>NC_073339.2:48402500-48765000 GCF_027580225.2 Misgurnus anguillicaudatus
TTTACATTTTTTTCATCTGGGAAACACCTTTTATCCAAAGCTCAACATATTTGTATCAATATGTGTGTTCCCTTGGTTCAAACCCGTCACCTTTTGCGTTGCTAACGCAATGCTCTACCACTGAGCAGGTTGAGAAATGTTTCAAATGTCTGTCAAATGTCTGAAAGGGGACAAATCATGAAAACCTGACTTGAAATCTGAAAATGGGCTAAAGATCAACCCAGTAACTTAGTTTTGGTAAATCATTCTCTGCAAGCATGTGATAAAATAACTGATTGAAAATTGGCTCCCCTTGTGATGTCAGAAGGGGATCTTATTATAATAATAACGCTCCTTAATCTGTACTATCCAACCAGAGCACTGCCATTTAGTGCAGAGATCAACTCATTAGCATTTTAAAGGACACACACAAAACAAAACATTTTTGCTCACACCTACAAAGTGTCAATTTTAACATGTTATAATAAACTATCTATATGGTATTTAGAGCTAAAACTTCGCATACGTACTCTGGGGACACCAAAGATTTATTTGACAACTTAAAAAAGTCTTGTGAAATGTCCCCTTTAAAATAGCCACCAGAGTAATGTCTGTGGTACTTGTGGTATAAGAGGAATAATTAACTCTGTTCCTTTGAATTATTCGCGTCGTGCTACATTATCACCTTGAGTGTGCATTATTTTTAAATTATACCACGGGTCTGTTGAATGCTGCATTCTGATTGGCTGAGAAATGTTCTATGGGTGTTGATTATTTTTCGGTAAACCGCACACCTAATTTTTCAAATGTCTTAAAAATAGGCTCCAGAGCAATGTTTGTGGTAACCGTGGTATAAGCGGAATAATTGACTCCGGTCCTTTGAATTATTTGAAAATAATGCACACCTGCGGTGTAACGGCACTCCGCTTCACGTCGTGCCGCATTACCACCTTGGTGTGCATTATTTTCTTATAATTCAATGGCCCGTCGTCAATTATTCCTTACTAATTCAACGGCCCGTCATCAATTATTCTGTACATATATATTCTACTTTCCTGTTTTCTTGGTTTCTTTTCTTCTTCATTCATGTTAAGCTGCTTTGAAACAATGCTGCATTGCAAATTAAAGTGCTTTATAAATAAACTTGCTGTTGTTTGTAGATTATAATCTGTCTGCATTATAAAATGCATTTAAAGATTTTAAGAAAGTTAAACAAAGTTGACCCCCATCTGCAAGACAATGCTGAATAAAAGCTCTTGTTCAACAGGTTGATGTCTGAGAGCACACGTGGATTTGTGTTGAGCTGAGTTTAGGCCAAAATAAACACAATATTTTACAACAGCCGCGCTCATTGAGAGCTGTCAGAATGTAACACCAGGAAATGTTTCTCAGGTGTCGCTCAGGTTCATTATGTTTTACTGTTATCTTTGAAATGAGAAACCTCACCAGCTAAAGAAACACAACAACACACACACAGAGAGAGAGAGAGAGAGAGAGAGAGAGATAGTATATGGTTATCTATGGATTTCTCTGGTTAACACCAGTATTCTACACAATAATGTTAATCAATTACACATTAAGATTGTGTAGCTGCCCTTTTACATGTCTGTAGTGTATGTGAAGTGTTATGATTGGCTGTGTGTAAGGTGTGTTGGGTGAAACTGTTATCCTCACCACATCAACATTCCTGGGACAGATGTTGGTTTACATGAGTGCCCAATGTTCCTCTCACATGAAGAAGAAAGATCTTTAGGATTTTACTGCATTGTAAAAAAAATGCAGCAGTTTTGTCAGATTATTTTGTCAGATTATTTTTGTCAGATTATCTATTTATTTGTCAACATTATTTTTATGTTACTTTAACTTAACAAATTACATTAAACAACTTCAACTTGTTTTTTATTAAGTTATGTCAATTTATCAAAGGTCAAAACTTAAGAGTAGTAGGGTAAATTTACTTGCAAACCAAGTTTTCCTATTTTTAAACCATTTCCGCTTCGGTTTAGGGTTAGATTTGGTGTTTGCGTTAGTATGTCACTTTAAGTATTGGTTTATACTCTTTTTTCTGATTTATTATTTTATATTTTCTGAACTTTAAACAATTGTTGCCTGGCGTTAGGGTTAGAGTTGGGTTTGGGTAAGAATGTCATTTTATGTAAATCTAACCCTAAACCGAAGCGACAATGGTAAGAAAATAGGACAATACAGTTGAGTAACCAATCCGTGAAAATGCCATGGAAAAAGACAGTCGGTGTCAGGGCCATGGAAAAATGCGAAGATCCGTGAGAATGCCACGGAAAAAAGATTTTTCTGCTTTTGTTTATTTTATACAGATGACGAGCATAAAGAAATGTCAGTGGACTGCTTTAAAAACAAATTTGCAGTAATTTATTTTGGATGAAGTGTTTGAGATGGTGTGAACATGGATTTATGTTATTGTGTTATCAGGTTGCTGATTGAGTATCATTGCATGCAATTTGAAAAGCATCAGGACTTAACCCAATTTCAATCCAGTTACTGTCAAGCAGCCTTTAGCATCTTTTCTTAAGCTGTATGTTAGATCTGTATATAAACAAATGGGTTAAGAGGAAAGCAGCCGAAATGAAGCTCTTTGTGTTAAGTACAGAAATGACGACAATAGCAGCAGAATTTCTTCGGATTGATGTTTCTCGTCCAGATTCAACCAAACACAGCTAACATCAAACCAAACCGTTCTGTTCTCCTGCTCAACCCATTTCTGTTTCTCTCTCTCTCTTTCTTTCTCTCTATATGGCCGTTGTGATTTACACAGACAGATCATTGGCCTGCTTCTGGAGATTCTCACGTTCCTCTGTCGTCCAAAAACACGAGTTAGCGTAAGAAACCTCTCAACGCTCCGTCAGTACATTCGTGGAATGCTTACGTAATCCCGCTTGTACGCTGTACACATGTCAGAAAAGTCCAAATACAACAGAGAATACGGTGATGGAAAAATCTGCACTTGTTGACCTTATGTGAACACGCTGTACTCTCCACCAATTACATTACAGTCAAAGCTAATGGTACAGTATAACATTACACAACAAACACATGGTACACTTTGTGCCTTAAGATCAACATTTCTAGGTCAATGTCATGCATTTTAAAATCACAATAGAGTATATAATATTTCAGACATAATGTTCTGATAGTAATAAAAGTCATGTGAGCTGTACAGATCAGTTTGGTGTTCATTTTACAGATCTTAGCGTGTAATTGACTGAGTGAACAAGACTGTACAGTGATATTTAACTCAACCTACACTATTGTTATTATTATTATTGCTATTATTATTATTATTATTATTATTATTGTTATTATATTATTATTATTATTATTATTATATTATTATATCAAACAAATCTTTTACTAATATAAACAATATTACTTGTGAAAATAAGAAGGCCATAAATCATAAATGACGTCCGGGTCACTGAATGAGTCTAGCTGTAATGTTCTCATAAAACTCTTGTAATCTTTGCTATTACGGGTAACTCAAAGTCCAGCTTGGAACATGCTTTTGTTTTGTTTAATGATTCAAGCTCTGTGTGAACGCATTAAACAACATCACTTACGCACGTATGCTTAGTTTTACTGTAAAACAAACTCAACTCACTTAACAAATCCTGAAGAGTTTACTGTCTGATGGGTAACTCGGTCTGCTGAGTCACAGGAGGTTAATACAGTAAATCCAGGAAACTTGAGTTTTAACAATGATGAGTGTAAGGAAAGGAATGGGTTGTGTTCTGGTCACTATAAGGTTGAAAAGTCAAAAGGTGATAACAAACATTTATGATACACTGCAGCTGTGAATGATGGTGATGTGGTGGTTTTGACTGGAACAGCAGGTGCACCGGGGACATAATGAATTATGAATCATTGTATTTTGGGGATTTCTAACAGTATTTCTCACATTTTACTCTTTTCCAGTTAATTTTGTGTAAGTTCAACAGCTGACCACCTAATAAACTCAAACAGTATGTTTAGTAATTATACTGTAATAACACAACTGTTTCCTGAAACTTACAGTAAATGCAATGACAAGAAATCTTAATAAGAACCAATACATTAATAATGCTTGTTAAATGTTTGTTTGGTTATGAATTCTTTCTCTCTAATGCAGCAATTTCTGCTTCAATTTTAAATGTACAGCAACATGACAAAAATACATAAATAACAAAAAATGATTGTAATTAACCCTAATTTAAGGAAGTTTTTTTTGAAAAAAACATTTGTATCCAAACAGTTCTGGGGCACCATTGACCTTCATAGTTTTATTATTTTCCTACTATGAAAGTGAATGATGTCCCAGATCTGCCTGATCGAGTATCTTCATTTGTGTTTAGCAGAACAAGAAAATATATACAAGTTTGGAACAACTTAAAGGTGAGTAATTGATGACAATATGTAATTTTTTGTAAACTATACCTAAAATGTCAAGACAATGAAAAAACAACAAGAAACACAACAACAGAGTGTAGCAGAACACCATAACAACATCTCAGCATCCTTAACAACCATCCCGAATAACACAACATCACAAACATGCAGAAGACCTCAACAATGATGGAAAAATGTAAAGAAGATTATTTGGCTTAAATTAATTACAATGTTGTTAAACACAATATCGTGACTGCTGAGTTAGTGCTATATGCTAGTTAACGCTATATGCTAGTTAATGCTATATACTAGTTAACTCTTTATGCTAGTTAATGCTATATGCTAGTTAATGATATATGCTTTTAATGCTATATGCTAGTTAATGCTATATGCTAGCGTTCAGGCTGAAGTTCTACTATTGATGTTACAGTTACGTTTTGCAGGTCCATACTGAAAAAAACACAAACTTAGCACTCAGAAACGTCCATTAACAATCTCCAAACAATTGATTATTTCTCAAAATCTGATACAGACTCAAACATAAGATCTGTTTACAAACACACAGAGCTACTGAAGGAGAAACAGCCAATCAGAGCAGAGCTCAACATTATTATTCATGACTCTTTCAAATAAGATAATAATAGACCATTTCATTCTTAAGACAAATCCTAGTGTTGTAAATGGACATGTAAAACTGACTCTGGATCCTTTTTGCAGTTAATAAAGCCACAAAAATTCTATGTAGATATCAGAGAACAATTGAACAGATTAAGACCTTTAAGACCTACAGTACTGTATGTAAAATGTTCTCCATGTGGTTTCAGAAAGCAAGTTATGACTAGTTTTGACAATAAACCTTAACTTTACCTAACAATGTTTATAGTTATATAAAAGTCTGTGTTTTTGTCTTATATAAACGTCAAGAGGCTGACATTCATCACAGTGTTTAACGTTTGACTGCAGTAAATTCAGGTCTATGAAGAAAACTCTTGAAATGTCTTGCTGTAAAATCATTTTTACGCACCAACAGAAACCACAGACTTCTGCACATGCCATATACAATCTGTCTGTGTATTTATTCTGGTACTGAAATAACTTTACAATATTCAAGAATGTGATATAAAGTTCATCTATGATGGTCCATATTCCTGAACTGTAAATGCTGAAATAAACACAAAAGGCCACTTTCAGTCTGATGAGCATTCCTGAAGTCTGTCTGCAAGCAACGTGTTTTACAAAGGTTTTCTGTCTATTATTCTACAGATATATGACTTATAGTCATGTATATAAATCATATTCATGAGGATCTTCCTGTGTAAATGTGTGTGGTGTCATTACTCAAACTAAAGCCATCAGTCAAAAGTCTGTGTCCTCTAACAAACAGAAGATGTGATAACAAACTTCACATGGATGCCTACAAAAGGCCTTCATTTAAAGAGAGAAAGAAAAAACACAACCCTCACTGACACACAACTCAACTTCAGCTATTATGTGCAATCCAAACACGACTCCATTATTGCTCAAAACGTCGAGCTTGTTAAGAAAACAATGTAATTAGGAGCAGACCACCGGTCCAGAGTTTAGCCGAGCTAAGAAAAACACAGACGTGAATGGATGTCACCTGCCAGGTAACAGCGAGTCCTCACGACCCCCTGTGTGAGTTTCATAGAAAGTCAAAACCTATAGACTCTGTCCGGGGCGGTTTACACTTCATTATTTATTGCGGTTGTTTCTGAAGGTTGGATGAAGACGATGTGTGTGGCCGGCGGGGCTCTCTATCCTGGGTTAGGTTAGGAACCTGCATGTGGTTTTTATTAAATGCGCCTGATTTATGATCGCTTCCAACATGTTTATATGCCAACTGTAAAACTAGTATACAATTATGTACTATGGGAAAATGTTAAGTTCAATCACGTAGAAACGTAACATCACATCTCTCCTCGACAACTCGCATGATATGAGAATCAATCACGTCTGTATAGCTTAAACGTTGAAACGTAATACTTAAGGGTTTGACGTTTGTTTGAATCACTTTTAAGCGAGTACTTATTAAAACAAAGGCTTCTCTTTTTATTGAAGTATACTGACTGTATTTATACAGAATTAAAGGTCTGTGATTGGAGAAAAATGAGATGGTTTGGATTCAAAAATGTGGCCTTGTGAAGAACAAGCTGATCCAGATGAGAGAGGAATGTTGGTATGAAGAGTCTTGCTTCTACAACTTGACAAGACAATTCATAAAGCTGGATCTCACGTGACTGATGGAATACCTGAAAACTTCATCCACTGCATTCACAAGAGATGCTAAATTGAAATGAAGGTGATGACTGCTTTTAAACAAAAGGTGCAGGTCAGATCTTAAGGTCCTCAGATCTCCGGTCCAGACAGGCATCAGAGCATCACAAAGTGATGATGAGCAGTGCTTTAGGACTTCAGGATGAACAATGAAGCATCTTTGTGATTGGCTGAGCTTTTATGGAGAGAAAAACAATGACAGTTTGAAGCTCAGAGTTCACATCATGGACCAAACACCTCAAGAACACCAGAAACTTCAGAATGATCTGTCAGATGCTGAGAACATTCCTCATATACAGTAAATCTGAAATTTACTACCAAACCAGCAGACTGGTGGAGATCTTTCAACACTGAAACAAATCAATATTAAATGTTTCTTGGTTGCATTCAAATGAAAAAAGGCAAAACCCTTATTCGCATGGGATTAATATGGTGACCTCTAGTGATTTGTAATAACTATTAGT
Organism: Misgurnus anguillicaudatus; assembly: GCF_027580225.2. Taxonomy (NCBI): domain Eukaryota; kingdom Metazoa; phylum Chordata; class Actinopteri; order Cypriniformes; family Cobitidae; genus Misgurnus; species Misgurnus anguillicaudatus. The sequence continues at coordinate 48,409,637 of NC_073339.2, forward strand.
GATATGCGGGCCAGGGGTTCTTCCAACCCTTTTATTTTTTAGAAAATAAAACCTGCAGGTCCCTCATCTTTCATTTTATTTCTCCGTTTGTTTTGTTGTTGTGGCTGCTTGGCGCTTTCGTGACATGAGGACAAAGTTTTGGAGACATCAAGTTACATTGCTACATAGACCTACGTATTGTAACCTTATCAAAGAACCTAATAAAATAAGAAAATATTTATTCACAAATGTTTAATAGGCTATTAGGGAATTGCATGCAACATACATGTTTTTTATTTGTTTTAATGAATAAAGTGACAATTTCTTTACCTCCTCCAACTGGACCTGCGGGTTATGAGCGATGAATCGCGCATCATTAATAACTACGGAGGCTGTCAGTGATCTTTATCTTGTGCAAATCTGCCATGTCTGGAATTTGTAAAAATTCCCCCGCAAATGACCTACCATATTTCACCGAACACAAGGTCCTGTGATAATAGTCCCGTGTGAATTCACATCTTTGTAATTTGGCCAGGATTTAGCTGGGATCATATATCATTTTTTCATGGCTGTGCACTTTTTTATTTCGTTTTTTTTTTATTTAGCACTTTTCGCACAGCAGAACACACACATACTGAACAGAGACGCATCTCTACGCTTCTTTTGGCTTTCAATGGGAAACTTAAGGGTTATGTTTTTTATATTTATGCTTTTATACATCTGATCTCTTCTCATCCATGATCGATTATTAATATTCAGAATGTGCAGAAAACGAGATCTCTATACAGGTGGAGTTGTCGGCTGCAACATCGCAGGACCGTTTCTAAACTGATACTTGACGCGGCATCGTGATGCTACCGATCAGGACAAAAACTCTGATTAACATGGAAAAGTAGCATTTAATGCGCAGCGTAGTGTTGCGTGTATAGGACACAGTGTAATGCTAAGACTCAACATCATTTCAGGGAAATAAGTCTGTAAATTAAAATCAAAGGCTTAGCTTATGCCGTACAAATGGGCCACATGAACCTCAGACGTGGGGGGTAATAGATCACACAAGGTCTCCAGACTATACTAATCCCATGGGAATACTACGAATAGCACGATTGTACAACACCAAATCTATCAACCCTATTGCAACATCTTGAAGAGTCAACACTTATGCAGTTATTCATAAACAATGATATGCTGATCTATCCCAAAATCTCATAGGACACAACTGTGTCTCCTAGAGAGTCCCATCCATTTGCATTGATCCGAGTATTCTGAGCAACAAAGATTTAAATAAATCAAAATTATTTCTATGCTGTTGATTCAAATGCATACAGACGTTAATTCAGATGTGCTGCAGTTTGAATTGTGAAGCTGATATTAAACTACATGACATTGAGAAATTGCAGGAACAAACACACAATAATGAGCTTGTATTAGTAGCAGATAAGCAGAACTCAATGCATTTCATTTCGTGTCAGAATGGAAATGGTAAAATATTTGTTAAAATCTGTTGAATATGAAAACACAACAGAAATTTTAATAGTAATAGTTTTAAAAAGTAACTTACTGTAGATTTACATTGATGTTATTTACTGGCAACAGTTTGCTGAAAGTTAAATGAACATGAAACATGTTCAGTCTTTATCTTCTACAGTAATTTACTGGCAACCAGCTGCATAATTACAACAATTTTTTACAGTGTTTATTTAGTAAAGAAAAAGACTTGTTAATGTTTAACGTTCATTTAACTTTGATAAATAACAGTAAATAACAACAATGTAAATCTACAGTAAGTTACTGGCAAACAGCTGCATAACTACAGCAAAAAAATGTTTCAGTGAATATATTCTGTTTTAAAATGCAAGAATGTGATGAATTTTCTGAGATCTGTAAATTGTTGTTTTTCAATCAGTTATTTTACATGAACTGTCTAAACAAACTAATTTACAACAACAAACTATACTTCATTGAGACGCAAGATTTAAGAAGAGCATCTTTGATTGTTTCCAGTTAAAAGTAAGCCTGTGTGATAAGGTGTTTGAAGTTTGTTGTTAGGAAAGAGAAATTATTTGAAATACAGCTTATACTGAACCAAAGAAAAGTTTGCATTTAGCTAAAGTCTACAAGAGGAAAAATGATTATCATCTGTGCATGATGGTGAAGCGTCAATGATCTGATGTGAGGAGAGAGAAGTAAATAGAGAGAGTTTTCTGAGCCATACTGTAAAGAAACTCATAGTGCAGACAAACAAAGCCATGAAGAGACACAGAAAACGTGTGATTGGACCGAAATGGACCAGATGCTGGACAAGTGGAAAAAGAAAGAGAACATACGTGGTGAGACGTGCAGAAACATCAGGACAAAATGGTGGATTTTGAGAACATGCGAGAGACACCTGCACAAACTGCTCCTGACATTACAAATCGCATCGCTTTAATATAATACATTGTTTCTCCTTGACACCAATGACATTTCAGAGTTTCAGAGGTGATTTCAACATTGTGGTTGGATCTGCCAAGATACCAAGTCAATTTCCCACTTGAGATATAACTAAGAACTCAAAGTCCTCAGTGCTATGCACGAACAATATCGAAACAATACAATTCAGATTCTATGAAATAAAAAAGTGTGAAAAATGAAATGAAAAATAAAGGTTTCACAATATCCTAAAACACTTTTGCAGAATAGCAAAAACAGATGAACTTAAAGATTAATAAACAGATAATAGATCAGATCAAGTAAAAATAATGTAAATGTGGTGATAGTGAAGTTCACCAGAAACCTGATGGTACACACGTGACTTAATAAAACACGCCAAAGTTTCCAAATCAAAAGGAAAATAATCACTTTCAGAAGGTAATAAAGAATGCATCCGTCTAGATTTTCCACTTCCAGATTTTTCCAGGAAACCCACAGGATAACTCACAATAGTAATCCCCCAAAGTATGCATACATTAACAATGAAACTTGACTTGAATAATTTATGGAGAAAACTGAAGAGATGTGTGCTTGTGCTAAACTTCACTCATGAAAAACATTTGGTGGATGCTTTTATTTAATGTGACTTAAGCCCTATTCAGACGGTAATTGTTTCTCGTGGGGGCGTAAGGTATTTTCATCATTTACAGGGCTAGTCAGATTTTATTGCCGTTCAGAATGTCAGTGTTTTTTCTGACCATCAGCTTAAACATTTCTGGCCAAATTACTTATTGTTTTTTGACAAACACCAAGGTTGTGTGATAATTGCTGTCAGAATCCACATCTCTGAGTTTATAAAAGCGGATCAATGTAAAAGTCATTCTGCACTTTCTTTAAGACCACTGAAAAGCATCATATAGTCACACACTTTAAATTTATTTTGCATCTGTGAAGCGTTTTTCTTTATGAACATTTTAAACTTTGACATCTTCATAACTGAAATGATGAGAAGTACGCACACAATCTTTCATCGCTCTTCTACAGCGAGTGTGAGCTGATATAAATAAAGAGAAGAAAATAATGGAAACGTTTAAAAAGTGATAAATACAATTTTAAAATGTATTCAATTACACAAATGTATTTCATATACGTATCATCAAATATCATATATGATCATGAAATGAACCACACATGCAGCGCATTTCCAGATGTTTCAAATGATAAACTCACACATTTACCACAAATGTATCTTTATCTGAATGCATGAGTTTTATTGTGGAGGAGGCATGCGAATATATTTTGCAGACATTTTCATGAGAAACAATTACCCTCCGAATACTGAAGTTATACATTATATCAGTATGTGTGCTCTCTTAAAATAAAATTCAAACCCATAACATTCTCACTGCTAATGCAAAATCTACTGTATTATATTAATTGTCTTGGCATTGTTAGACAGCTACTCAAGTCATAAAAGCTCACTCTCTTTAGTCTCTTTAAGTCTTACCAATTATCCGATTCACAAATTTACATTTCCTTTTGTGTTTAAGTGTGTATTAAGTAAGGAATAATTGACGACGGGCCATTGAATTATAAGAAAATAATGCACACCAAGGTGGTAATGCGGCACGACGTGAAGCGGAGTGCCGTTACACCGCAGGCGTGCATTATTTTCAAATAATTCAAAGGACCGGAGGCAATTATTCCTCTTATACCACGGTTACCACAAACATTGCTCTGGTGCCTATTTTTAAGACATTTGACAAGTTAGGTGTGCGGTTTACAGAAAAATAATCAACACCCATAGAACATTTCTCAGCCAATCAGAATGCAGCATTCAACAGACCCGTGGTATAATAAATGTTAATGATATGCAAAAGGTACAAATCCCAAAGTAAATGATGACCCAAGTTATCATCACCAACTTAAAAGCTCTTTTCTATACAACAAACACACAGATTGTAGGCAACAGTTTACTTCCTGGGATTGGTGATTTGGACAAGACCTTATTTATTTATTTATTTATTTATTATCATAACTCCGTCACTTCTGACTCACAGCCTGTAAGTAGTCGATGTTTTCATATTTAAATAATTAACTACTGACTCAACCATGATTCAAACACAAGTATTGTGAAGTACAGAGTAGCACTTGTTGTTTGTGGTTTCGCTGATCACAAATGCAGACATGGTTTAATGTTTTACTATCCTTAACTTACAAATCTGTTACATTCTGCTCAAGCCGCGTTGATAAAGTTGATCGATCAGCTTGGTCATCTGCATTTTCTGGATCAGATTCGATTTTAACTCCTGTCAGTATTGCATTGCACTAATCTTTCAAATACGGTAAGAAGCGTTACATTTCCCGCTGTCGTCAAAGGTATTCAGGCCAATCACGACATACTGGTTATCTGGACACTGCGCTTTTCAGAACAATAAGCTTTGTACAAAATCAGAGCAATTTAGGAAGTCAGGGATTAATGGAGCAAGAAAAATATATGTAATCACACTGTATTATACCAAATACACAAAATAATGTTGTTTGGGGGCTCTTTAAAACTGAGTTTCTGTGTTTTTTCTTTCAGCTCTGAGTCATTTGTTTTCTCAACACACCTGACGCACAAAATCTTTTCTTCATCAGTAACACAATAACGTACAATGAGAAGGCCAACTGGCTCTCAGTTAAAGAAAATTTGACCGAGCAGAATTCCTCATACAGGCACCCAACTCCAAATCCAGACAGAGGAAAACTAGACGCTTGAAAGAAAGAAATGACAACACAAGAAGAGTCTGTCGATGAGCACAGATTTCTTACATTGCTCTGTGAATTCGCTCTGTTTTGGTGTATTGATGACTGTGGTATGTCGGTCTGAACACATGGTGATAATTATTTCCCAGCGCTGTTGTTTTTAACAGGCAGGAATGTGGGCAGAAAGACACAAAGATGTCGACTTGGCTGAATTTCCCTTAGTGGTTAAAGTCCTTCGTGTATAATGGCCTGACTTTGTGTATCGTGGTTTTAAGATTTCAGGTTTTTTTAAAGATGCTGTTTCATTACATTTTCTACTCATATTGCAAAATTATAGTCTTTCAACAAACAGCTACAAAAGACTGCATCCTGTTTGCACTTTAAATGTAAGTCAGCGGAGTAAATAAACTGCAAAAGGTCTCAGAAACACAACAACTCTCATATAAAGCAGATAACTACTGTAGCATCTCTAAAAAGATCTTCACCATTTATTAAGGTTATCAGATTTGGTAAAAGCTTTATCGGCAAATGTACATTTAGTAGCAATGACCAACGTCTACGCTGTAAGACCTATTAAATAAATAAGCTAATGATTGTGTGTAGTAATTTGCTCATTTTGTGTAATTGTATTTCACTCAGCTCTGCACATTCACTTTTGTTGATGTGACAAAACTGATTTGATTTTGACTGTAAATATAAAAGTTGAGCTGGAGTTTGTGTGCACATGATTGTCTTCCTATCCCAACACAATAATCACTACAATATGTGTCTTTATTAAAGAAACTACAGGAGCCTGGAGGGAATAAAAGACCTCTGTGCAGTCCAGTTCATAACACAAGGCAACATGTGAGTGATGAGTTGAAGGTAAAAGATGATTTTACAGATCCTCTTCACAAGCGCTCAACTTTTCCCCAAAAACTGCACTCTTAAAGGAGTAACAACAGCTGGGTTAACATGGACTGTAATCGGTTTAAATGTTCAATCCGAATAAAAATGCTCCATGTTAAAACCTCAATCAGAATAAAAAGCCAAACCAATTAAAAATCTAATCACTGTGCTCGTTGTTTATTAATGATGACCTGAAATAGACAAACAACAATTTTAGGAGCATGGCTTGTGTGCATTATTTTGAAACTGTATTTGTGCAATTTGTGCATGTCAAATGATCAAATCTGATTTGAAGCTTGTGCCATAAACATGCACATCAATCCCTTCACATTATTAAGTGGATGATTTCATTCTGATTGAGGCTACATGTGTCCATGTAAACGTAACCAATGTGAAGTTGTTTAATTACAAGGACCTATCGTGTGAACACATCCCCATATAAATCACAGCAGTTGCACATCACAGAATGAGAAGAAATGGCCTGACGTCAATCCATATAAACTATATGTGATATACGTATATTAAAAGCACATATGTTTCACTGAGATCAAAGATCTTCACACGTACAGCCAATTACCCCAGGTGTTGTGATGGATCATTTATGCCTCTTCATTCACAGGTACAAATTTACAAATCACTGCCAGATTTCAATGCACATCACCAGCTTGGCTTGCAACCCCAACTCCCCCCAAAAATAACACAGATTGAAGCCACATGAGATCTATTAATGTTTATGATCATTTGTTAGTACTGAAGGACAGATTCATTTATTACCTCCAGTTGTGCTTTGGTACAAGAGTTTGGCATCATCTTCTCTCTCCTCATTTGAAATGTGTGAGATCTTGGCAGTGTTGGAAACGCAGTGTGTTAAACTCTGAGACCGTGTGCGAGCTGTCATCATATGGACGTTTATGATTTTCACTCGAGGCGTCTAATTACACAAGACACAACAAAGATTGAGTTAACAAGATCCTCAGTCCGTTTACTAAACACATCCAATCCAGGTGTAACCAAGGTGCAGCTTCTTTCAACAAGATGTCAGATGTCATAGTGTGGATTCAGTGTCATCATTTCAGTTGTCTGTGCAGGAATGATGCAATCCAATCCGATCTGTATGAAAACAATGAAATGCAGACAGCACATAATAATGAACAGCACTATCAGTTAATGCAATTCATTTCGGTTTCCACAACTGTGAGCAAAGAGAATGTGAGTTAATCGAAAACAGATCGTTTCCAGCAAATCTCCACGAAAAGAGCTGAGCAAGATTATTAAAAGCTCCAGTATAAGAGATTGAGACCCCATACAGCTAACCAGATAGCTGCCATGTGCACGGGACAAAAACCCAATAACCTCATCTTTACCCAATAGTCATACTGTAATACTGGAAGAGATGAAGGTCACCTTTGGAAACAAACTTTGGAGATAATTATCAAACAGTTTGAGGATGCAGGATCCTTTGAGTTACGGGTGTCATAGAATGTAAAACTGTATTTATGTAGTAATAGATGAATAATAAGAGTTCTGTACATGTTAATAACATATCTTGAGCCTCAAACACGATTGTTTCCTCCTTCTTATGTAAACCTCGTGCATGCAAAAGACCGACTGCTGGAAAACAAACCAATCTTAACATAATACCAACTGTGACGTTACAGTCAAGATGTACACCCAACACTAAAAACAAATTATGACTGCTGAGTTAGCATTATATGCTAGTAAATGCTACAAGCTAGTTAATGCTATATGCTAGCGTTTAGCGTTAAGTTCTACTATTACAGTTACAGTACGTTTTGCAGGTCTATACTGAAAAAAACACAAACTTACCACTCAGAAACGTCCATTAACAATCTTCAAACAATTAATTATTCCTCAAAATCTGATACAGACTCAAACATAAGATCTGTTTACACACACAGAGAGCTACTGAAGGAGAAACAGCCAATCAGAGCAGAGCTCAACATTATTATTCATGATCCTTTCAAATAAGGTAATAATAGACCATTTCATTATAAAGGCAAATTCTAGGGTTGTAAATGTAAAACAACCTCACAAACATTCTATGTAAATAATAGAGAACTATTGAACAGATTATTACAATGCATTCTTTGGCACCTTTAATGAAGACAGAAGAGAAACTTTTGGCTGACTCTTAAGGACATCAGGCTGTTGCTGATTCCTGTGGGACACATATCTCCAACATCCATGGAATTGTCACTATTTTTAGGTCTCTTGGAAGTGAATCTAATCCAGCAGTTTACAACAGATGAAGCATTAAAACAAGAGAAGATTCTCTTTAACTGTGGGTTAGATAAAGAAAACTTGTGTTTAAGTACAAGAACCTCATAGAGATTTGGGGATTTGGGTCAGTGAGAAACCACAAAGCAACACATTTAAAACCATTGAGAACCTTCGCAACTTAGAAAAAACTTTTTCTGTGATGTTGTTAGTGGATCCCCTCCTGACATTTGGCGTGTTATTGTTAGACTTCTAAAATTAGGTCAGTTCAGTTCTACCTCCGAGACTCCAGTCTGTCGAGTCCAAATAAATGATAAACTAATGTTCAAGTAGTTCTCTTCACACTTGGACGAAGTGATGCTCCAGGTTTGTTTGCCATGTGCAGGAATTATAGCACACTGCAGTAGATATCCCCATCTGATGTATAGATAAGTAAATGCTGTAAGGTCCTGTTCCCAACAATATAGCCATCCAAATTTAATCCACAACACTGCCAAAAATGTTCTGTGTTTATGAATCTGGCATCCTCAACTCTGTAGTCATAAAGGGACTGTGGAGCCATGCAGAATTACTTACACTCACTTACCATACCAAATAAACCCAAACCGCAGGCTGTCAGGTTGGCAGAAGTGAAACTAGGTCAGAATTAGTCCACTTGAATTTCTATTCTATATTCATCCATTGACCCATCAGACTCTTTACATGGTCATAAAAGAAGGACATCTCATAATAAAACACTTCTTATCCATGCACAATAAACTCAAGAGGTCTCAACACTAAATCTATGTCATTTTACTCTTACTGGACATTCACAGCACCGTCGGCGAGAGCGTCAATTAAGTGGCCGGAAGTCATTCATTTTTAATGAGACCCGACGATGAGCTCTGGTGAGCACCTCCGCGGTGCGTCTTGGATCTTGGTGTGAGCATCGAGGAGAGTTGAAATCAGGTCAACTTTATGGTAATGAGCTATGACGCGATTCGGCAGCAACCAATCGGAAAGTGGAAACCAATAGAAGTCCTCGCTTAAGAAGATTCCAGAGAATGCATGTAGTCAGAGCATCCACTAATCTTTATCGATAGCATCGTTGGCCAGAGCGTTTTTGATGTTCTCGCTTGAGGCGGTGTGAAGGAACAGTTAGGGTAGGAGAAACATCTGAAGTTGGGTTTTCATCCAAACAAGAAAAACAAAACAATGCAAATTAGATGCATTTCCAGCAAGCTGTTTGAGCGAATGATGGTAGTATTGGTAACCTAGTAACCAACAGTAAATAAAACAAGGTACGCTTAGAAAATTAAGACAGGCTGTATTTATTTACGACTGGGCAAGTTAAAAATGTACTAGGAGTGCAGCTTGTGATTGTTAAACTGAATGCTGTGCACAGAAGAAGGAATGCAGCATTTTTGATGAAGGCACCAGCAGCAAGGGCATTGCGACGACGTCAAGCCCCATATATGGTAAAGACAATGTGAGGGGAAACAGCTAGATGATCAGTCACATGGGTTTGATGTTCGCTACATCAAAATTTATTCTGCAAATGTGTTTCCATCACCCATTAAGTCAAAAACCAACTCAAGCAAGGGTAAAAAAAATCAAAATTTAGCATTTCCATCACTCGTTTCTAATTCAATACTTCAAAATGGGCATAAAATCAGGGTGATGAAAAGCCAGCTTGAGATATTTAAGATTATACCTGAACGAAAACAACTGAAAATGTTAAAATATCCCTTAAGCTTTTAAGGAGCAACCACTTATCAGATTCAGCAAAGCTAGTGAGTTACCTAGTTACTAAAGGTTGGCCTATCAAATGACCTCTTTAGTAAAGCCCTCAGAGAAATTTCCTGTAGCTTTAGAGAAAAAGAGTGGAAGTTTCCTTAGGTGGGACAGAGTCCAAAATGCTTATTTGCCCTAAAACTCTATTTCTACTCAAAAAAGAAAGAGAGAAACAAAGTAAAAACGCAGGCCAAATCTTTTGTTTAACTGCACTGGACTCGTGGCGCCTCTGTGTTTTCTTGTGGGTTTATGATTGACATAGTAAATAGAATGATGGCTAAACTGCATCATTTCAATATTAAATATTGTGAACAGAGCTGCCTCAAGGGATCCAGGAATCTGCTCCAGTAAAGCTCACAATGGAGAATGGCCTGGAAACCATAGTTAACACCACAGCAGATAAAATGCTTGCTCTCAGCTGACTCAGGGAAATGAGCACGAGCTTATGCGTATGCGTGTGTGTGTGTGTGTGTGTGTGTGTGTGTGTGTGTGTGTGTGTGTGTGTGTGATGGGAGGGAGAAAAGGGTGGTGAGGTTCAGTCGTATATGAGACAAATCAATGCAGAGGACTGAAGGAAAAAGGGGGATGTATACATCAACCACTCATTTGTTTACTCGTGTGTGCTTCTTGTTTACAAGAGCATGTTCTTGTTTACAGATAACTCCGCATTTTCTCGGACAACACATTTGGGTTTCCCTTTGCGGAGCCGCAGGAGCTGCACACTGACCTCAAGGGCCTCGGCTGGCAACGGTACATGGGGCTCGTCCGGGATGCGGACCCAAACCCTGTGGACCTCCAACCGGTCCTGGCAGGTGATGAAAGGCATCGGTCCAAACGTGGGGGCGCCTGTTAGAGATAAAGAGCAGTGGGTGGGGGTGGCAGCTGCCATTAGAGGGGCAACACTGCAGGCCCTGTCAGAGCTGCCATTATCTTCCTCTGGCAGGACTTCAATGGAGGCCTTATCACCCTAATGGACACAAGAGGAGGTGCTGACAACAGTGGAACCCCTCAACCCCCATCCATCGTCCACATCATAGCAACCATCATCAGCCTCTTTCTGAGTGCACCATGCACACAACAAACAGAATGGATCCCAATGGCCCCTACAGCTATAGATATTAGAGATAATGTCATAGCAGTATCCCATAACCTCCTGGTTCCTTAAGGAAAAAAGGCTCTTTAAGGATTAGTAGCCTATGTTATGTAAAAAGCATATGCCTCATTTCTGTTATGAGCTCGGAGAGCTGTAATTAGACAGCAGTGAATGCTTCCTTCCTGCAGATGCCAGACCCCTTCCACCTTCAGCTCCCAGGCACTGGGACTCCTCATCCTGTATCTGTTGACTTGGGTGGTCTATCAGTGTATCCCATGAAGAGAAAGAGGCACAGTTTCTAAGCAAACCAGAAAAGGTGTTTCACAAAACTTAATTCGAAATTAAATTGCTAAAACAGCAAGAATAGCAACAGTGTTTTGTTTATATGCCTCCAGCAGACGAATCTACTAGACTCAGAGCTCAGCGGTCAGGCAAACACAGTTGTGGGCTTTTCCTCTGCCACATCACCGCTTAACAACATCTTGAGGCTTGTAGCTGGTATTCTGGGAAGCCACATGTGGGGACTGATTCTTGATCGCCCTTGTCTTTCATTTCATTTCATTTCATTTCTGCAGTGCATTTCCTAAAGTGTGCTGCTTCAAAGCAGCTCTACAGGAGACACTTCAGCACAGGAAAAATAAAAAAAAATATCATGCAATTGCGGTGTTATAACTTGTAGCGTAATTTAGAAAAGGATTCTAGTTGAAAGTATGCTTTCACAGTAACATTTCGACAATATCTAAGAAGAAAAAGCCATAAGTGGAAGAAAAAGCCTTATGCCGCATTTACACCAGCTGCGGTAGAGGCAGCAAGCGCGGGGGGTGATTGACATGTTAAATCAATGCAAAGACGTGATTAGACATCCTGCGGCGCAGTACGTGCGGTAGGCGCAGCGCGAAAGGCGCGGAACTGAGCGTTGCTGCGGGAAACGTGCACATTGAAAAATCTGAACTTTGGTGGATTTCTGCGCCACGTTAACCAATCAGGACCTTGCTGTAGTAGTGACATGATTACAGGAAGGGAGCGGAGTCTCAGCAGAGTCACAGAAGCCCCTCCCATGACACGAATTTCCATGTGAATGTCTCAAATGACTAGAATTTCACATGCGGCTTTCACATGCAAATGAAGCGAGTAAACTCAAATGTTCAAGCGTCCAACTACGCGCGAATGGCGCGTTTTTGCCGCCGTCACCATGGCTGGTGTAAACGCAGCATTAAGAGAAGTCTAGCTTGACTGGAGGTCAGTCTTCCTCTGGCTTAAAACACAAGGTATTGAAAACCATCTCTTATGGTCAAATAAGTACAGAATCTAAAAGTGTATACCAGCGATGTTGGTGTGAGACCCAAACAAAAAAATCTTGATTCTTCAGCAAGAATCACCCTCGGGTTCTGGCACACAACATTAGGTGTGTTTGCCATTTGTTTTCTGCCGTATTGCGGTCGAGTCTAACGAGAGCGGTCCACCTCTCAACGCAGCACGTTCACACATCTCATGGCGCCTGCAGGGCCGATTCATCTGGCAAGATTAAACTCCCACATCAACGTCAGGGCAATTCACAAGAACACTGATGTGACGACCAATGAGTCACGATAACACCAATAACTGCTGGCTTACGAAAGTCCAATCGAGCACACTGAGATCCTATCACTCAACCAGCACGTCTTCTCCAGTCTCTGCCATTTTGGCTCTTTTGAAAATTTGGAGCGCGCTCAAGTCCTCTGCTGTGCTATCAAAGATTTGATACATGTGCTCTGCTGTTTTATGGCGTTATAAAGTCTTGCTCCGTTGGAAACGAGCGAGATCCATTTTATACAATCTAGATAGCGAGCAAGACATTAGGTTGTGTGGCGTGCTTGTATTAAAAAATGACCACCGCTTCTTAATTATAAGAAGTAGACGTTACTGTGAAGCGAGATTTTGTGAGCACATGTAGGGTTGTTGTAAAGTTGTTGCATTGGGGAAACTGAACTGTGCTGCTTAAAGACTTCATTCTGAGAATTAGCCGGCCTGAATTACAGAGATCATGTGGAAAAAAACTAGTTTAATTTAGACCACATGTTATAATTATGGCCTTTTTCATTATGTCTTAGTGTCTCTTATTGAACGCAGTCAAACGACTGCTTGATTCTGAAATCACAATCGTGTTAACACACTACTTCGTTGGTTAAACAGGTGTTGCTATTTCTTGCAGCTCAGACAAACAAACATAAATCACTTCATGCAATGACATTCAAATATTTTTAAGTGTCCAAACACATTTGTGGCTTCTATATTCAAGTATAGATATAGATGATCTATATAGATTCATTATCACAATCATCATTTGGTGGAAAGTTCAGTATGTGTGTCTGAGGTCTGTTGGGAGCGGTGAACAGATTCTGCTCTTACTCATTTACATTATCTCTGTTTCCTCTCTGAGCTGATATCTTCTTATTGTCTGCAGGTCTCTGAAGGGTTTTCCTCTCATTCTTTTACAAAAGATGAATTAGACGCGATTGCTTCTGCACAGCGTTATCATCACAGAAGCTTCAAAGACAGAAGTGCTTGTTCCTCTTCTGTTCTCCTCATGTGAACATTTACTTGCCGTCCTGAATCAAGGGAGAAGGATTTCAATGCATGCCGTGTAAATATTATGTTTGGCCTTTGTGTACAGAAAAGCTAAAGATGAGATCTCTGTAACATCTCAGTCAGCAATAAGATTAAATGAAGATCAAATGGAGACAGATGTTCCTCATGAGAGCGCAGTATAGTCTCATATGTTTCTCCTCTAGAGTTTCAGATGAGATCTCATAAGTTAGTGCTCATGATTAATTTATTATTAATTCAGACATTTCTCATTATAATGATTATGCATGTCCATGTCAGCATGTGAAAAAAAGCTTTCTTTTTTAATTCTTTGGTAAGGCAAGTATTTGAATGTTTACATGCATTAATATAATATTCTCTTGATGTCCGAAAAACCAACAACTGAGCAGTAGCCTACACTGCAAAAAACTACTATTTTTTGTGTCAAGATGTTAGACTGTTTTAAGGTGTCAAATAAATCTTTGGTGTCCCCTGACTACGTTTGTGAAGTTTGCTTAAAATACCCCACAGATAATTTATTATAACATGTTAAAAATGACACTTTGAGCAAAAATGTGCCATTTTGTGTGTCCTTTAAAATGCAAAATGAGCTGATATCTGCACTAAATGTCAGTGCCGTGGTTGGATAGTGCAGATTAAGGGGCGCTATTATTATAATAAGATCCCCTTCTGACATCACAAGGAGAGGCAAATTTTAATGATCTATTTTTTCACATGATTGGAGAGAATGGATCACCAAAACTAAGTTACTGGGTTGATCTTTTTAACATTTTCTAAGTTGATAGAAGCACTGGGGACACAATTATAGCACTTAAACAAGGAAAAAGTCTGATTTTCACAATATGTTCCCTTTAAGAAAATAAGTCTCGGCATATGGGGTAATAAAAAATCTTGAAATAAGACAAAAATACTAAGTAAGAAAGTCATTAATGTTCAATGTATTATTATGTGAAGAGATTTGAGTACTAAATGTCTCTAAAGCTTGACATACATCAGAAGGTTTGACTCAGAAACTACAGTAGTTTGATCATAATGTACTTTCTCTTCCAGGAATTGTGTGACTGCCAGACCACTAAACATCTCTACATCTATAGCAGCTGCTCGTGCGTCAAGGCCTACAGATGTCATCGTGAAGATCTGTCAAGCCCCTAGTGGAGAAAACTCTTCAAATCAACCCTCAGGAAACTCATGTAGGCTTGATTGAACTTAAAACACAGTACAGCATCTAAAGTAAAGAAGGTTTTAATGATATCTGGTTTAATTAATAAATACAAATAAATTAATAATTAAAAATAAAACGCAGTCTCTGACAAGCTACAATTACTAACCCTAAAGTACAATTGTGATCTCTTGGAAACAAGCAAACAATTTCTCCGGTCCACCTTAAGAGTTTCTTGAGCTGTAGTATGAGACTCTGGTCTGTAGATGGCAGTGTGAGACTGTCCTGAGAGCAGTCTTCAAAGGACATCTGAGGCTGAGAGGCAGGACTTCATTTAAGGTAGACTGAGGAGGATTCCAGGACCTGCTAGAGAGATTTTAAGAAATCTGAATCATGCAGAATAGTAATGTAATGAAATAATGTTCACTAGTTTCCTCTTATTAGTGCACAGTTTCCTTGAACATGCTAGTCATTCAGAACATCAACATTACTAAATCACATTAGTTGGAGTGACCTAGATGACAAAGTTATTATAAATGTTTATTTCACTGTAAAAACAAAATACAGAATTAAGTTAAAACAACTTGGTTTTTAAAGTCAATTTAAATTATTTAAAGTTTTGACCTCTCTGAATAGTTGACATAACTTATAAAAAAAGTTGAAGTTGTTTGACTTAATTTTTTAAGTTAAGTAGCATAAAAATATATGCTGATTTGACAAAAATGCTGCATTTTTTACAATGCATGATAAATCTGTGTATACATGTGTGTGTGTGTTGGGTGACCGGTGGAGGCAGGCCGTGTGCTGGTCCGGCTCGGACAGACTGATACAGTAAAGTAGATTACAGTCTCTCTCTTTCTCAAAAGATTAATCAGCATTTACTGCCCTGTACAAACACACACACACACACACACACACACCCACACACACACACACACACACACACACACACACACACACACACAGTGCTTTCATACTTCACCTCATAAGAGTCTCACTGAAGTATGAGTTTTAATTGTATCAGATGAATGTTGATAACATTATTTACTGAAGAATCCTCGTGTGTTTTTGTGACACTTGTCCTCTGACCCCTGTTAAATGGGAAGGTCAACTCCATGGAAACCACGTTGTGTGGTGTATGGAGCCGGTCCGGTCTGGCTGTTAGGTACCTGCCTGTGTGATCATACAGGGAACATAGCAACAATAACCAAGGAGAAAAACAGAGACCCTGCAGGCGGACCAACACCTTAACCCCATGAGATACAGGGTCAAGACACGAACACACACAAAAACAAACACACACGCGCGCGCGCACATGCATTTCATTCACAGATGTGCCATGGTATGTTTTGTTAAATAAGATGCTTGACATTCAAATATACTTGGAAAATAACACATTAAAATATAATTAGTGAAGTTGTGTAATATCTCTGCCTGTATGAGAGTAAAGTCACAGCTTTAATTCATATACAGTATATTAATCCGTCTAAAGCAGAGGTCTCCAACACGCACAATGTCTGGGATTTGCTCGCCAATGCACATCCTCAAATTTAATATTTATTTATTACATATTTTAGCTTTGCTTCTTTTATGCATGTTTACATTTTAAACAATGATAAAACATATCAACACGTCAAATAAAGTTTTGAGTAGACTATTTAAAAAAGTAGCCTTTCACGTTGTTTTATCCATTGTGGTTGCCCTGATCTACAGAAACTCCGTATGTTACAGTAGAAATAATACATAAAGCTGTAAAATCATATAAACTCCACATGAAGCTCATATATCATTTAAACACACTTTCCTGTATGATTCATGATAAAGCAATTCAATAAACTAAACTCAATGACTTGACTGCTGTATGTACAGAACACAGACTGATGATGTAAGATCAAGGGTTGATGATCAATAGGGTATTATTTACTGATTACTACGGTGTAACTGCCGGTTGCCAGGGTATCGCTTGGTTCCACCACTTTCAAGGCCAAAAAAGTCCATCCATCTTTCCAGAAGTAATCCACACGGCTCCAAGAAGTAAATAAAGGCCTTCTATGGATAAATATCCATATTTAAAACATTATCAAGTATAATAACTTATTTAACTGGTGGCTCAAAGTGTCCAATTGTGTTCTGGTATCTACTTATATCTGTTGGTGGTTTAATATAGTTTATTTTAAAAAAACCAAACCCAGTTGGAACCCAATCCTTTTGGTTTTCACAATATACTGTAGTGGACTCAAAAGAGTATATTGAGTATAAGAGTATATTTAAAAAACCCAGATGTTTTTTTTTTTTTTTTTTTGGCGCTCTTTAGAACTGAAGTAACGTCATATCATTTCTTCTTCACATCACAACTTCATAAGAACTCAGACCCTGGCTTTCTGTTCAGCAGTTGATTTTGATACATGACAAAATGACACGTCAAGCAGAATGGGACTTTCACATGTCAAAAAGCAAACCATACTCAGAACAACTCCGGATGTGCAGTTCACTTTTGGGGGTTTGAGACCACTTGGTTTGTTCACATATACACTGCACTGCTTTGAAAGCGCAAGAGAGATAATTTTAGGAATCTTTGGATTTAGACACCTGATTCTCAGCACTGTATCCAGACATCCATCTCAGTCCTGTTTAACAAACAAACAAGGAAGTTACGCAGTCCGATTGATATCAAACATTAAATCATCAGCTCTTCCTTGAAAAATGTGCTCATTCTATTCATGAGCATCAGGATATGAGGCAATTTCCATCATCTTCCGTCTTTATTAAAATAAATGTGTATCTATATTCATTCAAGCGCAGGAAACTTCAGAGGAAGTGACACAAATGTGTACGGTGAGATCTTTTGTCCGGCTGATTTCATCATGAGCTCAGATCCTGTGATAAATGAATGTTATGACAGTAAAGATGAATCATTTCAAAGTTTGTATGATATAAAAAATAATGCACCATAGCGACACCACCATCGTCACCATTCTGAAAGTGTACAGTGGAAATTTAATGAAGATATTCAAGGCACTCATTCTGTACAGCTTCATGCCATTTTTCTCCATGATAAGGTTATGTGGTATTTTTTCACTCGTTTTATTGTCTGCCAAGTAAAACTCACTCATCAAATCCCTAACAAAACTAACATCACATCTCTCCTCAGTTATCCAGATGGTTGGAGGATCTGAAGCAGAAAAGCCCATAGTTTATTTGCTCTGGTCTATCAATGCCATCTCACAGACACAGATATGAGCACACGGACGAGATCGTCTTCACACCCCATCAGCGTCTGTACCCACACACCTCACACAGAACACCATTGTCCTCCACCCCTATTGTCAGTAATATCTCTGTACGAGGGCAATGACAGACAGACGGGTGGGGTTGAGGGGGATGCAGAAGTGATGTATTGTTTTCTGGATTGCCGTTTCCTCGCTGCGAGTCGCCGAAGGGCATCTCACTCAGTGAAGCATTTCCCTTCTGTAAGCCGAGAGATTACAGCCTGTCATAGCACGAGAGATAATAATGGATCGGTTGCCGTCGCGGGGTCCATCTGACGCCAACAGGCCCTCAGCAGGCACCAAAATCTCTGTGTGGTCCATCAAGCTACACCAGTCTGAATAAGGCCATTGTCTTAGCTAAAAAATAAAAAATAAAGTATTATTTGTCCTGCAGGACATTCAGGGGAGTACGTTATGAGTTAAATCAGTGTTAGTAGTGTAAAGGTCATGGGTTTGATTCTTAACAAACACACATACTGATCAAACAATGGATAGCTTGATGGAGTTTACCTATCTGCCAAATGCATAAATATAAATTATGTTGCATTTACAAGTCTGTGACAATATATTGAGTGTTATAAATCAAATTCCATCTATCTTCTAAGATTTCCCGAATGTCAACTAGAAAACTACATTAATGTCACTTCTCTATAGATTGAAAACAAACAACTATTCTGAGACCGAGACCGAGACGTGTTTTCAAGCACAGAGGACCTGAGTGAAGACAGGCTCCTTCCTCATATTCTGCTTTAGAAGGGTCTCTCATACTAAGAGCGGACTGATGTGACAAAAGAGTAGATAAGACATCGTCTGAATGTAACATCCTGGTATTTACTGTGGGAATTTGTGCTTTAAATGCATTGTTTCACTCATGTCATATAACATACAGCAGTCATCTTTAGCTTTCAGTTTATTTCATATTGTGTCATTATAAAAACCTTCAGTTAAGTACAGCGGTAGATCCTGAATATGACACTCACAACACTAGTTAACTAAACAGTCATCATGTCTGAATGGTGTGTGCAACACTTGACAAGCTCACATGAATCTGAAAGTTAATTTTGCATGGAAATGCATCAGATATGCATGAATGCACAATGGAAATTTTGTAGCAAACTACAAAATCCCAAAACTTAAGCTCTATATTAACAATTACAGAGCAATTCCTTGCAAATGAAAAAATAACCCAATGTTTTTAACCATATTAAAACTCATAATAAATGTTATTTAAAGACCCAACTCAATTTGTTGAGTATCATTGCTTCTAGTTTGTGCAGAAAGTATGATGTCTCCCAAAACTTGTGTCCTTTTTTCACATCCATAATGTTTAACAGAAAACATGAGTATAAACTTTTCTGATGTCTGGACTCTTATCATAAGAGTTTTGGGAAAATATGAACAGATGGTTGAATATGTTGATAATGGATACATTCTCTGGGAAATTATATTTCAATATAATAATGCATTTGTATGCAAGTTTTGGGAGAAAGCATGGAATTCTGCAAATTAAAATGCAGAAACCAGAAGCAATAAGCTGAACTTAAAGGTATTGCAGAGGATTTTTTTTTCCGCGTGGATCATCAAGACTATTGGTCCTCCTAGTTGTCAATCAGGAGTGTTGCGCAATTGCATTTTTTAAAAAAGTGGAGAAGGCGATTCTTTTCTAAAATTCGAGAAAATCCTCCGCTACACCTTTAACAATAGAGATTATTTACAAAGAGAGACCTCCCATTAATATTTAAGCCACCAAATATTTTAATATTTGCGTAAAAAATGTCACATCTATAATACAGGAATTGCTCAGTTAATTTCAATCTTGTTATTTTCTTAAGTATTAAAATTCATTCCGCTCTTTGAATTGGTTCTCTCATTTGTCTCTGTGAAGTGCTCAGGGTTTGTGGGTTATCTTCTGGAGATGTCATTGATAACCAAACCATACACGTGAGCAAAAACTCTGTTTCCGTTGATTGCCATTAAAAAGTACTTGTGTATTGAGCTAAAATAACATTATTGTGTCTGTGTTTCTGGATGCTCTTGAACATGGTCTCTATCTTGTGTTTGACGTCACCGCTCGACACAGTCAA
Organism: Misgurnus anguillicaudatus; assembly: GCF_027580225.2. NCBI lineage: Eukaryota > Metazoa > Chordata > Actinopteri > Cypriniformes > Cobitidae > Misgurnus > Misgurnus anguillicaudatus. The sequence goes on from NC_073339.2 coordinate 48,429,866, forward strand.
CAGTGAAGAGTTTGGTCCTGAGGTGCCAACAGCCAATCAGACGTCATTCTCCTCAGGCTCCAGATTATCCACAGTTAGTATTTACTTCTGTAATACAATACGAAGCTCTGTACAGAGAAACAAACTTTATTTAAATCTGTTACCATCCAATTATTTTGGAAACTTCCATGTTGGTTATACTTTGACATTATGAAAGAAATCTTAAAGGTTTATTGAAATACCATGAGTATACTGATCAAAATCTACTTTTCTATGCCTTAAGCTAACTCTGGTATGATGCATCAAATTAAGTTAAATACTGCACTTAAAGCCGTATATATTCAAGTACCAATTTAGGTGCTATCATATCAGATAGCGTCACCAACCCATTCACTCACCACTGTACTTCTCTGTGTTCACAGCAAGACAAAAATAATAAATTAAGTGACCAATTCCAGTGTTATGCATGTGACATTTGCCATCAAAATTTTTAATATAATTTCTCAGATAATGCATTTATATAGAACCATCTGCTAATGTTTTCTTGAACCAGAGTCCAGACATCAGAAAAATATCAGTCTATACTCATGTTGAATGTTTTAAATTAGTTAAACATGCATGCGTTATAGATGTGACAAAAAAAAAGGTTTTGGGACACAACATACTTTTTAAAAACTCAACAAAATGCCTTCCAGGAAAATTTTCTTCTATAAATATATAAACATACAAATATGTCAAATGAAAGAACAGACCCTCTGCTTTTAAACAAACAAACAAATAAACAAACAGAACAGAAAAAGATTCATTCTATCTTCAATTGTTCTATTTTTAAATATTGGTAGATTTCATTAAAAATACCAAATTTTGAGCAGAAAGTTAAAATAATTTTATTTTTGTAAAGAACTTTTGGATTCAGAATGAAGATCAAAACATACACATAGTTTACAATGTTGTAGAATTTGCTGATCCTTAATTTTTTTTATTAATCTGGTAAAAGTGGCACCTATGGATAATTTGGAATTAAAGATTTACGTAAAAACCCGCCAGGGAAGCGTCATTGGCATGGAAATTAATTGATGAGATAACTTGTCAATGGTGGAGAGAAAGTTAAGCCACTAAATATTGACATCTTAGATATCAGTACAGTTAAAAAAATTTGGTTAAAACTTGTTTTTATGGTTGACATTTGCATGCTCAAGTGTTATTTATTTATAAATTATGAAAAATAACTAGAAATTCAGGAAACAAACTGGTACAATAATGTTAACATGTTTTAGAAGAGCCCACCCCGATGTATCTGTGATACTCTGCTGCAGAGATATAGGTCTTGCTAAAAGAGTACCTCTGTTTGGTTGCTAGGGAGTGAATTGGCATCCACCAGTGATTATACTCCAAGCCACAAGTGAAACAATCCAATCATTGTGTCTCTACAATATTCTGATGCAGAGATATAGGCTTTTTTTAATCAGTTGCTAGGGTACCTCTGTTTGGTTGCTAGGGAGTGAAAAGGACTCCACCAGTGATTATACTTTAAGCCACAAGTGAAACGATCCAACCCCCATGTCTCTACAAAGACAATGAAAACAAAAAATGTTGCCCTGTTATGCTAATATAAAGACCAGATGTTCACAAACACATGTTTTTCCTACAGCTGAACATTTGTACGAGGTATATTTGTACTAAGGTCACATTTCCAGGTGAAGCAGGTGAAGGGTCGAAATCCAGGACAGTTGACAGAAATACGGTGAATACAGACCCAGAATGCTCTTAACCCTCACTCCTCTATCTCCAACATCAGGAGCAACCTCTAACCAGCCCTCATAAAAAAACAATACCGAGTCCTCCTCCCTAAAGTTCCTGTGATGGTTTTACAACTTGATGGATGGTTTTTACCATTACTTGCTCTCTGGCCTCTATCAATTCCTCTCATTCATGGTCGTCTGTTAGCTCACAGGACTAATCTTCACATCAAACTCGAACTGCTTCACCTGCTCCAAGCTCTTCTGTTAGTGTAAGATGGCTTATCAGACTGCTGACGTGCTCTTCCGCACTGCGAGCGCAGTGGCGTTGATTGAAAGCGCGAATGCATTCGAGCACAGACCGGCCCTGCATCCAATCCCTAACAGATGATTGACAGGAGAGACGTGCTGGGAGGCGGAGCATCCTACATCACTGTCTTACACAAACCCGTCTAGACGAAACACGGACGTGCAGCATGCTACAACTGCACAATCACACACATACACGCTTCTGCATGCGGACGCGAGGAGCCCTAAGTCACATTTAAACACACGCCTGTGCAAAAACAAAGATTTACGAAGGTGTTGTTTGAAGATAACTTTAGTTGGATATTTTACATTCCATAATATTTTTTATTACAATAATATGAATACAAACTTGACAGTCATGAATTAAATAAAGTCACATGTGAAGGATGTCCAAATTTAGACAAAACAGGGATTAAACAAAAAAAAAAAATGAGATTAAGTAGCAGAGCAGAAGCCAAACCCTCAGGGTTCAATCATCTGGATTCATTTATATTTACTAAAGAGAAAGTGTTTGGGACAGACGGACAGATCGTCATATTTTTCTGCATTATTACATGTCTGATCTGTCGGATGTTCGGATCAGATGCGTTTCCATTACCCTTCAAATTGCACAAATTTGAAGCATTGTAATTTTGCATGAACTCCCATATATCGCACAAAAGTAAGGTGTTTTTTCATGCAATTCAATAAAGGAATATATCGCAAAACTGCAACAGAAACAGTAGAGGTGTTTGATTGGGGAAGGGCGCCGCAAGAACGACACGCAGATGACATTAAAATACTGCTAGAGCGATTCAAGAGTCGACTGCTCTGTATGCTTTCAAAGTCGCTCTCACAATATTATGTTGTCATCTGCAAATCGGTCTGCGCAGCGCCGTATGAAGTCAAACACACCTATTTTTTAAACAAATTATTGCATGAAAACAAAATTATTAGTCACATAACATCAGTAATAGAAATGCTTTCATTGTCTTTTTTTTTGTGACATTTTGAACACTAAAATTGTGCGCTAATCTGTAATGGAAACTCAGCTACTGCTATTGCTGGTATTCAACAGGACTCATTTGTGACCATATTTATTTCACTTAAGGAAATTGAGGAGAGAGTATGTAAATCAGAAAACTCTCCTGAACAATAAATATTATAAATATTAATCTGGGAAATTCCCATGTACAGGTTGTTAAATTTAATCTAATGTAATGTAATAATCTCTATTACACCGCCGGTCATCTCAGTGCAGACGGTGGTTTGTTTTGGTACCTTTCGGCTAAAATTCCACTTTAATTGGACCTTTCAAATGTAGCAGATAAGTACCTAACAACCACAACGCATCATTGTTTTCTTCAGTGGGAAAGACTGAGGTGTGTGAGCTGTGTAAATACATCAAACCTCTCTGAAGAACACAATGAAGGGATTATCCCCGTCTGAATGAACTCATGTCAGTGAAAGTCTTACTTCAGGCTAAAGGTAGGGTACATTACCGTTTCTACCTGTCCAAACTGACAGCCGCTTTTCACTTTACATCACTTTACGGATGTGTGAATACAGTCATAATCCCTCCATACATCCAACGTACAGTGCAGATATTCAATCTGCTGTTGGGTTTACGTCACGCCAGAGATGTTTTGTTCTATTCAGAGATTTCACAACCACACGTGATTGTCAACTGTTCATATTTTCAGTGTATAATGCTTTATGTGTTCAGATGACCTTCAAACACAAATCAAACGTGTTTCCGTGTGTCATGGTTTGCATATTTCCGAAGTGAGGTATATAGAGTATAGTTCAGGGGTGCGTTTCCCAAAAGCATTATTCGCCAACTATGGTCGCAAGTTCTGTTGTTGACAGCATAGTTTAACGATTCATGTTTCCAAAAACTAACGTTCCAAAGCGAATATTCATAAACTGCATCACAAACATGTTTGATAGGAACTAAAGCTCTTGATTTCTGTGTTAGACATGAAGATTTATACAGGGTGTGCCTCATATATGTCCTGAAAGAGAAAAACTATCGGCTCTTTGATCGCCGCCTGGTGGCTAGCTTCAGTACAAGTCATAAACCCGCCCTTTTTTATGCAAATGAACGGGACTCAGGTCAAAGTAAAGAAATTAATTACACTTCCAATAAAATGTTCTGAAAGATGGTTACGGTAGTTGTTATCACGCTGATATATGTTCAGTTGTTAGTAATTTGATGCTATAGAAATGAGGCGCGTCTTTCTGTCGGAGCTTTGAGGTAGAATTACAGATATAACTTACAATAAATTTTCGATTTCTGTGTTATTTCACAAAGACAAAATGAGTTTTTAGCAGTAAACTGTACTAACCGACCTACAGGATCTGACGAATTACTCAGTTTTTCCATTAACGTTAAATGTGGACTTTAAAAGCTAAATAATAATTGTTATTTGCTAAGATAACACGCCTAATGTTAGTTAAAACAGACTACATGAACCAGAGATTGTTAATCATTTAAAAATAGGCATACTCTTTTTAATATATAATGGATTATTATTTGTCGTCGTTAGTTGTATTTGTATTTAAGTTATCATATTTTAGCAAGCCAATCAAATGAGGTGTTCAAGGGGTGTGGTTGAATTGGGCGTGTGAGCGATTGGGCGGAAGTTTAATACCGTGGCTCCGCCTCCAGGCTCTACGGACCATTTCAATCTGACGTTTTTGCGTAACGTGTCAGCTCGTCATTGTACATTTTACGTTCTGTTCATTACAATGGAAGGAAGCGCTGTTGCATCATCCATCTTTTTTTACAGACTATGATTTTCACAGATCACACTTTTTAGGTAAATAACAAATAAGCAACATGCAGAACATTTAATATACATAATTCCAATTCAAATCTACGTTATTTAATTTGTCAAGAAAATTAAAGCGCTGCTTTTAAAGAGTGTGCATGTGCGTATGTGCTCTAGTATGTTGAATTTACCTGAGATTGAATGAAACATTGCAAAAAAAATTCAATAGTCATTAACTATGTTGCACAACTATTGTTTAAATGCTGCTGGGACAACAAGAACGTTACTATGTTATCATGTAAACAGCTAATTAGTTTCTCCAATGATGCATCATATTATGGTAGTTACACAGTTGTACAGGAAACAGACTTCAAAATGATCTTCTTTACACACAACGACATTTGCATTTATCATGACTACTAAATTACTAGAAGAGAAATCACATTTTCTTTTATCTTGTGCTAAAAATCCTCAAACTTTTATTTCATGGTAAAAGTCTCAGCACAGGGTTTTGGTGTACGGCACTGTTCAGAAGATCACGTGACCTGACTGACTGACTCATTCTCTCCAGCATCATCACTCTCATAATCACTTTCATTTACACATCTGGAGCTTATAAGAGCATCACAGCGTGCCACCTCTGCAAGCTGCAGCGAATACAACCTTTACCACGGTATTTTATTCACAGCTGGTATATACATATTAGCACAGATATGACAGCATTAGGTTTAGAATACTACAGCGTCTGCTCTCTACTGTTACTATGTCAACAAAATCATGAATTACGTAACAGCAAAGATTTCCACCATCAGTGTGTCACACGTCACATAACCTCATTTTGTTCCTCGGCCAGAGGCATGCGGGTACAACCGTAAGTTTTGACAGTCAGATCAAATACTCACAAGAGATATTAAACAAAAGAATCACTTCTTGTTCATTCAAGATGCTGGAAAGACATCGTATAATACAATAAATCTATTTAGTCATTTGATGCACACAGATAATTTGCATGGTGTGCACAGCGTTGCATACTGCAGATAGAGTAACACAGCTTTTGTTTCAGGAAAGCTGTGAGTAAATACCCGGCCTGTTTTTCTAGACACACTTTTCTGTGCTAATGTTTAACATACGGTTTCAAGTCATTTCAGGCTGACGTCCAGCACAAAAGGCACAAGCAACACGGCCAATATATCGCCTTCATGTTGTTCTTCATTAAAGCGACAATTTTCAAAATGACTTCTTTTGTAACAAAGCCTGAAGCTCGTATCAAGATTTCTCAGCACACGTGGCCAAAGAGAGAAGCACATGCATCAGATAACCTCTTCATTATAACATTTGGTCTTCATTTTGATAGCGATAATCATCGTACAGATAGTCCACCTCTCACACTGTGTGTCTGTGTGTGTTTACTGTGAGTTATATGAATACAGGAACATTTCATTATAAACAGTCCAGACCACCCAGTTAGGTAAGACGGGTTTACACACGTGTATTAAATAGCATCAGATTATGAATATCTTACAAACTGCCCTAGAGAAGTGAAAGTCGATGACTCATAGTAGATGTGGAACTTGTGAAGTAAATCCCACTGATGATGATGATGATGATGCTTAAAATATATAACATTATATCAGGATTTGTTCATCACAAAATCAGCACAAAATACAAACTAATGACTCAAGCCACAGCTCATGTAACTTTAGCTCTTTACTTTCATCTTGTCGCAAATAATAAAGTTATAACTAAACATGTTTGTACAAAGTTGCCTGACTGGAACCCATTTGCTATATGACGGAGGGAAAGATCTGAATCGAGAGCATTTATCAGAGATCATCTTCTAAAGATCTGGAGAGATACTGGATGTGATGTCCTCAATAAAACTTTGTGCCGGGTCAAACTCTGTGCTCCTCTATAAACTCTCTGAACCCAAAAATACTCATAAATCATATAACAGACCACAATGTGGTAGAAAAACACACAGCATGTCAACACTTCTATCAAATAATGGATTCGATTTCAGTTTGTTTTTCACCAAACCCCTATGTATGCCTTTAGGAGTTACTCTCTATGAAGTTTTTGGTCCTTTTTTCCAATCCACTCTCACTTTAAACAGAAAATAAAAAAATTAAAAAAGTTTTAGATCTACATAACAAAGAAAGGTATGGGGTATTGAACAACACAAGACAATAGCACTATTCGGAAAGCATTCTTTTTCTAAACAACATTTAAGTTTAACGTGTCCCCATGATGTCTGTGATTTTATGTGTTTACTTGGAAGGAAACTAAAATTCACAGAGATGTGAGTGTCTGTTTATGAATTTAATCCTACTAAACCCATAGAAATGAAGAAATCCTGATTAATAACAATTTATTATCTTCAGTAATTAACACGAACTAGGTTAAGTTCACTGTAAAAAAAAAATCAGTAGAAATTACAATGTTATTGCAGCTGGGTTGCCGGTAATTTACCGTAGATTTAAATTTATGTTATTTACTGGCAAGAGTTTGTTCAAAGTTGAATATATTTTAAATATTAACAAGTCTTTATCTTCACAGAATAAAACTATACAATAACAGCCTCATGCAAAGCATTCTGGGAACCAGAAATCATCATCAACCTTTTTCTGTTTTTTGCTTCAGATTTTGTTTCCTAGAATGTTTTGCTTGATGCTGTTTTTTTAGTTTTACTCTTGAAAGACAAAGACTTGTAAATGTTTAATGTTCATTTAACTTTGAACAAAATGTTGCCAGTAAATAACATAAATTTAAATCAACGGTAAGTTACCAGCAACCCAGCTGCAATTTCTACAGATTTTTATCTGATACTGATATTACAGTGGCCAGTCTTAAAAGTGTACGAGAATTGACTCATCTTGGAGTCCGAGTGAAAAAACATCCATGTCTGAACAAATAAGACGTAGAAAGTACAATATACATGCATTAGAAAAAACTTACGACAGATCACGTTGACCAAAACACGAAAAGAACCACGTTTTCAAAAGATATTGCTGGCAAACACAGACATTCGTATTTGGATGGGATTAAATTTCTTAAAGGATCTAAGTTCGGCCAAAATCAGTATGTAAATTGCTTTGGAATTTTTCAGAAGTTGTGAGAGAAAAACACAGAGATGGCCGATTCGGAAGGGATCAAAAACACAGAGGACCTCTGCGAAGCACGAGGACCTCCTGTAAAACTAATCCCATCCAAACAGGGCTCACCGGGTGGTTTCTCGGACACTGACTAACATATCATTAAATAGATAAATGCTCTTTGTCTTGCCTGAAAAAGTAATGTTTTTAGTAAGGCATGTTTGTTAAAACTAGTTATATTTCCTTATTAAACAAAGGCCTAGTCCTGGTTTAAGCTTATCCATGTTTGGGAAACCACCCCAGTGAGTATATTTTTGGTCTGGGCTCTCCCTTTATGTAATCTGACATTTATGTAATCAAATCCTTCTCCATTCTCCACCAGTTGCTAAGTGTATCTGAAGTCAACAGATCCCCCCAAATCTGTCGCAATACGAGACACAAGCTCATTCATCATCACACTCAAACATTCAGCTGATACACAGATCATTAATCATCATACAAACTTTACACAACTATGTGAACACAAATACAATGGCTACACCATTTCAAATGCTATTGACTTTTAAAATAATAATGGCAAACAATGCATCATTTTGCCCTTACTTCACACTACACATCATTTACATTCACGCATACAGCAGACACTCCAAAACAAATAACAAAAATAAAAGCAATAAATAAAGCGATAGTATGGCAATGTTAAGAAAACAATAATATGAGAAGTGCAATACTCAAATTTCTACATGTCAAAATGTCATTGCATTGAATAACAACATTTCAACATATCAGATATTACATAGTCAAGCTCACAAGAATATTTTTGCAATGAATTTAAATCAGCTGTTATCAATGTGATGTTTAGTGGGTGTATATGAGGTCAGATGTGTTCCCACAGGTGTACATTAACACATTGAGACTCAATCCATATGTTTGGCTTCTGTATTAAACCGGCTGCTTCTTTCTTTGAATAAATAGATTGATCTTTTGTTATTTAATAACACACATCTACAATGTCCACAACGTGTATATTTGCGATCTGTTGTGTACAGTCAGGTTTATACAGCTCTCCCGCTTTGCCCTGATGTTGTAGGGTTTTTTTGTTTGTTTATTTTGTCAGTTCAGCAAATGATGACTGTGATCACTACAATCAGACACAGCCAGATGCTTTAACTCCCGACTGAACATCAACACAATCACAGCGACTGACAGCAGATCAGATTCAATAACCTGAGAATACTCACGCTTTACATTTACATTTCCTTCTCTAACATTTAGACGTAACAGGCCAAATGAAGCAGATGAATGTGATATATACACGTAGTGTATTGTAAAGGCAGTCGGTGGTTCAGCTCAGGCTGATTTAAGGGAAAGTGTTGCATGCGGAGAGCTGAGGTTTGAGTCAAGCACACAAGCAGCTTTGCCAAAGCCACGGTGACCTGGATTTACTGACAGATTCCTCATACAGAGCTCCAGAGACTTTTGTGCAGCAGGGTATCCATATGTACTGGATGATACAGAAACAGATCAAACTGAATAAAACACAACATTGCTATTTTTCTAAAAGATGCACCGATATATCGGCCTATAATCGGCAGACAAAGGAATTTTTTAATAGTTTTTGACACTGGACGATTGTTTAAAAAAACAGATAATCCTAACACATTATTTACTAACAATCAAAATGGGCAGAAAACACATCAGAACTGTGTGATTATTTTAAACTAAATCACAATAACAACAAAAATAAAGTTTGTACGCTCGGCACTTCTAAGATTTCCAAACATAATAATAATAAAAAAAGAGGGATAAAGCTAAACTATTGGTATCTACACTGCAAAAAATTATGAGAGAAAAATATCTAAACATTCTTAAATTAAGATGCTTTTTCCCAAGAAAATAAGTCTAGTTTTTAGAACAAAAATATCAAATTTAAGCGATTTTGTGCATAAAACAAGCAAAAAAAAATCTGCCAATGGGGTAAGCAAAAAAATCTTGAACATTTTACTTAAACACTAAATTCAAGAAAAAAATCAAGAAAAATTAGCTGGGTTTTTTTGCTTTGTTTAATGCACAAAATCACTTAAATTTGATATTTTTGGTCTAAAAACTAGATTTATTTTCTTGTGTCGTTTTACTCATCAAGAAAAAGCATCTAATTTTAAGAATTTTTTTATATTTTTACTGAAAACAAGACAAAAAAACTAAGAATTTTTTTCTTGAAAATCATTTTTTGCAGTGTATCGGTATTGCTAGATATCAAGTCATTGAATATCGGCACAGATGTATTGGTGTATTGTATTTATGCATCCATACATTTTTCCAAACATACATTTTAGTGAATTTAGTGAAATTGTTTACAACAAGGCTAAAAATAAATACTGATCAAGAAAATGTTTTATAATTCAAATCAATCTAAACCTCAACTGAGTTTAAAAACAGGCTCGAGAAAGTAGAAGGTGCATGTTTTATAAAGAGCTACTGCTGTGACATCATACAAAACGTGGGATCGAGCATCGTTGGGATACAATGTTTCCCATACATTAATTTATTTGTCAGTCCACCACAAATCACACATGATCGTTTCTGTACAAAACCTGTGGCATCAGTCTACGTACTCCGCAAAGTTGCAAAAATGCTGTGAATACGTGCGCATTGTGGATGTGCCGCCAACGCAAACACTGTTATAGTGTTCCTGTTTCTTAGCCTGTTTCTTAGCCTGTTCTTAGTTTCTCACCACTAAAAGGGAGTTTGGGAACTTACAACAAAGCACAGATGACAACAGGTTTGCTTGAGACCGCGCAAGCACGAAAGGTAAAGCGAAACTTGCATTTAGCATTGACGCTGGTAGTGACGATTCTTTCAGACTAATCAGTGATCCACAGTGTTTTCATGTCACATATCAGCTCAGCTTGCTTGGAACCCCAACCGAGGTGGTACTAAAAAAGTATTGGATACTACGTACTGTACTCAATGGAAAAGTCCCCAAAGTACCCTGCTGAAAAAACAATAAAACCATTACAGACAATTCTAATGGTTTTATTGGTTTTATTTGGAATTTTATTGGTTCTAATGGAGTATGGCCCAAAACACACTACAGTGTCTTGGTTTTCTAATGGTATATATTGGTTCTATTGGTTCTATGTATTGGTTCTAATGGGATATGTATTGGTTCTAATGGAATATTGCCCAAAACACACTACAGGTAGTGGTTTTAATGGTAAAAGCTAATGGTTCCTATTGGTATTTTAATGGAAACCATTAGAATTTTCTGTAATGGTTTTATTGTTTTTTTTCAGCAGGGTAAGCTGACCTGACCCAAACCGTGGGGTATTATGCAATGGAAACGCCATTATTTTGCGCCACAACACACTTCTACAACACGAGCCGTACAGTACATGTGATCTAACAGCAGTCTGTGATGTAACATAAAGTGTGAGTCTGATACAAAACATCTGATCTATCATAAAGGCAGTAAAAAGTTTAAACCTCACCTTTATACACAATAATGTTTCAATTATGGTATTATGGTGTTTAAGTCCTTCAAAGCTCATGAGTTTAACATACCACTGAGATGACATTAGCCTCCAGCTCACTGCCAAACATTAGCTGAAGACAATCATGATAAAAACATCCAATTATCACTGCTGGTGAACCAACGTAACCGTGCTGTTTACCAGGCTAAAGTTTTTGTTGGCCCACCAGCACACCGAATCCATGAAAACATGGCACTTTGTTTCAGAAGACAATGATACTAAAAGAGTTCAAGTAAAACACAACCATTAAAATCAAAGAGATTAGATAAGTGTCAGCACATCTAACAAGAGCTCAGACAATTAACAATGCCATGACAAAAGATTATGGCCGATAGGTGAACATCAAAGAGACCTGAGACGACCTCCTCACCACAGACACTATATATAGATAATCACTAACACTGGCTGAGCTTCAGAATAATGGGATCTGGTTCGAATCACGCGTTTGATCCCTCGGTTTCAGATGCGATAACAGCTCAAACTCTCTTCGCATGTCACGGGAAAATAACGTTGCCATGGTCATCGGACAGGTTAGGTTAAGCAGAATATGATCAATTTCTCAAAGTTAAGATCATGAGAAAAGAGACGCTCAACAATAACAGATGTTTGTTTATCCAACGTCACACAGCACTATCAGTAAAGATCATCAGACCTCCTGAAGCTTATTGTGCTCGCTCAACGACCTTAACCAAAGAAGAGTAAACCTCACACAACGTTTGCATTTCATAAAATGTACGACTTTTGCCGTGAACCTTGATTAAAGTCAATCATAACTCAAATCTCTACAGTATGTTGTGTGCGTACAGAGGGACTCTTTTGGTTGATGTGCATGAAGATGAAAGTTTGTGGTTCTGACCCAATGATGTGGATGTCATTGCCTACACAAGTTACAGCTAATAAAACCTATTGTGTTTGCAAGGTCGAAAAGAAATGTAGTCCACGTGGGGAGAAACCGGTGCCCGTCGTAAATCCAAAACTTGCCTCCATCTATTAGATATGATCTAGCCTGAATAAATGTGCACTGGCACCTGTGAGAAAGACACTTCTCGCCAAAGATTGCAATAAAATGAGGAACAGTAGCAGAGATTTGGCCACGGGCGTAGAGGAGAAAGTGTGGAGCAGCGTGCTGTAGTTGAGGTGAAAGGTAAGTGAAGGCGTAAATCACGAGCTGTTCTGCACAGGAGGAGCACATTTAAAATCCATTAGTGATGGAGCGGCCAGCTGCACATCAGCACAACTCATAAATTCTTTTATTGGATGAAGTTTCTGCAGAGTGATGAGCTCAGCGATACCATTTCCCGGCAAATGTGTGCTGCTATTTTACATCGAGATACATTCGAATAGACCTTTCTCTGATTTATGCAACAGTGCTATTCTGAAAACTTCAAATCTGATATAATCCGTATAATATCCAAACCGTAAGCAAATCATTCATGTATAGTCAATATATAAAATACAATTATGATGTTAATGTTTATTTCAGTTGTCCCACATATTACATTTTCAAAAAAGCACTGTACAAATATATATAAATATACAGTATTGTGCAAAAGTCTTCCGCCACCTTTATTAGAAGGCAAGCAGAAAAATATTACTATAAAACTATATAAAATTGTGAACAAATGTGCCAAGTATTTAGTTTGATGTCTTCTTATACTTAAGCAATAGGGACCTGCAGGATCTCTTAAACCTACATTAAATAAATTGCTATTTTATATATATCTAACACAACTTTAGGACTTCAATCTCCACAAAAGAGTCAAGATGTGTTCAGTGTCCTGAAAAAGCAAACCAAATACTGACTCTTTTGTTTTTATCTTAATAATAGGAGCGAAATATACAGTAAATGTGTAAACTTTGCAAAACAAAGTTGGTTAAGACTTTTGCACAATACCATATACACAATAAGTCTTGGTCGGTGTCCTGACTTATAAAAAAGTGAAGGAGTCTACTGGGGAAATGATTTAGATGCACCTAAAATCTATAATATTTTATAAAACTATTATACATTCTACTCAGTCTCACAAAATTATGTACCTACACTGAAAAAAATGATTCATTGAATTTAATCAATTTTTTAAGGTAAGTGGTTGCAATCAATTTATTTAAGCTACATTTAAACAAAAAAGATTAGTAACGTAAAATGAAATATAAAACTTTTGTTTAAATGTAGCTTAAATAAATTGATTGCAACCACTTACCTTAAAAAAATTGATTAAATTCAATGAATCATTTTTTTCAGTGTACACTGAAAAAAAATATTCATTGAATTTAATAAATTTTTTAAAGGTAAGTGGTTGCAATCAATTTATTTAAGCTACATTTAAACAAAAAAGATTAGTAAAGTAAAATAAAATATAAAACTTTTGTTTAAATGTAGCCTAGGTGGGTTGATTGCAACCACTTACCTTGGAGAAATTTATTGGATTCAATGAATCATTTTTTTCAGTGTATAGTCCGTGATATGATCAAGAAAAAACACGAAAAGAATTGTGAAAGAATCTAAAAATTTTTTGATTATAGGTACGTAATTTCGTGTGACTGGGCTGTATACATTATAGTGTTTTCCACTAAAATTCACACTGACAACAGTTGAATAAAAATATTACAAAATTGCTCTTGAATCCTCTAGAAGCATGCGTTCAGAATGCATTTAGGCATTTTTAAGTGTGACTTTAATGTGAAATAGTTGGCCCACCGTACACACAACACATACCCTACATGCTTTCTATGTACACACATTGAGAGCATCTGTCTCTCTGTCATATACAGTGTATGTATAATGGCCTGTTTGCTCAGATATATTGACATTATACCCACATATTCTCTCATATACGTCACACAGCTGCATTGAATGTAAACATACTGCAGACCTTCAGCCTCACACTGAACACACACAGTCTCGCTGGGAATAAATCTCAAACGTTCACACTCAACGTTATTACAAAACAGCCAACGCATTTCAAATACATCTGTGACTGCAAACCAAAAGAAATAGTTCACCACAAAATAAAATAATGCCATCCTTAGTGTATCCTGGCTCTTTTCAGATTTTTAATATCATTGGATAGTGCCCCAAAGGTCAACCTTTCCCCTCACCTCAAATCTCTCATCAACATCTATATGGTGTAGTTTAAAATAAATCTTCTTCTTACAAAATCCCATTGCTTCACCTCAGAAGACATTAAATAACTGTATAATTGAATGAAATTCATCTAAAGTTCACCCCAGAGTGATTCTGAAGTTTGACGGTATAGCATGCTGAAAGATTATTTATGTCATCGCAGCTTAACAGTTTATTGAACACTGCTGCCAGTTTAAACGTTTCACCAGAAATAAAACTTTACCGCGGTAACTGTCATGGTGTGTTTAAAAACACAGCTTAGCTTTGCTAACATAACTGTGATGCGAGTGTCTCATTGCTTAGTTTAGGGTTATAGAGCCAATGTTATGTAAGGACTGTATACGTCTGCGTTGCCCGGAGACAGAAATTCCATCAAATAAGGAAACCATATCATAGTTTTCCTGATCCGCGGCCCCGCTGGACTAACACAGACCCGCGTCCTGGATTTCTGCAGGAAAGGGGGAATGTCATCTCAGAAGTCAGGTGCACAACACCTGTGTGTCTACTAGATGTCCTGTAAAGGGATGAGAGGAAATATTTGTCCCCTTAAACCCACGTCTAGTACGATGGCAAACATACAGACACATAGAGTTACACAAACAAGTCCTAGCACAGACGGCTTTCCCTTTAATTTAATAAATTACGAGAGACACGGAGGAGGACAATGCCATCCTTCAAAATAATATGATGCTCATCGTAAGAGCGTCAAAGATAACCTGGATAGTCCAGACAACTATTGGAAGAATGTGACGGAGACTGAATTTTCCAGCATTGGGGAACACTGTGTATTGTGCAAAAAAAAAAAAAACATACACTTTTCAATTGAAGTTATCATGGAATTGCAGTCGAATATTACCAACATAAATCAGATGCACAGAGATATTCTGACCAGATGTTAAAAGCCCACTCAAATATCCACATGTAAATAAAAGACAGAAATTATTACAGTAGATTTAAAAGACTAACTGTTCTCTTTAGAAAATCATCCAATCGTTGACAAAAAGACCTGAATTGTACAATAAAAGAAAATAAAAAGGTCATTTTGGTCTTGAATTCAAGTGAAATCTTCCAGGAAGTCATGTTATAGAGACAAAACGTGAACCCCAAACCACAGAAAGACGTCACAACGGTCCGAATGTGTATTCGGCGAATCCTGTAAACGATCCTGTCGACTGATTCATAAAGCATCACCATGTATCTGATCCACAGTGACGCAGCCGTGATACGCACAACGCATCCGTACAGCTAGCATGTGTTCTCTTAAAGAACTGTCGAGTGAGACAAAACAACCAGGAAGGATTTTTATGAGGAAAATTAAGCTTGATGGGAATGAGTGATTATGTTTTATGATGACAGGTTACAAAGCAAAGCAGAACCATACTGGAGTGTCACAGCAGCTCGTGAACTCTTTCCTACGGGAACATCTGCGACTCATTGAGTTACATAATCTAACACGAACCGTAAGCTACGTACGTCAATGAACGGGGCGGAAGAGAGGACGTGTGAGGACTGCAAAGAATAAAGCACAAAAATCACTACGGCAAACTCTGCTCATATTTCAAAACATATAAATCAACACATCTGGCAGTAATGTTACTCTGACCCGGACACGTGTACATATGTGTTCCCAGTCGAGGTCATGCGACACAGCAAAGCGGGATGGGAAGTCTTCTCCAGGAACGGCACATGCAGTGCACGATCACAGTTGCATGGTGCCACAGATACAAATGAGTCACTTTCAGCATTTATTCGCAAAACAGACATAACACAATGCAAAGACAATGTTGACTTCCTAGTTAGGCACATGTGAACCGACACATTAACTAAGATCTCTTTCTCTCCTACACACAGTGTAAGCGATATGACGGATGTCTTCAGGACAGTGGTGACATACTGAGTGATGTCGTAAGTGTTTAACAGGATTTACTGGGCTCACACTAAATGAACCCTTATACAACTTCATCAATCGTACTTAAATTCACACCAGTGATGTGAACGCCAGACTGATCTGTGATTATAACATTCTGTCTTCCAGATGTGATTTCAGATAATGTGAAACACTACTAATAAAAGGGATAGTTCACACAAAAATGAAAACTTGATCATTTACACATAAAAGATGATATTGTGATAAATGATGGTAAGCACACAGTTGACAGTGCCCATTGACTTCCATAGTAGGAAAAACAAATACTATGGAAGTCAATGGGTACGTCAAGTGTATGCTTATCATCATTTATCAAAATATCTTCTTTTGTGTTCAACACAATAAAGAAACTCATACAAGTTTAGAAACAACATCAGGGTGAAGAAATGATAACAGAATTTTCATGTTGGGTGAACTATCCCTTGTACAAAATACCCAGCATTTTTGTCAAATCAACATATGTTACTTTAACTTCTACTCAAACAAATTAAGTTAAACAATTTCAACTTGATTTTAAAAATTATGTCAACTTTTTCAAGTCAAAACTTGCTATATCGTTTTTGGTCTAATGAAAAATATAAAGTGGTTTCTAGGCATATCACATGTGTTTAAAATCAACCTTTGTGAACTTGACTAATTTAAGTTGGGACTACATGAATAATTTATGTTGTATTAAAGCAATATTGCTAAAACTTTGTAGAGATTTCCAGTTCCCAGCATGCTTTGCATGAGACTGAACAAAGAGAGCAAATATCAGAATAAAGATTTATTTTATGCATTTTTAATTGAGATAATAATGAAAGGGGCCTTATTGATGTTTAGTTGTAATTGAGCTGTAATTGAAAGGAAAATTTTCAGAACTGAAGCTGAATTTGAGGAGTGGAAGAGAACAGAATAATACTGTACAATAAAATATAAAATAATAAAATCTGATGTCTCGACATCAAAACAACACAGACAAAAGAGCCAAAAGTAGACGGCAGCTATGCGCTACCTTCGGAGTTAAATTACGTTGGCCAAAATCTGAGACAGCATTGCACGAATCCTTCCAAGAATGCATTGAGAAGAAAGAAAATCTGACATAGTGGAGGAATTAATGAATACAAAACAGGCATTTTAATATGTGTGAGCCAGTCTGTGAAAACACAGCTAAAGTCATTTACTTTTTTTACCTCCTCACATAATGTAAAGTAGATGCTGTGGAAATATAATCTTGATATTTTCATTGACTGAATAAGATCACGTCAAAGATTAAAATCAATGTGAAATCAAACTTTAATGTTCCCTAATCTCAGACTTCAGCTTGGATTTCATAGACTGGGTCACGTCTTCAAAAGCAGTATTGTAAGTATTGTTAGCTGTAAGTTTAACAACATAATACAGAGATAGGTACAATGTTTTGGGGAAACACCCTAGCACCTGCCTAGAAACACATTCACGGAATATTGACAACTTATTAACACCTCACCGTCCACCCAGAACACCCTGGCAACCGTATACATATAACAATACACAACCAGACACAAAACCCTATTATACACTAGATGAATTTCTCACATCACTCCTTTATAAAGTTTCATTTATATTAGGATGCAGCTTCAGACACGAGACAGCGAGACATCGTGCAAACTTTTAAAGCAAAAATATTGAGGTGGAGAGAAACAATAAACAATCCAGGTTGTGTAGAGAAGCGATGGACGAATGCATCGCTTCAAAGGTCTGTGCCGTTTGTGTGGAATGACTGGCAGCCAAACATCGAGCGTTTGATGTGCTTGGGAGAGTAAGCATTTCAGAAATAACTACAGTAAAACACTGCAGGGTCCTTATGTGCTGCTTCACACTTAGATGACAGCAGTGTGGACAGTACAACTCAACATTCCACACCTGCTTTAATACACTTCACTTTCAATCTGTTCTCACAATGCAAACGGATAAAAACATACAGTGCACGTGCATACTAATCTCATTCAACCAGGTAATCAAGCAACAGGACTAATAAAAGCATTTCATATCAGTGATGCATTTATGATTTGAACCCTCTGTGGATTTGTGTCTGAAGGGAGAGACGAATCTCTCTCACCACTGCAGCAGCATCTGGTACAGCCTACAAACACACACACACACACAATTGTATGCTGTTATACTCAATATAACTCCATATACAAGCCAGAAACTAAGCGTTGTTTTTGCACATGCCTATTTAAAGAGTTAATGGTGCAACCTGCTGATTAACAGTAAAAATGACAAATGTTACCTCTTCCCAACAGGGAAAACCACCAATAGTCAAAAATGCATGATTATATGGTGTCATTGCTTTACAATAAAAATGTAGTTATAATGGAAGTCAATGAGGAAAAAGCAGCCCCGAACAGTAAATGAAGGAGAAAATCTGATCCTGCACAAAAACTAACAATGCATCAAAGTTAATGTTTTATATTGAAAAAAGTAATTTTGTGTTTTTTTCCCAGTGACATTTATAAACTTGGCAATTACAGAGTTAAAATCATGAAATTTTGTAAACATTTGCTTGTTTAGGTTGATTAACAGGTTTATGCAAAAAATAAAAAATATTAATGTGATATATTTCTAAAGCATTTTAATTTAGTGGATGTTTTCATCATGAACATAATAAAAGGGTAAAATTTGCCCACAGTGTACTGTTGAGTTTTTACAAAATTTCAAAGCATTTTCTCAAAATATGTGTCAATATAAAATTTGTCACCAAAAATCATCCCATTTGTTGAAACACAGAGAAAGTTGTGGCCAAAAGCACCCCAAAACGTCCCCAACATAACATAAGGGTTAAGCTCACCAGACTTCAGGAGAACGTATGGCTGGCTGTTGGATGTGCAGTAACGTGAGAGGTGCAGAAAACAGCACATTCAGCATAAAAAGTGTGAACGGCGGCGTTAAACAAACATGACCGCCGTATCCCAGCAACGTTAACAGTAGCTTCTCTCTCCTCCGAGAGGCCTGCAGATGTCTCGGGAAGAGACGTCCATGTTGTCATGAGAACGCTCATATGGAATAACATATAACACGGCCTATAATAAACCTGTTTCTGCACGCAGCGAGCGCCCGACATGCCGGCGAGTTCAGAGAGCCCAGAAACTTTCCTCACTTTGTCATGAAAATCTGCAACATGGCTCCAAATAAACAGGGCAGGCAGAGGCATAACAGTGCACATAAACATGGAGAAGATTCGTGGACTTCAAAGAG
The DNA here is from genome assembly GCF_027580225.2 of Misgurnus anguillicaudatus. Lineage (NCBI taxonomy): Eukaryota > Metazoa > Chordata > Actinopteri > Cypriniformes > Cobitidae > Misgurnus > Misgurnus anguillicaudatus. Next base: position 48,449,541 of record NC_073339.2, read on the forward strand.
AAACTGGACACCTCTGACCCAGTAGATGGATGCTGTCATACTTGTCAAAATGTCCATCATTAGACTTCTGGGAAGGGTTGGCTTTCACACAGAGATTGCAGTGTGAGATTTGGACGTGCACATAAGTAAGAAATACGGTAAATGTGAGCAATTAATGCCCAACCGGTAAATGTGGAACATCACCAGTGTGTATATTGATATTGCATGTGTTTGCAAGACCACACACAGACGCACACGCATTCTGGATCTCACCAGCATCCTAATCAGCCGTCTGTATTCTCGTAATTATCACGCCGGTGACGATTACTGTGCCTGCACCAAAACAGTGAAGACGACATTAAATTATCCACATTATAGACTTTTCCAGAACTATAAACACTGCCTGCAGATATTATCCAGGTTAATTGTTGCTCAATGTGTTACTTAAGTGCTAATGTAGGACATTAATGCTGGTTTAACAACAGTAGACGCATTTTCATTACCCCTCAAACTGCACTAACGTCTCGGGTTACGTATGTAACCCTTGTTCCCTGAGAAGGGAACGAGACGCTGCGTCGCCATAGAGACGCTTTGGGAACGCCTTCAGGTGTGAGTGCGTCTGAATGTGTATATCAAATCCAACCAATGGTGGGGCATGACGTCACCGGCGGGGTGACGCAGGAGCCGGAAAGCATAAAAGGCGACGTACAACCACGCCCCCACTATCTAAAATATTGCCGAAGACGGCTTACAGGTACGCAGGAAGTATGGCAAAGGAGACGCAGCGTCTCGTTCCCTTCTCAGGGAACAAGGGTTACATACGTAACCCGAGACGTTCCCTTTCGAGGGAACTCGCGCTGCGTCGCCAGAGACGCTTTGGGAACGCTATACCCAATCCGCCAGACTACGAGTGCCTGTCTGTGTGTAAAAAGCACAACTAAGACCTAAGCACCAAAGATCCAGGAGTAAGAGTGAGATCCAACTCATAAAACTGTACAAAAGTGAGCGGTGAGGACCAGCCTGCCACATCACAGACATCCTGGACAAAGGGACCTGCCCACAGGGCTTTAGATGCTGCCATACCTCTAGTTGAATGCACTCTGACGGTTAAAGGAGAGGGCCGTCCAGAGGCTTCATAAGCAAAAGAGATAGCCTCGACTATCCATTTACTCAAATTTTTCTTTGTGGCCGGGAAACCTTTCCGGGCCGAACCAAAGCACAAAAATAACTGCTCTGCTTTCCTGAACTCCTCGTACTGGACAGAGTAAATTAAGCTTTCTTTGGCTCGCGTCCTTAAATGGTGGAGGGCAGAACGCCTGCAAGACTATGGGGCGCGGTATGTTGCTCAAAACCTTCGGAACGTAGCCCGATCTAGGGTATAGAAAAACCTTTACCATGCCTGGAGCGAACTCGAGACAGGTTGGCAAAACTGAGAGAGCCTCTAAATCTCCTACCCTCTTAAGGGAGGTAATAGCTAGGAGAAATATAGTTTCCAGAGTAAGAAACTTTCTGAAATTATACCAATGGCTCAAATGGTGCCCCTGATAAGTCCTCCAGGACCACAGACAGATCCCACGCAGGGATCCTAAAATGACTCGCAGGCCTCAGCCTCCGAGTGCCACACAGGAAAACGCATGAATAGATGGTCTCTACTTAATGAGGGACCGACCACTAAGGTATGAAAGACAGATATAACTGCCACATAGGCCTTAATGGTCAAAGTAGGCAGCCCTGCTGCAAACTGCTCTTATAAAAACTCCAGAACTGTACCAAGGGGCAGTTAACTGGGTCATATAAGTGCTCTTGGCACCACGTAATTAAAGTCTTTCTTCAAATGCGTATAATTTCCTGGTGGAGGGAGCTCTGGAAATAAAATAGTCTGCACAACCTCAGTTGAGAGACCCATTTCTATGAGTCTGTCCTCCTCAGAGGCCAGACCCAAAAACTCTAGGCAGGGGTAAAACACAGTGCCCCTTGCCTGAGACTACCGATCCCTCCAGATCGGCCCCTGAAATGGGGAGCCGTCTAGGAGGGAGACCAGGTTTGAAAACCACACTCGGGTCAGCCAACACGTGGCTACGAGCAACAGCTGTGCCTGTGCTGCCGGATTCTCTCCAGAACTCCCGGGAGCTGAGCAATTGGGGAAAAACACACAGGAGGCCCTCAGACCCTTCCTGTGTCATGGCAACCAGTCCGAGTGGGACTGGGTGAAAGAGAGAAAACCAAAGAGTACAATGTGAATTCTCCTGAATTGCAAACAGGTCAGCTTTCGCTTGGCCGAACCTGAGCCAAATTTGCTCCCCCACATGTGGGTGGAGTCTTCATTCCCCAAGCTCAACGCCTGCCTCAGCAGAACGTCTGCTCCATGTGGACTTACATAGATTTTGACCTTATGGTCTTCCATAGCCACTTCCCGGCCTTAGAGGGATGCATCCGTCGTAAGCCTGATGTAACGACCCTGAGCCCCCAATATTGGCCTTCATGGGAAAGGAACCATGGTTTCTTCCATAATACTAAGGCACAAAGCATCTGCGTGTGACCTTGATCATGAGAAACAGGTTGCCCCTCAGGGAACCCCATGGTTAAAGGATGGATTCTTTACGAGCAGGAGACAACCGTGCCTGCAGTCGTTGAAATCCATACCACGCCCAGAAAAGAGGTCCTCTTTGCTGGAGAAGCATACTTTTCCTGGCGTTTAGTTGATGGGACATTTTGGCCCTTTTGGCTTTCCATAACTGATCACAGCTAGAAAGGGATGCATCTGTCACTAATGTTATGCGGCGACAGACCGCACCTAACTTGGGGCCTGTAAACAAATACCCAACATTTTTCCCATATTCTTAGGGCACGAAGACATATGCGCGTAACCCTGAACATGTAAAAAAAAAAAAACAACACTGGCTTTTTGAGAAAGGAACCATAGTTCCTGCCATAATACTAAGGCACAAAGCATTCGCGTGTGACCTTGATTATGCAAAACGGGTTGCCCCTCAGGGAACCCCATTGTTAAAGGATGGATTCTATACTAGCAGGAGACAACAGTGCCTGCTATCGTAGAAATCCATACTACGCCCAGAAAAGAGGTCCTCTGTACTGGAGAAGCACACTTTTCCTGGCGTTTTAGCTGATTGGACATTTTTGCCCTATTGGCCTTCCATAGCTGATCCACAGCTTAAGAGAGATGCATCTGTCATAAATGTCATGCAGCGACAGACCACACCTCACCTCGGGCTTTGAAACAGAAACCCGAAATCTTTACATATTCTAGAGTACGAAGACATGTGCGCGTAACCCTGAACATGCAAAAAGGGTTGCCCCTCGAGGAAAAACCCTGATTTTAAAACCATCACTTGGTGTGCGATTGACCTAGCTTCAACTCATTCACTTATGTGAAAAATGGAAATGACACGACCAGGCGACATCTGTGCCTGCATCATCGTAGAGTTCCAAATTATCCCCAAAATGTGATCACCTATGTTTGGACTAACATACTTTTCTTGGTGTTCAGTCTCAACGCTAGGTATCTAGATGTGCAAACACAACATCTCGATGCTGTGCTGCCATCTGTGCTGACTGTGCTAATATAAGCCAATCGTCAATATAAATAGTATGCAAATGCCCTAAAGATGCAATGGCGCCAGGGCAGCATTTACAAATTTTGTAAATATGTGAAGGGATAGATCTAGGCCGAAGGGAAGGCTGATATTGGTATGCCATGCCACCAAAGGCAAACCTGAGATTCTGTAAGCAGGAAAAATCCATTAACAAAAACCAGTCCTCGGATCTGATTTGAGATTTATGTGACTGTCAACATCATGAACCATAATTTTGTGACAGTTTCGTGTAGCCTTTAAATAAAAGGAATTCCAATTCCTGCTCTAAAATTAGGGATAGCCTAATTTTCTGTGCATAACACCCATTGAGATATGTTTGGAATGTTTTTCCCTGCTATTATAATTTTTACCAAGGGAACCTGATTTACTGTGCTCTGTACTACAAGAGGCAGAGTGTTCAGAGTTAATACAGGAGGGTACTGAGAAGTGTGGGGACCCGTAAATGGCGGATAAAACCCACACTCCCCAGGAGGGCATACCCTGATAGGGCTTTATACATATATTTGACAATGTTGGAGGCTTTAGGGATGAAGCCACTCATGGCAACATAAAAACATCCTCTAAATATAGCCTATTATGTTTAAAAGCTAGCTGAAGTGCTTGTGTAAACATGGTCAGATGGTCGTTTCCATGACTTGCATAATAATGGAGATCAGGAAAGAAAGAAAGCCTCTGGTGTTGAGATTGCACTCATTTTGTAAGAAAACTCTCATCTAATTTGCTGGATGATATAGTTTCTTTTATATATATATATGCTGGTTCATACATATTAAAACTAGCAGTTACGAGAAACAACCTCGATAAACTTCTCATTTAATAAGACCGGTCGAGGCGGGCCTCGAACCGCAAGACACGCGAACATCGTCTGACACAGTCAAACAGTAAAGCACGGGCTACCGATCGGGGCGGGAGAAACCGACATGCGGGCTCCCGAATCCCTCCCGATAGCAATGATAAGTGCACACCGCCTTAGCGGACGCGGATCTGAACCGGTCGGTGAAGAAAAGGGCTGTGTTTACAACATATATCTCCTCAGAGGTAAAACATTGCATAGAGCTCCCGTTCGGGTTGGAAGTGACCGCAATGCGTGCTTCCAAACCCTTCCGAGGCAGAGCTTTCACTGTCAAAGTACACTACACCACCTCAGTGGATGCAGAGAAACGCGATCATTGTCTTGACTGATCAAAACAAAGACACACATCCCGAGTGGTGTGTGGCTGAGTTTTAGCATGTTGGAAGGGCTCTGGCAGCTTAACGTGCGGACGCTCTTCCGGCCATTCGGATTAAACTTCGACACATGCAGCTCGTATACTGGGCTTGATTAAATCATTACATTGCGGAAGGAGGATAGCTTTGCGTCCTCACTACCCTGTAAACTCGAATATATCAACCCCCTCGGGGGAAGATTACACGAGATCACGTCCCTCTCAATGAGGGGAAGTAACTGCAGTGCAGGCTTCCACACCCAGCGGAGGAACAACGGAGCATTTTGAAAAGTAAGTTATCATAATGAACACGCGTCACACCGCGCCCTCAAGAGCGGCGTGAGCGTGGTCAGCTCCTAAACTTTCTGATTTCTTATTTTTCTACATTATCAGCCACACAGTTAAACTATTCAGTCACACAGTTTTTAAGCAATTCAGACACTCTTTGACACACACACACAGATAGCCGTCTGAGGCAATAGAGATAGTGGGGGCGTGGTTGTACGTCGCCTTTTATGCTTTCCGGCTCCTGCGTCACCCCGCCGGTGACGTCATGCCCCACCATTGGTTGGATTTGATATACACATTCAGACGCACTCACACCTGAAGGCGTTCCCAAAGCGTCTCTATGGCGACGCAGCGCGAGTTCCCTCGAAAGGGAACTGTAATAGCAAATTGCGCCTGATGGATACACGTCAATTTCACATAAACTCCCATATATCACAAAAATGTTTTTATGCTCGTTGAGGTGGGTTTTTTTTAGGAAAAATTAACATATCGCAAAACTACAATGGAAACACTTTTACAGGTCCCCACATATGCATATATGGTGCAGTATGTTTGGTTGGAGGACAAGACAGAAGAGGTGTGTTCGACTTCATTCGGTGTCATAAGAACCAAAAAGCGCATGACATCAAAATACAGCGGGAATGATTCGAGAGTTGACTTCTCTGCATGCTTTCGAATCACTCTGGCTGTATTTTAATGTCAACTGCTTGTCGGTCTGAGCAGCGGCGTATGAAGTCGAACAAACCTCTTCTGTCTTGTCCTCCAGCCAAACATACCACGCCATATTTAAAGAATGAGACTTCTGTGCATGTCAAGTGACCTGTAAAACTGTTTACATTGTAGTTTTTCGATATGTTCTTTGTCTTGAACACAAGACAACAAAATTACATTTTATTCGATCAACATGGGTTAATGTTATTTCGTTGTTGTTTTACATATAGAAAATATCACTAAAGTTTTACACAAATCTTTAATGGAAACCAGGATTCAGGGTACTTGAAATCCTTGAAAGTTTGTGAATCTGGGGGGAAAAATGTAAGGCCCTGGGAAGTTTTTGAAAACATACATACATAGATACAGGTCATTGAAAGTGCTGAAAGTGTTCTTGGGAAAAAAATCCATATAATTCCCTGTGTAGTGTAGGATAATATCATAAAAATTCTAGACATGCTAAACTGTTCACTTTAAATGCTTATATCTTCTGTATGTGAATGTTGATTCATACCAAAATGCTTTTTTGCATAGTTGTGTTTGACACATGAAAACGTCTCGGGTTACGTATGTAACTGTTGTTCCCTGAGAAGGGAACGAGACGCTGCGTCTCTCTTGTCATACTTCCTGCATCCCTGTAATGCCATCTTTGGCAATATTTCAGATAGCGATATACTTCCTGGCTCTCGTGTCACCCTGTCTTTGTCGTTAAGCCTCATCATTGGTTGAATTTGATATACACATTTAGACGCACTTACCCCTGGAGGCGTCCCCAAAGTGTCAGCGCAGTGACGCAGTGCGAGTTCCCTCGAACGGTAACTGTAACAATGTATCTTTAAAGGTAACACAATGTAACCTTGCTCTCACTTGAAATGTGTCACCACATTTAGTCCTTAAATTTAAGGCTATTATAGGGGAGACCGGGGTTGGTTGTCACAATTTTTACTCATGCATGAATTGCTCATCTTCAAAAAATCTTTCAGCAGTAATTCCTACATGAAATGAAACTTTGGAGTCTTGGCTTTAAATGTGTATACTTTTTACTTTTCGATTGTATTGTAACAGGAAGTAATTAACCATCAAAGACACTCTGACACAATGTGACAACCAACCCCATCACGGGGTTAGAGGTTCAATAGGATTTCAGTGATAAATTGGGATCTGAAAAGATAATGTGTAACTTTTTAGTTTTTTAAGCTAGAAACTCCAAATAAGTTTTAATATGAATCCACCCCTATGATAGTTGTTAGTAATGCCCCTTATGTTTAAACAATGGGATTAAAGTGGGTGATCAGTTACTTGAATAGGCTTTATGCCCAGCTGCACTATGAACTTCAGCCAGCTCCTTGTTTTCTGTCTGCCATTATTGGACAAACTGATTAATCCAGGTGTGTCTGATTATTGTTGTTGTGACTACTGAGGTCAGGCACACCTGGATTAATCAGTTTGTCCAATAATGGCAGACAGGAAACAAGAAGCTGGCTGAAGTTCAGGAAGTAGTGCAGCTGGGCATAAAGCCTATATTGTCTACTGTGTTGAGAAATAAAATGAAATAATTTTTAGTGTTAAAACCTCTTTATTTAATGCTTTATTTTATTTTAACAGCAAACAAAAACAAACAAACAATCAGACAAACAGTCTTTAAAGGTCTACATGTCCAATATTCTCATGTGACAACCAACCCCGCAAGCTATGTGACAACAATCCCCAACTGACTTCTTGACAAACATGATAAGCTAGCTGCCACACGGCTTTAACTTGATTGCTAAAAGATGAGTCAAAATAAAGCTACTACTTTTAGCTTTTTAATGAGTGTTTTGTTTTTGAATGACTAATATCCTACAAGATCTCAACACAAAAACAACACCAACATGAAAATTTACTCTGACCCATAAAAATAAATAATTGTCTCCTAACCTCAATGTTTTGTGTCTGCTCAGCAAATTTTCAAGTGCAAATGAGTAAGCTATTAAAGGCTAACAAATTGATATCAAAATTGTACCACAGTGCCATGTAGTATGTCTGGAATAAGCAGTGTGACAACCAACCCGTGAGACAACCAGCCCCGGTCTCCCCTACCTGGAAAGTCCTTGAAAGGTCCTTGAATTTGACGTTAACTAAGATGTGGGAACCCTGAGGATTCCCTATTCGTGTGACAAACAAAAGCAAAGTACCAGTTTACAATTATGCATTATTCAGATGCTTCTATACAAAGTGACTTCAAGTGCACATAAGGTATATTTTATCAGTATGCTGTATCACATTTGTGCTGTCTTCTCTTCTATTGAACTGGTTTAGTTTCAGCTTGTCTTTTGTTACAGACTCATAGTCGCTGATTCTGTGTAAGATCAAAGAGTTTCTCATAGTTTCTCAGCATCTCACAGTGAACGCATAAGAGCCTTCACCAGGGCAACAAGATTGACTCTCAGGTTATGACGGCTCAGCGGCTGGTGTCAGAAAACCGTCTGACATCATCAGTAACCCTTCATTGCCCATCAACATTTGTCGGTATCCATAGACACACCATCTCTTTCCCACAAAACACTGATCCTTATGGTCACAAACTGTGGAGAAGGTCACCTATAAGGTCAAGCTAGTGCGTGTGATCCAAATTTTCTCCCTAATCACCGAGACAACTCTGATTACATCTCATCGCTTCTCTAAATGAGTTGAAGGGTTTGATCCCCTGACCGTTAAACTTTCATTTCAATGAATGGAGATCTCAACTTTCAGAGAATGAGTCAGACGTATCAGAACATCATGCAGGATTAACTAACTCAGTAGACTAACCTAATAAGTTATTGTTTTACAGTGTCCAATGAAGCAACAGTGTATGAAGATCAAGATCAGTTATGGGTCAAATGTGAAGTGCTTGGAGAAAAGCGGCGTGTGTGAAGGTTGCTTGAGATGGCACGTTCCTCCTAACATTCCTCACATTCTGCTTCTCTCTCACTTCTCAATAGAAACCAGAATCAGGCGCAGAGGAAAAAAGAGGTTTGCTATGGTGACCAAATACAAAATCTCAAAACATTGAGATCTACGTTTAGTTTTGTCTTCTGTGTGTGTTTCTCTCTTTCTCTCTCTCTCATTACGCTTTCATTGTGTGGTAGTGAATTATTTCTGACAGTCAACTTATCTTTTCTGTACAGAGTGAAGAATAATTATATATATGCACCAGACCTCTTTAAATGCCTATATACACATACTGTAGCTGTGATATATGATGGGCAACTGGAGACTTTTGCAAATCTCTTACTTTTCTCTAAGCAACCCAGTAACCTCAACAGAAGAGATCTCAACTGTGTTGGAAACTTTGTCTGCACATTCGCTGAGATCCCGGTCTGCAGTAAAACGTCAGAGATCTCAAAAAAAAAAAATCCTTAAAAGATACAGGGGCGGATTCCTGGGCAGGGATTAGCTTAAACCAGGATTAGGCCTTAGTTAAATTAGGATAGTTAAGTCATTTTTAAAAGCATAATTTATAAATAAACATTACTGGTGTGCAATTTGAGACACAACACACGTGCACTGATATATTTTAAGATAAGTTGTTTTCGATCAAGACAACACTAACATTTAAGTTAGGCTGGGACTAGTCTTAAGCCCTGTCTGGGAAACCGCCCCTAAATGATCTGAGCTGTGCTATCCTCATTAGTCTTATATAGCCTATCTATAGACGTGTCAACAATTGACTGAGTTGTGTCTGTGTTTACTTATTTATCTAAATGTTCGATCTGGTCTGTGATGTGTTTTTAGGGTAAAGGAAACAAGTTCAACTGGAAAAGCATTTGGGTTTGAAGCACACATACTGATAAAATATACTGTATAAATAAAAGTGTCTGCCAAATGTAAATATATGTTAAACTTTTGCTCAGTACTGACTGCACCTCAGTTGAGCTTAAACAGGATTACACACATTATGTCATTGCTTCCAACAAATTTATGCAGTCTCATCTAAAAAGTCAGATTTCAAGATAAGACTAAAATGATTAGCGACTAAAGGTATGCATAACAAAGCAACGCTCGAGACAGTACTCTTGATCCTGTTTTTACAATAACCGACATCACTCATGTAATTCCACCATTATGCAATCTTTAATAAGGCATCAAAACAGCTGTGAAAAATATTATCTAATTGGATTAGGTCATGCTTAGACAGTTCCAACAGCAACAATCCCAGCGTACGGATCTTCTCTTGACGGCGTTCCAGCTGGCGGCGTTCCTCCGCAGGTGAGCGAGGACAGTCCGGTAAAAGAGAGGAAACGAGTGAAGAGAGGAGAGGACAAAAGCAGAGCTCAGATGAAAAAGCAGGAAGGGGAGATAATAATCGAAGTGCGCTAGGCTGTAAGAGAGCCCTCTGTACGGCCGGGGGTTCGGGATCAGGGGTTAGATGGGAAGAAAACGGAGAAGGGGGCAGCGCGTTCGTCATTCTTAGGCCTGCCTGATCACAGACGCCACGCCGCCAACAATGAGCCCTGTATGTGTGTTTGTGTGTGTTTAAGAAGAGAGTTTCTCTTCAGTGATTGTGTCGTGGCATTCCGGAGCCCGGAGCAGATAACATCCGAAAGGTCTCCACTCGCCTCTTTTATCCACCTGCTTCTTTCGGCTTTATCAGTCTCTTTCTCTTTTCTTCAAGACCCAGCAGGAGAACAAAGGTGAGCCACGATTAAAGCAGGTTCACTAGCAAAACACATACAGGAAGCTAAAAAAGAGATCAGGAAAAGTCACGTAGACAAAGAGGAAACACCTCTTCTGTGTGACAGTGTTCGAGTGCTGAGGTGATTACAAGTATGGGTGTAATGATACATTGATACGGATCGATGCATCGGTTATATATCTAGTGATACGATTCATCCATGCCACACATAAATATTGATATGAGTTACCTTTATTTTGACACTCTCCACGTCCTCATTCAATTCAATTCAATTCAATTTTATTTATATAGCGCTTTTCACAATTGACAATTGTTTAAAAGCAGCTTTACATTAATAGAAGCACGGAAAACACAAAACATTTTACAGACAATATAAGTAGCAAAATACAGCGGCTATGAATAAACGTTGCAAGCGATGTAACATAAAGAAGAGGGTGCTAAGTTAAGCCAATGTCGGCTGACTCCCCAGGGTTGAAAAAACCCCTAGGAAAAAATCCTCTCGACTTTTTAGCAAAGAGGGAAAAAAGTCCTAGGAGGGAAAAAACCCTTGGGATATATATCTATATCTATATCTATATCTATATCTATATCTATATATATATATATATATATATATATATATATATATATATATATATATATATATATATATATATATATATATTTACATATATATGTAAACGGATGAGGAGATTAAACGGGTTCCGCCGATGGTCGTTGGTCAGACATCGGCTGGGCCAGTGGTATGTTGAACTCCACGGCGGCTAGAACTGGGTCTGTTTGTCTGAATGTCTGAATGTCCTCGGGTTCGAGGACGAGACAGGGAGAGAGAAACAAAATCGTATTAGCATAGGGGCCGTTTGCATGTAAAGCAAGTGTCACACAGTGTTGTGTTTTCATATATGCTCGGTTCCAGACAGGCTAGCTATTGCAGCATTAGTAAATTACCCAAACGAGTTATGTGAATGCTTTGTTCCGTACAGGTTAACTATTGCGAGATAAGTATGTTTACTAGACTAATTATGTGAATGCTTTGTTAAAGAGAAAAGTCTTACGTTTAGATTTAAAGTGATCTAAATTCCTTGATGTAATATCCATCTACTGCATGCATTTCCGCCAACGCATGCATTTTTGTTTATTATCGCATGCTAGTGTCAGCAAATGAATGCAATGCAGTGACAAAGCGGTTGTAGCAGCGAATACAGCAAAAGAGACAGAAGACAAGCATGAGTTTACCACTGATATGTCCATGCAAAACGCACCGTCCTCTCTCCTGAACATGTTGAGCTGTTGATATTTTTTTTTTAAGAAAAATCTCTCAAAAGAGACAACTGCAGCACTTGTTTGAATGTTTTTTTAACATTATGCCAGTAACATTGACATTTGAAAACATAGTATTATACAATGAATAAGAACAAACATTCTGTTATGAGCGATTTAGAATAAAAAAATAAAAATAAATAAAAAAGAAAAATAAAGAAAAATATATAAAGAAAAAAACATATAGACATTAAATAATTCATAAATAAAGTATTTTTTAGTCAAGTAAAATTGTTTGAATGTTAGATCTGACGTTGTGTGACAGATCAAATGTTTAAGTTAAACGGCTTTATTTTTTTATATTAATTTATTTTACCTCATTGTCACCATTACACATTTTGGCACAAAATACTAAAAGACTTTGAGTCTTTCTATCATACGCTTGATTTTATGTGACATTTTGCCCCTCGTTATTCATTTTTCTTTATTTAAAAAGTGTATTAGTATGTAGTTTGTGGTTGTAAATGTTCCAGTTAGGACAGAGATTGTGCCATTTTCAAAGAGTTTTTAGTTCATGTTATATATTTTGGTTGCATTTGTAAGTTATTAAAGATGTAATTGCTTAACTAGGCTCATAATATTTAAATAACGATAAATTAAAAAAAATTATAATTGCATTGAAGAAGTGTTTCATGCACGGCAAATATCACATAGCTGGTGAAGAAAATCGTTATTGTATCGCATCATAATGAACTGTCTCCTAGTTACAAGGTCTTTTTTCTCATTCTTTGTTTTTTAACAGCATGCTTGCTTCCATGTGTCATGCATGGCATTCTGGGTTGTTGCCTACTGGCCAAAGGCCCTTAAAACTTTGCTGACATTCTAGTCAGCACAACCAAGACTCTTTAAATGATCCAGCACATCTGGTTTTCAATCAACCAAAAAGAGTCCACGTCAAATCCCTGATGATTTTACTCCATTGGCTGCCGGTAGCCGCCCACCATCACTGGAAATGCACGCTGTATTGTTGGCTCTAAAGGGGAAATTTTGAATCCTCCCTCATTTGTAAGTTGTGTTGAGCATCTGCAAAATGAATAAACATAAATGTATAAGCCGCTATAATATTCTGCTTTCTAGTTATGGCTCACGTTTCATCGACTGTGCAAAAAATCTATCAGTTAAAGGAGCAGCACACAATGTCTGCACAATGAGGTTTTGGGATACGATGACGTCAATGTGATCTTACCTCGTTTAAAACTTCAACGGAGATCTTCAAAGTCACCTGTCTTTAAACAGCTACAATTAATCATGAAGTAATAATGACAGACAAAATGTTACAGGTCTTTGTGTCCTATCATCTGATGCTCTCATGTGTGTCTGTGTTTGCTCTCATAACACAACACAATCTACCTGTAAGTGATATCAGATGCACTGCGTGTTCAGTCGTCACGAATCGCCTGATTAAAGTTGCAGAAATCCCTCGTGTGATTATTATTTTCCATCTTGGAGAAAAAGCAGGACACCCACAGAATGCCAGAGAAGAAGCCGCTATGATGACGTCATCTCTCTCTCTCTGTCTCTCTCTCTCTTTCTCTCTCTCTCTCTACCTGTCTTACTTTCTCTTAACCCAGATTGCAGGCACCCGGACTGAGCCGTGGCCAGGTTTCGGCAAGCCGTCCGCAAATCCTCCAAGATCCTGTCAACGCTGGGAGACACGGCACGCGTGCGGGCTGCTCAGCAAACAGCAGAGATCCAGAAACACATATACAACTGGAGCACACTGTCTAAACACATGTATGAGTCACTGGTGTTCTGGGTTTAAAGGGCCATTTCACCGATAGGAACATTAATCTTTATGGAAAGTGAGTCATATTTGTAGTCAAAATGTAAGATAAATGTAGAATTTTGTGCCTATTTGACAGAGAAAAGACAAAATGTGACTTTAGAGCACATTTGTATGAAAAACTACAACTGCCACTATGCACCACAATGCACAGCTCTGCAAGCCACTCCCATTACTCGGAACACGGCTCAGACATGCTATTATGTACATAAATGCCACGTTAGTAAAACACAGAAAATAGCCACCACCACTGTGTCTGACTGACACCAATCATGATTTACTTTTAAACGTGATGTTACATTGTGGTACACACAATAACACTCTGGCCTGGTGTGTAGCAAAGTCTTATTCAAACAGTAACGTGCGGTTTCAGATCCGCAGTACAAATGTCTTTCCAAGTACTTAAAAAAAGTGTATGCAATTTAAATGTTTATTTAGTTTTACCAATTTTCTTTTTGTCTCTCGTTTACTGTAATTACATTTGTGTTATTATTGGCCTCACTGCTCTCACAATATAGACATATAAAACACCGCTCAGATATGCTATTGTGTACATAAATGCCACGTTAGTATAACAAAGAAAATATTAACACTCACTTTAGTCAGACGTCCGTTTATCCCTGCATCCTCCACACAAACGCGTCCCCTGCATAATATCTCCACAGACGCGCTGCCTCAGCTCTTGGAGCTTGTGCTCGTAAACCTAAACACGTCTTTGAAATAAGCACGCGACCAGAAACATTCACAAAACAAACGTCCATATCCTTATCTGATCCAGAAATGTTAAACCGAAAGCAAACGGCGCGAGTCCGTCCAAGCTTATATACTCCGCAGCGCGTCTGCTCGTAAACCGAAACATGTCCGTGAAATAAACGTTCCAAACGCGCGCAAAGTTCCTCTCTTGCATAGAAACCTTCACCAAACAAACGTCCATATCCTTATCTGATGCAGAAATGTTATAAAGAAGCCACACAGCGAGAGAACAGGCAAGCTTCTCTACGCAGCAGAGGCCGATGGTTGCTGCTTCTTCACCGGGCTCCTCTACCCAGCCGACGCCCAGGCTCCGGCCTACTCCTCGGGCTTCTGTTCCTACATCTGCCTCAGCTCTTTGCAGTATTGTGGCTCATAAAGGTGCAATGAACAGCGGATTAGAGCATCACGCTTGTAAAATCACCCTCTTCCATGTAATATTGATTAACTTCCACTGTTATTGTAAAATGAATTCGGCTCGCTCCACAGCTTCTGTTTAGCTTAGCTTAGCATAAAGATGGCGGCTGATCGTTTTTGTTCGGTCTGTGTTCGTATATTTTCGTAAGTCCCACCCACTTATCTGTAATTGGTCTGAAGCGCGAGTGGGTCCCACCCATAGCCCCCACCTTGGAAAAATGAGGAATGAGTGTCTGTAGTCTTTCACACTCAATAGAGATACAGGATTTCCTTCTTTCAATGACGCAAAATGACGATTTTTACATCATTGAAAGAAGGAAGTGCCTCACTGAAATCAGTATTTCTCCCCTCTCAGGGGAAACTGAGGGAATGGTGCACGACCATTCAAAAACATGACTGGGGTTCTAACGGTACAAAGCTTAATGCAAATGGGTGAAGTTTCCCTTTAAGATGTGAGGAGTCTGTACTGTATGTGAACACAATAAACTACACAACACCACCGAGTGTTCATCTGAGCAATTTATTGCAATTTGATCATGAAAAGCAAATAGTTTGTTCTTACTCACCTGAGAGTCCTGTGGCTAACCGGCAGAGAAACTCATCCAGTTTTTGCCCTTGAGATAAGATTATACAAGCCACCGGCCCTGCCAAGTCCTGGAGGCGTTCATCCAAATGACTGAATTCATGTCTGTTAAGAAAGTGAGATGAAGCAGTATGTGAGAGAAAAGCAAAATAAGAAGGTCAAGACTGAGACGTGCTCACAAACAGCAATGAATAAAAGAACAGAACAGACTAACAGCAAACAGATTAGGAAAAAACACAAACATAATAATAATCATTCATCATCTGATGCATAGCACATTCAGTAAGAAGAAAATGTGCAAAAACTTTATTTATTTATTTATTTATTTATTTATTTATTTATTCAGACACAGGGATGACTCCTAACTGTTAAAGGGGACATTTCACAACACTTTTTAAGATGTAAAATAAATCTTTGGTGTACATAAGTGACATTTTAGCTCAAAATACGATAAAGATAATTTATGGTCTTAAATATTAATATTAATATTATAAGGTGTCCTTAAAAATGCTAATGAGTTGATCTCTGCACTAATTGGCAGTGTCGTGGTTGGATAGTGCAGATTAAGGGGTGGTATTATTATACAACTCTGTATTACAAAATTATGTACCTATAGTCACGTACTTGTGAGTCTTTTCCGTGACACTGACATGTTTTTCCTCCTTTTTGCGTGATCACGTTTGCATATTTCTGTTTATGTGTCACTGTCATGTATATGTACTGTTTTGTCCTATTTTCAAACCATGGTTTAGGGTTAGATTTGGTGTTTGCGTTAGGATGTCACTTTAAGTATTTGTTTCAATCTTTTTTCATGATTTATTTTTTATATTTTATGATTTTTAAACCATTATCGCCTGGCGTTAGGGTTGGAGTTGGGTTTGGGTAAGGATGTCATTTTATGTCAATCTAACCCTAAACCGAAGCAACACTGGTAAGAAAATAGGACAAAACAGTTGAGTAACAAATACGTCAGTGTCACGTAAAACACTCACAAAATTACGTGACTATAGGTACGTAATTTCGTGATACTGGGTTGTATTATAATAAGATCGCCTTCTGACATCACAAGGGGAGCCAAATTTCAATGAGCTATTTTTTCCAACCCATTCTCATCAAGATGCGTACAAATGACACGCAGTGTGATTATTGTGCAATAGATACGCCAAATTGCGATTTTGTGTGCATATGATACGCCAGTCCTTCCCATTCACTTATATGGCGAATCGTTTCGTGCCGTTTTATTTATTGTTTTCTCATTTGTTTTCTGTTTTTTTTACCTTTGTCGCTTGGGTTTAGGGTTAGAACAACTTTTTGTTATATAAAAATTACATCCTACCCCAAACCCCATCTCTAACCCCAACTCCAAGCAACCATGGCTTAAATATAGACAAAAGCAGAGAAACCTGTATTTTAAATAACCTGCTTAAACAAATGTGAAATCTAACCCTAAACCCAAGCGACAATGGTAAAAAAAACAGAAAACAAATGAGAAAACAATAAATAAAACGACACTTAAAGATTCGCCATATAAGTGAATGGGAAGGACTGGTGTATCATATGCACGCAAAATCGCAATTTGGCGTATCTATTGCACGATAATCACACTGCGTGTCATTTGTACGCATCTTGGTGAGAACAGGTCTTGGTGAGAACAGGTCGATTTTTTCACATGCATTTTCAAGGTTGATAGAAGCACTGGAGACCCAATTATAGTATATGAAGTCAGATTTTCATGATATGTCCCTTTTAACTAATACAAAGCTTGTACTTTATTACCCCACTGTAGGCTACTTTTATATGCGCTTTTTATTTATAACTCTTTTTGATACATTTGTCCACTGAGCTTATTGCAATGCATTCTGGGACTGTAATTTGCACAAAGTATATGCTGATACATTAAAGGCCAAGAATGTATTTTAAAAGGCAGTATATTGTTGCAGCATATCAAAAACACATAAGATGCCTTTTATTATTACCGGGTTATAAACGGGTTTGCTGTCTAGTTAGGCAGCTCATAGAATATAGAACAGACCTCTTGAGATGCAAATACACACACACACACACACACACACACACACACACACACCTGTTTTGTCCATCAGATGTCTGTGCGTGCATCCTGGATGCAGTTTCTCAGACCTGTGCTGCTTTAGACATTTGGGTGTCAATACAAAACTTCTGCTCACAGAAAAAAACTGATTCACACCTGACTGCCAGTGACTTTAATAAACAGTGTTTCTCCTAAACTGGGGACACATCTAATGACTTTCATACAGATTATTAATGTAATTTGATCATAACAACTGATCATGCTTAGACAGCTGTGCCTAGTCTTTGTTGACAATCACAGATAAAAACACTCTTTATGTGTGTTGAGTCCAATCTCAAAAAGAGTTCAGATGTTTCTCCTGAGATGTGCATCAGAAGAGATCCTAAGATTTGCCAAGATACCAAGATCTGCAACAAGAACTATGATATTTAAGTATGAACTCAAACATTCAAAATGCAACAGGACAATGACAAACTATCCCATAATGCACTCTGATAACTTATAATAAGTTATGTGACTTTCTAATGCTTACCGTTTAAATCAATCTCTGTTGCATATTATATATATACTCTCATACAATATTCCAGTACTTAAATATTTAATTCAATCCTGGTTTGACCCTATGGACTTAGACCTGGTCTAAACTCATCTCCCAGTCTGGTCTGTTTGACAAGTTCCCACTTGTGGTTTTCAAACTGGGAACAGTTTTGATGACATTTTATATAATACATTAATTTATCATGATTTCTGTGTATTTAAACCTCAGAAAAATAGGACTACAAACCAACAGCACTACATTGTATATTTTAATACGTTTGTTTAATTAAAATGTTATGTTTTACAATGTTTTATATCATAAATGTTTTGGGGGGCACAAGTGTGGACCACTGTACACAAGGGGACCCGCACGCCAAAAAAGTTTTTCAGAACCACTTAGTTAACCCACCTGTTTAGCCAGGTTGTGAGAGCAGTTTACACAAGTAAACCATCTTTCTGCTGTGGTTTAAAGAAGGAAATGACAACCTAATGAGATGATGTGAGTCTTACTGTATGTACATCTGTCACAAGATAAATAATCCAACTATTTTAAGGTTTGACATAATTCAGACCGGATTAAGCCGCACAGAGTCAGATCAACTGCAAACCTCTTTCAATAATATACAAAGTGTTCTTATTACCTGATAATAAACATTGCACAATAGAGGAGCTGTCGAAGCAAGCGAGAGGCCTAAACTCACACTCAAGAGTAAAGCAGAAAACTTTACTGACAAACACATGTGGAAAATCTCAAGCTGGATCTTAACTCTGACACCTGGTGGACACTCAAAGCTTTCTCAAGTCAATCAGTAGGACAGATCAATGTGAAGCTGGTTCACCTGCAGGAGGTGCTCTACACCCAAAAACACATTTAAACCCTAAACAAGCACTTACATTACACACGCACAGGGTGTCACTGCAGTCTATGAGCACATCCTTACAGCACTGGATCTGTCCAAAAAGAAACTTTTAGAGGGAATGTACTTTAGTGCTTACCATCAGATTTTGGTGATAATAACTATGTAATTATCATTTTATTGGTTTAATAACTTTTATTACCACTTATATCACTTGTCTTTCCCATATCCTCCTGGAAATGAAAGCAAAATGTGCTTAATTAAAACAATATTAATACATCAGGATCTTTTTTAATGCTACTATTTCATTATTTGAACAGTTTTTAATAACTTGCTTTGAAAGAGTAAAAATGAGTAAAAGAGTGTTTAAAGAAATTTAGGAACAATATGATCCTCATTTGGGATACACAACAGGGGATGTGTGATGTAGAGAAGTGATGAGGAATTACACTAAAAACATAAGCAAATATGAGTGTTTATTTACATGTAGACAGTATAATGTGCTGTTAAATATTTGAGATCTCATCTTACTGAAAACACACGATGATAAAGTTTTCCAGTGTTTGTTGACATCAGGAAGCGGAGAAAGCAGAACTTCCTAAACCGTCTTACTGACACACTTGAAGGGGTCATTTAGTGACCTTATGATCTACCAGTGACCTGTGTGTGTGTGTGTGTGTGTGTGTGTGTGTGTGTGTGTGTGTGTGTGTGTGTGTGTGTGTGTGTGTGTGTGTGTGTGTGTGTGTGTGTGTGTGTGTGTGTGTGTGTGTGTGTGTGTGTGTGTGTGTGTGTGCGTGCGTGTGTGCGTGCGTGCGTGCGTGTGTGTGTGTGTGTGCGCTTTTGTGCTTGTCTACTTCTTCAGGATGTATAGAGGAAGGCCTGTCTCCGGTCTTTACTTTGACTCTGTCTCAATGGCCCTCATCAACAATGATAAACTCACAGTTCACATCTGGATGAAGCAACAAAGAAATATACTTAACACACCAGCTTCTCAATTTCTTGTGTTATGTACACTGTCAGAATAAAATGAGTTGATGTCTCTTGTCTTTCTTTCACTTTCTTTATTGCTTTAGTTTTTTGTGCGCTTAATAATTAATGTCGCACGACTGTAAGTGTGTTTCTGTGTCACAAGGTTTCCACTGTATATCAAATACAGTTTATCATCTGTAAAATAACATCCTTTAAAATGGCATAGCTTCCTGGTTTTGGATAAGCGAACACTTTAAATCAACAAACGGTCCATCTCTGTTTGGGCTTTGCCTTCAAATTCTTGGGTTTCTTGGCAGACAGCGAACACGAATGCCCATTAAACCTCAGAGGAGTGATTTCTGTTTTGAAATCACAACTCTTCTGTCTTTTGCTTTAAATATCTTTCATTCTTTTGTCTGTGTTTTATTCAGATGGCTGCCACATGTTCAGATGAAAGAGGTGAAATGTTATGGTTACCCAGAGCGTCTACAGTGAAACTCCAGACACGACACATTCACAGAGATTCTTCTCGATCATTAGCACAGTTTTGAAAAAGGTTAAATTAAAATGTGCTTTAAGGAAAGCAGGGAATCAAAACTTTAAATGTGTTTAACTCAAACATCAGTAAGCATGATACTTAAGCAAGTTTTGTACTCATGATCCCAATCTGCTGGATGTTTGTTTATCTGTCTACAATATCTATATGATCCCAAACTTCCAATCCCAACATTTTAATCAAGCAATTTATAAATTGCTACTACAGTGAGATGTCTGACTAAATCTTCTGATTTAGGGACATCAGCACATTTTATTTGCATGAGTTGTATGTTGTGGGTTGTGGTTGCATGAACTCCCAAAAGTTTAGTGATGTAATGGGAATTTAAACGATGCTGTAGGACATTGGAAAATAAAAACAGTTTGTTCTGGAAACATTTTTTAGTATATTTCACATGTTTTGAAGTTGTTATTGGTGTTTGCCCATACAAAACTAACCAACACGAGTTGTACTGTTTGGGTGTTTTTTAATGAATTTGTTAGTAGTTGTTGTGATGTTGTAAATCTCAGGTCAAAAGAGTTCACACCCCACCCCAGTCTGTGATATCTGCTCTCTAGATATGATTTGAGTCTGCAGGATTTCCAATGGAAGCGCCACATTTTTAAAAATACCAGCAGCTGGTGGGTTTTGTCCATGTTGAGCGCCGGCACTTGATGTTTTTTTTTCATGCTAAAATCCAAGAGTTGAAAAATAATCAACTTTGGGTGAAACGCTCAGCTCGTCAATGTCACTTCTCACATGGCCATCCAGGGGTGCGTTTCCCAAACAACGATGTAACCCGCTGCTGAACCAACATAGTATGATGCATAGTTGGAGAAACAAACTACCTTGTCACAACTGTTTCCTGAAAGCATCGTAACTTTGTCGCACATTCGTCATTTAGTTGATGATGTCACGTGGGAGGTGAAGTACTAAGTAATCTGTGCAAATCGATTTAATGTCAGATTATTGCTGTAAATAACATAAATTGCATTGAAAGACTGATTTTGTTATTGTGATTTAGTTATCTGTTGTTTATTTTCAAGATGTTCAATCCCTCTTACATCACTCCTCTCAAGGATTCCCCAGGGTCTTAAAGCTCGTAGTACTGCACACATGCACAGTTTTCAAATGCAGCGCTTTTATTCTGTTTACAAACTTAAAGATAAAATAATTTTTTTATATATTTAGAATGATGGATATAGACTGTAAAACATGTTTTTTTGCTTATTTTGTTCAAAAGCATGATCAACGTAAGTCTACATATTATAATAACAAGGAACTATGGTTCTAACAACAGGTCATTCCAACGACACAACTTTGCGATGCAGTTGCGAATGTCCGCTGGAACGATTGGTGAACTATGCTGAAATAATGGAACTTGCGACTGTAGTTAGCTAACAATGCTTTCGGGAAACAAACCCCAGTTAAAGTGGAGGATTGGTGGAACAAATATCACAACAACCAACCGGCACATCGTTCAACGACTGATAAACAGCAGAAGTATCATAGTAACCAAAGCACTTAGCTAAAAAAAGCTGGCAAGCGCTTACAGTCGGCGCCCGCCTGCCGTTTTCAGCCGCGTTTAAATGCTTTGGTGTGCACAACTCTTTAAGTTGTTTGATTGATTGTAGAAGTAAAAGCAGATGATCTGTGGGTCATTCATGTCAAACGGTGCTGGTTGAGTTGCATTGTAATGTTTAATACCAAGGGATTTGTTAGTACCTTTAACCTCCAGTGTAGTGTAGGGCAACATTAGTAGAGATTACAAATGGATAATCTCAGAGTCACAACTTCCCTTTTGCATGTGTATTTGTGTGCACATGTGTGCGATTGAGTGTGTATGTATGTCTGTTAGTGTGTGCACACATGTGTGAGTTGCATTGCTGTTTCTCAGTGTGCAAGTGCGAGCGTGTGCATGTGTCTTTCTGTATTTGTGTCTTTCAGTGAATATGTCTGTGTGTAGTGAATGTATGGGGGGGAGTGAAAGTGGTGTCTGGCCCTGGAGCAAGACAGCTGTGCAAACAGGCAGCCATGATGTCAAGACTGCAGGGGATTCTGGGTAAGACCGAGGCAGACACACTTTGATGCCAGGTTTTATAGCAGTTCTCAGAGCAGGTGTGAGAGTTTAGGAAGAGGATATATGGAAAGACATATCGTACATGAATGCAGTCTCAGTTTTGAAGCGAAAACATATAATCACCTCTTAATCTACAAGAGAAACATTCAACACAATGTTCAGGACACACATCAATTACAATCTACAGTCATTCGTATGCATATCCAAACTTTAGACCTGATGTGATATCAGAAAAAAGACCAATTCGAAAATATAATTCTGCATGTGGTAGGTCGTGTGTCCTGATGTGCCTCCAAAATTCCAGCAACGCATGACGCACTTTGCCTGAGCCTTATTTAAGTTGCATATACACATAATGCGCACGTGCGTTGCGAATGTGCCGCTACAAACTGCAAGTCTGGAAAAAATTGGTGTCTCAACCTGTGTATGTTTTTGCTAAAAGGGAGTTTGGGAACTTATAGCAGAGCACAGATGACAACATGTTTGCTCGAGACAACGCAGGGTAGCATGAAGGTAAATCTTTTACATTATAGTGATGACGCTGGTAGTGGCGATTCTCTCAGACCAATCAGTGATCTACGGTGTTTTCGCGTCACGTTTGGTATCAGCTCGGATCGCTTGGAACCCCATACGAGGTGGTATGCACCCAATGGAAAAGCTCCCAAAAATTAGCTGACCCGACCCAAACTAAACCACACCAAACCGTGGGGTAGTATGCAATGGAAAAGCGCCATTAGTCCATCACAGGTAAATTGACACAGAAGTATAAATGTAAAATGGACGCATAACCTACGGCATAGAAGGTACAGCGTAGGTCTGATGCAGAAATACAAATCAGCCTTTAGAAGTGTTTGTTTTTTATGGACTGTGTAGCCTGATTTCTAAACATACTGTAGCAGGTAAAGCCAGCCAATCAGATTGAAGCTTACAATCTTTAGTAAGCTCTTCTGTTTTTGTCCATGTGAAGCTGTGAATCATACGACAATGGTTAGAAGCTACACATTCATTTAGTTATATGACTTGTTCTCCTCTCATGTAAATGAAAGAAACATATTATAAAACCACAGATCAAAGACATTTTATTTTTACTTTATAGTTGATGGTGTTTTCATCCAAAGTGCTAAACGTACCTTCTGCATTTGTTACATGCATACTACAATATAAACAGGATTAACTAATAACAAATGCAGGATTACATGATGTTTAGCTTTGCAGATTAATTTTTGTGTTATACTGTAGATAACAATATCATAGACCAGGTGCAAGAGTTGATCGTAGGAAATGAAGCGTGTCTCTTCAACACCCTTCATAACCAGGTCATTTCTCCACTTACGCTTCACATGTCAACGTCAAACATCTCTTCTTGATGGAAAAGCGGACATTGTCCAAAAACAACAGGCTTGTGGTGCTGCGTTGTCTAGCTGATAGATTTCAGCTTGTTTCGACTTGACAAAGATGTTTGCTTATCACGAGCTTTGTGATGGCATAGGGTTTTGTTCCAAGAGCACATACCAACCAACCCAAAACACATCATCGTTAGGAAAACAAGAGACGTTACCTGATTAACCATCAGCGTGTACGTACAAATACAACCACTTAAGCTTTATGTAAAAGGAGCACTGAGCCATATGATTTAAACAGGCGTCTATTAGGGAAATTGTTTCCATAGATGTTTTACAGGTTTGTGCGTGTTTGCATGTAAATTCCTATACATGTGTTTGCATTGAGATTGACATTAACTGACTGATTAACTGTTTCTCATTCCTGTCTCTTCTGCACAATACTATATTACATAATGATTCTACAGGCCGACCTAAAACCAGTGACTGGTTTTAACTCCATGAACACACTGATTATCAAACATATAAAAGCTTAAATTTGATGTAGCTACACTTAAATCTTACATTTCTCTTATTTTCTTGCATCAGATGACCGCTCTGTTCTGACATCAGATTCTTTTGGGGTTAATGTGGACAGAAGCATTTGCAGTTGGTGTGAATGTAATCTGATCTGTTACAAGTCTACTCTGGCACCAGTAGCACCAGTAGCTGCGTTTCAGTTGCAGATTTGCGCTATTTTCTTAATGTCAACAAAAGATTATTCTGAAATGACGGTGTTTCCATTAACCAATGATATGCGTCTGAAGCGTATTTTTTTCCTCCTGTGATAAGTCATTCCAAACATCACGTCGACTGAGTTTGGTAGGTTTACTAATATCACATCCAGCGCACTAGGCTTTTTTTTAACTGAAGGAGACGTACTGCTGCATTTACAAGCCGCGGTAGAAGCGTCAAACGCAAGTGATTTCAATGTTAAGTCAATGTAAGGTCTGAAGGTCTTGCGGCGCGAATGAGGCGTTCAGCGCGGTGCTGAAGACGCAAATACGCGTCATTGAGCACGAATTGAGCGTCTGGCACTTTTTGTGCATTTTGCGTTTGACACGAATTTGCGGCTGATGCCCGAGTTGAAAAATTTAAACGTTAACCAATCAGGAGCCTGCTTGCTGCCGTGGGTCACTCATTCAACCTGAAGGGACGCTTGATATTGTCCGTGAGCAGTCACCCGGAGCTATACGACACAAGTTCTTATTTCTATAGAGACAGAAATTTAAATGACCTCGCTTGGAAGAGTGTCAGTGAGGACATCGGGCAACCTGGTAATACACATTTCACTTTTGAGTGACGTGACGTTTATTGACCCGCGGCATTCCTGACGGTTTTTAAACTATTTTCCCCCTATAGTAAGGTGACCAAATATAAACTAGAAAATGCACTTCCAGAGGAACCGCAAAAGTGTGCTTGCTCTGGTGCGGTCACTAACGTGATTTGTGAAATGTAAAATTTTAGAATGTTTTTTATCTTGTGCATCCTCGCATTGGAGTCCCAAGTTCATGTACAAAGTTTGGTTTCAATACGTGAAAGCATTCCTGACACACACACACACACACACACACACACAGATATGTATACAGGCTTGTAACCAGGGGTGCTTCCAGCATTTAAGGACATCCGGGGCTTAGCACAGACCATTTTATGTAAATACAGGGATCACAAGCCTAGAGAACCCGCTCTAGCTAGCCTAGAACCAACTATAACGGCTGTGCTGCACATGTTCAGGGTTCGACATTAAGGCTTGTCCGCTTGTCCGGGACAAGTGGATTTTTTGTAGGACAAGTGTAAGAAAAAATTAGTTGTCCGACTCCTCTATGAAAAATCCCTTGCTCTGCCACTGATTAGCAAAACACAAAAAATACATTATATTATAAAACTTTACCCGGACAAGTGACTTTTGTGCATGGACAAGTGAAACACAAAATTACTTGTCCGAAGGACAAGTTCCTCAAAAAGTTAATGTCAAGCCCTCAGTGTTTTCTTATTAATTTTTTTTTAGAATTGTAATTTAAATAATTTTAATTTTTGAGTGAACAATCCCTTTAAAGTGCCCTATTTTCACACACTAGTTTTGTACATAATATACCAAAAATCCTTTAGTACTTAAGATAATCTTAAAAACATGAGACTTAAAGGTGCAGTGTGTATATTTTAGCGGCATCTAGTGGTGAGGTTCCAAATTGCAACCAACAGCTCAGTTCACAGCTCACCCCTCGCTTTTGAAATGCATAGAGAAGCTACGGTAGCCACCACAGGACAAACATGTCATGGTTGGAGACAACTTAATAAAAAAGTTTGTCCATTAAGAGCTTCTGTAGAAACATGGGAGCACAAAATGGCGACTTCCATGTAAGGGGACCCTCGGTGTATGTAGATAAAAACGTCTCATTCTAAAGTAATAAAAACATAACGGTTAATTATGAAAGGTGTTTATACACCACTGATAATATAGTTTTGTATATTATTTTGCATTTCTGTCAAGAGATCCTTCCAGAAATTACACACTGCACCTTTAATGTAGGCCAGAGTTCACGTCACCAAAAGCAGCAGATATAAGCTGCATTTTATTGATCATAAGCTCATTTTTAAAATAAGCGATAGGAGAGAGCGACAGCAGCACTGATAGCCTAATATCATTTCATTTCTTTACTATTTATGAATATAATTGTGTGTTGAGCGTCTACGTGTCTCACTTAGTTTGTCATGGGGGCCAGAGATATATCATTGATGATGACTACATATACATTTAAACATACTCATGTTGTATTTTGAAACTGCATAACAACAAAATCAGTGCATTGTACAATATACTTTTTCTACAAACATGTATTTTCAAACTGCATACAACAAAACTTGTGCATTGTAATATGACCAAGTAGGTTTTATCTACATCCAGACATGTTCGTATTTTGTATTTTAAAACTGCATAACAACATAAGTGCATTGTAAGATACCCGAGTAAGCTTTATTCTACATTTAAAGGGGTAAATAAGAGCCATATCACACTTATTGAGAATTTAACTTATTTACTCACTTAAGTACACATAACCAAACGTTTATAATATGGAATATAACATTGTTTTATGCAGTTTTTTGTCAATGCTAATTATTTCACGACCTCTATTTAAACTACAACCGCCATTTTAATAACTGGCAAACATTAGGCTAGCTTCTAATAAGAGAAATTATACTTTTAGATTTCGTCAGGGCAGTAAAATCAGGTGTATGTTTGTCAGCGCGATACGCATGCAGTGGTGCAGGTGCTGGGCTGTGAGCGATGGGCGATTAACTTACTATCTGTCTGATTATTTAGGCTTCAACGTGGCAAACTCAGCCTAGATTCATGAAGATTTTAACAGAGGTGGAAAGAGTAGCCAAAAACTTTACTTAAGTTAAAGTAAAAGTAACTAAATAAATAATTACTCAAGTAGAAGTAAAAAGTATGCAATGAAAATAATACTCAAGTAGCGAGTTACTAGTTACTCATGAAACAATAAATCTAGATATATGCACACACACGCACACACACACACACACACACAGTGCCCTCCATAAGTATCAGAACAATAAAGACAAGATTTTTCTGTTTGATGTGGAGACCAGAAATTGGTAAGATAAATATCAGTATACCAGAAGTTTAGAATGTCACATTTTATTAACCTTTGTTTATGTTTCAACACATACATGCTTTAACAACAAAGAACAACAGCATTAAATGCTGACTTATGTGTATTGTACACAAATGCACATAAGTGAATCAAACTGATCCTACATATTTTATGCTTTTCATGTGTAAACAATCAGGACACAGCTCAGTGCCCATTAAAAAAAATAATGCGACAGATTCTGTACTTTTGTCTCATGTTCATCTTTTAATGTTTAAACATTTCTTGACTCCACAGCAAACAGAAGAATACTTATGAAGGGCATTTCTACAGTATGTGTAAAACTGCAACATACACCAACAGTATACAGAAAAATGTAGCTTGTAGCTGAAATATCAGACAAGTAAACTGACAACAGTTTTGTTTTGTATATGTATAAAGTTGGAATCTCCTAAGATGGTCTGAGGACATTGACAGTTTACACTTAGACAAAACTCATGTTTTCTTACGTTGTCATGTCACGTGTGTTTTGTGAGAATCACTTACATCATACAGTACATTAAACAGCGAATCAGACGTCAATCATCGATGGATTTTCTTCAATCTGTGCTACAGTGTTTCTGGAGGTTTCACGCGTTTAACTGTGTCTGACGACGAACAGGTCGGCGGTCGCGCGTATGTAATGGCGGGTACATGTGTGAAGTTTTGCTTTTAGTTAAAAGATTGGTAAATACATTTCCACGTCACCCAACACTGGTTATATTCTGCGTGTTTCTTCATAGGTTACGAGTAAAACAGCTTCGGACGATTCCGTGTTTGAAGCAATCTGAACAATTAATTCAAACTGATTCGCGAACCATTTTAAAACATTTGGCCCATTCGCTTTGTAAAGAGTCGACTCAAAAGACTCATTTATTTGCAACATGTAATGAAATCGACTCAAATGAGTCATTAATCCGCGAATGCGCCAGAAACACAAGATAGCAATTTAAAAATAAAATACAAATTTCGTAATTAATTAAAATACCGATGCCAAACGATCACTGCTACCCGAGGACGCGAAACTGACGTCTTTACAAACTAATACGTTTACAATGTATTACATTGATGAAAAAGGGAATTAAACTTGTCGTGCCATATATCACTGAAATAAAAGAAAGGGATTAAAATATGTCTGAATCATATAATTCCTACCTGTATGTGAAAATGCACGTTCTCCAGAGAGCTCGCGTTGATTCAAGCATTCAGAATATAAAATCCATTTGCAGTTTTGCGTCCGAAACCGCATACTGTATAGTGAATAAGATGAAGTTTACGATTCTAAAAATATGTATCCAGGAATCTGTCCATATACGATACGAAGCTTGAGTGGCAGCCGAGGTTACTGAGTCCTCCACGGGCTCGCAGCAGAGTCTGAGGCTGTCGCCTCTTCCCCGGGCTTCTCTGCTTTCTCTTCCTCAGCTCTTCGCTGTATTGTGGCTCTTAAAGGAACACCTGATTCTCTCAACAGCTCTTCTCTATTCCATTTTGCCATTTTAACATTAAAACTACATCCCGCCATTGTTATTCAAACTTTTCCACGGAGCAATAGCCTGTTAGCTTAGCTTCTAAAGATGGCTGCCGCTATCTTTACATTCTGTCTAAAAAACACGTTTGAACGTAAAGGCTGCCCTCTACTGGTAAAGGCTAATGACATTTTTTAATTTTACACAGGTTTTAATTGGACATTTTAAAGTGAAAATAACATAATATAGACATGTTTCTGCAATGTTTTTTTTATCTTGGGCATCTTCACATTGGAGTAAAGAGTTCATATAAACATTTTGGTTAATAAATGTTACAGACATATTGAGATTTGAACTACTTCCTGTTTTGGCGGCGTTGACGCACATTTAGTTTGGGCTGTGGCGCGCAAACACTTCCGAAAATCAAAAATCCTTCTGGTAACTTTTGTGAGGCTCGGTCCAAGGATCGCGTACGTGGAATTTCATGAGGTTTGGACAAAATTTGTGACCTGTGAAACTTTTTTAAGGTTTTGTGTTCTCTCCAATATGGCGGCCGAATGACATGGATCTGTGACTTCATCCTCTCAAGCAACTTGCACCGGTACTGCCCGAACATTTTAAAGTTTGAACGGTGTCTCTGCGTCAAACGGTCTGGTCGCTAGAGCTGGCCAAAAAAATCTACCCGGGAAAAATAATAATAACTAGAAAATGCACTTCCGGAGGAACCGCAAAAGTGTGCTTGCTCTGGTGCGGTCACTAACGTGATTTGTGAAATGTTACATTTTAGAATGTTTTTTATCTTGTGCATCCTCGCATTGGAGTCCCAAGTTCATGTACAAAGTTTGGTTTCAATACGTGAAAGCATTCCTGACACACACACACACACACACACACACACACACACACACACACACACACACACACACACACACAGAAATGTATACAGGCTTGTAACCAGGGGTGCTTCCAGCATTTAAGGACATCCGGGGCTTAGCACAGACCATTTTATGTAAATACAGGGATAGCTAGCTAGCCTAGAACCAACTATAACGGCTGTGCTGCACATGTTCAGGGTTCGACATTAAGACTTGTCCGCTTGTCCGGGACAAGTGGATTTTTTGTAGGACAAGTGTAAGAAAAAATTAGTTGTCCGACTCCTCTATGAAAAATCCCTTGCTCTGCCACTGATTATCAAAACACAAAAAATACATTATATTATAAAACTTTACCCGGACAAGTGACTTTTGTGCATGGACAAGTGAAACACAAATTTACTTGTCCGAAGGACAAGTTCCTCAAAAAGTTAATGTCAAGCCCTCAGTGTTTTCTTATTACATTTTTTTTAGAATTGTAATTTAAATAATTTTAATTTTTGAGTGAACAATCCC
Organism: Misgurnus anguillicaudatus; assembly: GCF_027580225.2. NCBI lineage: Eukaryota > Metazoa > Chordata > Actinopteri > Cypriniformes > Cobitidae > Misgurnus > Misgurnus anguillicaudatus. The sequence continues at coordinate 48,479,765 of NC_073339.2, forward strand.
TTTGAAGTGCCATATTTTACACACTAATTTTGTACATAATATACCAAAAATCCTTTAGTACTTAAGATAATCTTAAAAACATGAGACTTAAAGGTGCAGTGTGTAAATTTTAGCGGCATCTAGTGGTGAGGTTCCAAATTGCAACCAAAAGCTCAGTTCACAGCTCACCCCTCGCTTTTGAAATGCATAGAGAAGCTACGGTAGCCACCACAGGACAAACATGTCATGATTTTGTCCATTAAGACTGTAGAAACATGGTGGCACAAAATGCCGACTTCCATGTAAGGGGACCCTCTGTGTATGTAGATAAAAACATCTCATTCTAAAGTAATAAAAACATAACGGCCATATAAGAGCCATATGAAAGGTCTTTATACACCCCTGATAATATAGTTTTGTATATTATTTTGCATTTCTGTCAAGAGATCCTTCTAAAAATTACACACTGCACCTTTAATGTAGGCCAGAGTTCACGTCACAAAAAGCAGCAGATATAAGCTGCATTTTATTGATCATAAGCTCATTTTTAAAATAAGCGATAGGAAAGAGCGACAGCAGCACTGATAGCCTAATATCGTTTCATTTCTTTACTATTTATGAATATGATTGTGTGTTGAGCGTCTACGACAGGGCTATTCAATTAGTTTGTCATGAGGGCCAGAGATATATCAGTGATGATGACGACATATACATTTAAACATACTCATGTTGTATTTTGAAACTGCATAACAACAAAATAAGTGCATTGTACAATATACTTTTTCTACAAACATGTATTTTCAAACTGCATACAACAAAACTTGTGCATTGTAATATGACCAAGTAGGCTTTATCTACATCCAGACATGTTTGTATTTTGTATTTTAAAACTGCATAACAACATAAGTGCATTGTAAGATACCCGAGTTCTATTCTTATTCTACATTTAAAGGTGTAAATAAGAGCCATATCTACTCACTTAAGTACACATAACCAAAAGTTTATAATATGGAACATAAAATTGTTTTATGCAGTTTTTTGTCAAAGCTTATTATTTCACAACCCTTTATTTAAACTACAACCGCCATCTTAATAACTGGCAAACATTAGGCTAGCTTCTAATAAGAGAAATTATACTTTTAGATTTCATCAGAGCAGTAAAATCACGTGTATGTTTGTCAGCGCGATACGCATGCAGTGGTGCAGGACAGATGCTGGGCTGTGAGCGATGGCCGATTAACTTACTCGTTTAAATTGCATTCTTTTGTGAGAACGATGACTCGCATAATATTTGAGCCTTTGCTGTATGAGCAAGCACAGAGAAAACATTCGTTGTGGCGTTGACTAATGAATATGGATGATCTCTGTTCTTCTCTTCAATGGAGCGGGGCGTGGCTCTTTATAAATAATGCAGTAACATGAGAGACGGTACATCTCCCTCTTTTAATACAGTTAACAACGAAGTACAATATTTGTTTTCGATTTCACTTACACCATTTAAAAGCAGACATTCCAAGCATTATGTAGACATTTATCTTATGTTTCTATGAAAACAATTCGTTAAGTTACAGCTCATTTTTCTGACGTGTTTCTGAAAGGACGTCACTAAGAGAGAGAGCAAACCCGCATTATGTTTATTTTCTTAATTTTGCGAAAAGCACAACATTCTGTTTTTAATGGGAGTGGACAGAAAATACTAGACACTTTAAAGTTTTAAATGATGTATAAATCATATATGTAAGTCCAAAATCAGCAGAGTTATCTAAGTCTCTTTGCGGAGTGATTGAAAAATAAAGATTTTGCGGCGCCCGCGCCTCTGTCGACCCAGACTGTGAAATTAATGATAAAAGAAAATATTTCCCTCAGTGATTGACAGCATAATGCAATCAATCGTGTTCCCGTTCAACAGTAGCTAAGCATACGATTTAGATATATGTATCTTCTTACCTGAAGATCATGTAAATGGCATATACGCAGTCTTCTGGCAAAAGCTGTGTTTTTAAATGTGTCATACATTTCTGAAAGTCATGACTGTTTAAATACACTTGGCGTCACATGCATGATTTAAGGTAAAGTGACACTTTTTCGCGTCAATTCACAATCATTTAAATCATGCAGCTGTCATAGAGCCGACGCCAAACGATCACGCGAGCGAAACTAATACGTTTACAATGTATTACATTGATGAAAAAGGGAATTAAACTTGTCGTGCCATATATCACTGAAATAAAAGAAAGGGATTAAAATATGTCTGAATCATATAATTCCTACCTGTATGTGAAAATGCACGTTATCCAGAGAGCTCGCGTTGATTCAAGCATTCAGAATATAAAATCCATTTGCAGTTTTGCGTCCGAAACCGCATACTGTATAGTGAATAAGATGAAGTTTTAGGATTTTAAAAATATGTATCCAGGATTCCGCTGTCCATATACGATACGAAGCTTGGGTGCCAGCCGATGGTGCTGCGTGCCCCACGGGCTCTATGCAGCAGAGTCTCAGGCTGTGGCCTCTTCTCCGGGCTTCTCTGCTCTCCGTCTTTCTCAGCTCTTCGCTGTATTGTGGCTCTTAAAGGAACACTCGATTCTCTCAACAGCTCTTCCCTATTCCATTTTGCCATTTAAACCTTAAAACTACATCCCGCCATTGTTATTCAAACTTTTCCACGGAGCAATAGCCTGTTAGCTTAGCTTCTAAAGATGGCTGCCGCTATCTTTACATTCTGTCTAAAAAACACGTTTGAACGTAAAGGCTGCCCTCTACTGGTAAAGGCTAATGACATTTTTTATTTTTTACACAGGTTTTAATTGGACATTTTAAAGTGAAAATAACATAATATAGACATGTTTCTGCAATGTTTTTTTATCTTGGGCATCTTCACATTGGAGTAAAGAGTTCATATAAACATTTTTGGTTAATAAATGTTACAGACATATTGAGATTTGAACTACTTCCTGTTTTGGCGGCGTTGACGCACATTTAGTTTGGGCTGTGGCGCGCAAACGCTTCCGAAAATCAAAAATCCTTCTAGTAACTTTTGTGAGGCTCGGTCCAAGGATCGCGTACGTGGAATTTCATGAAGTTTGGACAAAATTTGTGACCTGTGAAACTTTTTTAAGGTTTTGTGTTCTTTCCAATATGGCGGCCGAACGACATGGATCTGTGACTTCATCCTCTCAAGCAACTTACACCGGTACTGCCCGAACATTTTAAAGTTTGAACGGTGTCTCTGCGTCAAACGGTCTGGTCGCTAGAGCTGACACAAAAAATCTACCCGGGAATAATAATAATAACTAGAAAATGCATTTCGGGACGAACTGCAAAAGTGTGCTTGCTCTGGTGCCGCCGATTTAGTTTGTGCATCCTCACATTGGAGTCCCAAGTTCATGTACAAAGTTTGGTTTCAATACGTAAAAGCGTTCCTGAGATATAAACTACTTCCTGTTTGGCAGCGTAAAATTTTAGGAAAAAAATTGTTCTTTTGATGTTGTGCATCCTCACATTGGAGACCGAAATTCATGTACAAAGTTGGGTTTCAATACGTGAAATCATTCCTGAGATATAAACTACTTCCTGTTTTGGCGGCGTCCACGCACATTTAGTTTGGCCTGTGACGGGCAAACGCTTCCGAAAATCAAAAATCCTTCTAGTAACTTTTGTGAGGCTTGGTCCAAGGATCGTGTACGTGGAATTTCGTGAAGTTTGGACAAAATTTGTGACCTGTGAAACTTTAAGGTTTCCAATATGGCGGACGAACGACATGGATCTGGGACTTCATCTTCTCAAGCAACTTACACCGGAACTGCCCGAACATTTTAAAAACACACACACACACACACACACACACACACACACACACACACACACACAGAAATGTATACAGACTTGTAACAACTGTTTCTCTAAAATTTACCATAAAAAAAAATATTTCACTCAGTGATTGACAGCATAATGCAATCAATCGTGTTCCCATTCAACAGTAACTAAGCATCAGGGACGTGCACAGGAATTTTAAGGGGCAGTTGCTCTAACCTAAAAAAAAGGGCACCTCCCTCCACAAAAAAATGCTACATCCAGACATGTTCGTATTTTGAATTTTAAAACTGCATAACAACATAAGTTATGCGTTACTGGAGAGCAGGGAGACAGTTCTGTCTTTAAACTGTCTCCCTGCTTTTATTACTCAAAACAAAACTGACTCGATGGCGAAAGGTCGGAAGACCAAATCATATCCACCGAGGAAATGTTTTTCGTGTTGTTACAGTAACACTTTGTTTACAGTTTTGCGCTGCTCAGCCTGGATTACAACACAATGCGTCCGATTCGCGAACTGACTCCTTTGAACGGATTCGTTTGAATGAACGGTTGAAACAACAGATCTGTCCCAACACTAAACTCACAAGACGTCACTGTCAGCACAATCAGTCACTTATAGCGCCTCAGAAAGGAGAATGTAAATCTGTTTAGAAAGATTTGCCCTAAATAACAGTCTCAACTAAAAAACATAGACATTTATTACTATGTTAACTTTATGATGAATAAATATTTTATCAGGTCTACCAAATAAGGATTTTATCCTACAAAGCAATAAAAGCCATGGTAAAAAACTGATCAAAGATGATGACAGAAGAGTGTCAGGTAATATCTGTGTCTGATAAATGCATGGTGCAGAGGAGGTTGTAAAACTCTTCAGAAAGACCAGTCATAATTTTTTTAAAAGACTTTGACTTAAATAGTGACATTTTTACATTTAAAATATCTGCTAATGATGAGAACATTTTGATAATTATGTACATATAGAAAATCGGCCTAACATATCGGCCATCAGCTGCCCTGATTTCTAAATATCGGCATTGGCCAGAGAAAAAGCCATATCGGTCGACCTCTACATGAAAGCATTCCTGACACACACACACACACACACGCACGCACGCACACACACACACAGAAATGTATACAGGCTTGTAACCAGGGGTGTTTCCAGCATTGAAGGACATCCGGGGTTTAGCACAGACCATTTTATGTAAATACAGGGATCACAAGCCTAGATAACCCGCTCTAGCTAGCCTAGAACCAACTATAACAGCTATGCTGCACATGTTCAGTGTTTTCTTATTACATTTTTTTAGAATTGTAATTTAAATAATTTTAATTTTTGGGTGAACAATCCCTTTAAAGTGTCCTATTTTCACACACTAGTTTTGTACATAATATACCAAAAATTCTTCTTTAGTACTTAAGATAATCTTAAAAACATGAGACTTAATGTAGGCCAGAGTTCACGTCACCAAAACCAGCAGATGTAAGCTGCATTTTATTGATCATAAGCTCATTTTTAAAATAAGCGATAGGAAAGAGCGACAGCAGCACTGATAGCCTAATATCATTTCATTTCTTTACTATTTATGAATATGATTGTGTGTTGAGCGTCTACGACAGGGCTATTCAATTAGTTTGTCATGGGGGCCAGAGATACATCAGTGATGATGACTACATATACATTTAAACATTCTCATGTTGTATTTTGAAACTGCATAACAACAAAATCAGTGCATTGTACAATATACTTTTTCTACAAACATGTATTTTCAAACTGCATACAACAAAACTTGTGCATTGTAATATGACCAAGTAGGCTTTATCTACATCCAGACGTTCGTATTTTGTATTTTAAAACTGCATAACAACATAAGTGCATTGTAAGATACCCGAGTAAGCTTTATTAAAGGGGTAAATAAGAGCCATATCACACTCATTGAGAATTTAACTTATTTACTCACTTAAGTACACATAACCAAAAGTTTATAATATGGAACATAACATTGTTTTATGCACTTTTTGGCAATGCTAATTATTTCACGACCTCTATTTAAACTACAACCGCCATCTTAATAACTGGCAAACATTAAGCTAGCTTCTAATAAGAGAAATTATACTTTTAGATTTCATCAGGGCAGTAAAATCACGTGTATGTTTGTCAGCGCGATACGCATGCAGTGGTGCAGGTGCTGGGCTGTGAGCGATGGGCGATTAACTTACACGTTTAAATTGCATTCTTGTGTGAGAACGATGACTCGCATAATATTTGAGCCTTTGTCTGCTTTGAACTTCGGAGAAACGCCAGGATCTTTTATCTAGTTCACAAAAATCGTTTCCTTTATTAAGACATCTAATGTCATTGTGATCGTTGAGCCGACATATCAGACAACAACTGTCGGAAGAGGAGTTGTTGTAAGCTGGAAATACAATAAATAAAGTTAAAACAGCCATAGAGTCCGTGGTCTCTGCATCTTGACGCGGGCAGACCAAAGCGCGAATACACGTGAAGGGGTGACTCGCGCTCTGCATCTCATGCAACAACATATGCACGCGCATCAAGATTGCGACCCTGTCCTCTTGCTTTCCATGTGAAATCAATGCTTCGCTGAGTGATTGACAGCATAATGATTGACAGCATAATGCAATCGATCGTGTTCCTGTTAGTTAAGCATACGATGATATATAACTTTCTTATCTGAAGATTCTGTAAATATACGCAGTCTTCTAGCTGTGGCAAGCTGTGTTTTAATGTCTCATACATTTCTCAAAGTCATGACTGTTTACGTTAAATACACTTGGCATAACATGCATGATTTAAGGTAAAGTGACACTTTTTCGCGTCAATTCACAATCATTTAAACCATGCAGCTGTTATAGAGCCGATGCCAAACGATCACTGCTACGCGAGGACGCGAAATTGACGTCTTTACAAACTAATACGTTTACAATGTATTACATTGATGAAAAACGGAATTAAACTTGTCATGTTATATATTACTGAAATAAAAGAAAGGGTTTTACGTCTGAATCCCCGAAACATTCCTACCTGTACTGCACGTTCTCCAGAGAGCTCGCGTTGATTCACGCCTTCAGAATATAACATCCATTTGCAGTTTTGTACACAAATGTATATGAGAAATATTAATATTCCATTGGATTTAGTATCAAATAATCCTCAGTATATATAGTTTTCAATAGGCACGGACTAAGTTTCGGTCTAGTCACGTGTGAAGGCAAGGCAATTAAACACGCTTGGGCTGCCCTCTAGTGGTAAAAGCTATATGACATTTTTATTTTTACATAGGATTTTATTGGACATTTTAAAGTGAAAATAACATAATATAGACATGTTACTGCAATGTTTTTTATCTTGGCCATGTTCACATTGGAGTTCCGAGTTCATATTAAAAAAATTATAAAGATATGTTACAGACAATCTGAGATATGAACTACTTCCTGTTTGGGGACTACGCCATAGGTATATTTTGACCTGTTTTGGGCAAATGCTTCCGAAAATCAAAAATCCTTCTAGTAACTTTTGTGAGGCTTGGTCCAAGGATCGTGTACGTGGAATTTCTTGAAGTTTGGACAAAATTTGTGACCTGTGAAACTTTTTAAAGGTTTTGTGTTCTATCCAATATGGTGGCCGAACGACATGGATCTGTGACTTCATCTTTTCAAGCAACTTACACCGGTACTGCCCGAACATTTTAAAGTTTGAACGGTGTCTCTGCGTCAAACGGTCTGGTCGCTAGAGCTGGCCAAAAAAATCTACCCGGGAAAAATAATAAAAACTAGAAAATGCATTTCGGGACGAACTGCAAAAGTGTGCTTGCTCTGGTGCCGCCGATTTAGTTTGTGCATCCTCACATTGGAGTCCCAAGTTCATGTACAAAGTTTGGTTTCAATACGTGAAAGCGTTCCTGAGATAAACTACTTCCTGTTTTGGCGGCGTCGACGCACATTTAGTTTTTGCGGTTAACTTATTTACTCACTTAAGTACACATAACCAAAAGTTTATAATATGGAATATAACATTGTTTTATGCAGTTTTTTGTCAATGCTAATTATTTCACGACCTCTATTTAAACTACAACCGCCATTTTAATAGCTGGCAAACATTAGGCTAGCTTCTAATAAGAGAAATTATACTTTTAGATTTCGTCAGGGCAGTAAAATCAGGTGTATGTTTGTCAGCGCGATACGCATGCAGTGGTGCAGGTGCTGGGCTGTGAGCGATGGGCGATTAACTTACTATCTGTCTGATTATTTAGGCTTCAACGTGGCAAACTCAGCCTAGATTCATGAAGATTTTAACAGAGGTGGAAAGAGTAGCCAAAAACTTTACTGAAGTTAAAGTAAAAGTAACTAAATAAATAATTACTCAAGTAGAAGTAAAAAGTATGCAATGAAAATAATACTCAAGTAGCGAGTTACTAGTTACTCATGAAAAAATAAATCTAGATATATGCACACACACACACGCACACACACACGCACACACGCACACACACACACACACACACACACACACACACACACACACACACACACACACACACACACACACACGCGCGCACACACACACACACGCAGTGCCCTCCATAAATATCAGAACAATAAAGACAAGCTTTTTCTGTTTGATGTGGAGACCAGAAATTGGTAAGATAAATATCAGTATGCCAGAAGTTTAGAATGTCACATTTTATTAACCTTTGTTTATGTTTCAACACATACATGCTTTAACAACAAAGAACAACAGCATTAAATGCTGACTTATGTGTATTGTACACAAATGCACATAAGTGAATCAAACTGATCCTACATATTTTATGCTTTTCATGTGTAAACAGTCAGGACACCGCTCAGTGCCCATTAAAAAAAATAATGTGACAGATTCTGTACTTTTGTCTCATGTTCATCTTTTAATGTTTAGACATTTCTTGACTCCACAACAAACAGAAGAATACTTATGAAGGGCATTTCTACAGTATGTGTAAAACTGCAACATACACCAACAGTACAGAAAAAGAATACAAGCACAGAATAGACAAGCATTTCAAATTAACAAATTAACTTTAGTCTCAATGTTGATGTAGCTTGTAGCTGAAATATCAGACAAGTAAACTGACAACAGTTTTGTATATGTATAAAGTTGGAATCTCCTAAGATGGTCTGAGGACATTGACAGTTTACACTATAACAAAACTCATGTTTTCTTACGTTGTCATGTCACGTGTGTTTTGTGAGAATCACTTACATCATACAGTACATTAAACAGCGAATCAGACGTCAATCATCGAATTCATGGATCATGGATTTTCTTCAATCTGTGCTACAGTGTTTCTGGAGGTTGCACGCGTTTAACTGTGTCTGACGACGAACAGGTCGGCGGTCGCGCGTATGTAATGGCGGGTACATGTGTGAAGTTTTGCTTTTAGTTAAAAGATTGGTAAATTCATTTCCACGTCACCCAACACTGGTTATATTCTGCGTGTTTCTACATAGGTTACGAGTAAAACAGCTTCGGACGATTCCGTGTTTGAAGCGATCTGAACAATTCATTCAAACTGATTCGCGAACCACTTTAAAACATTTGGCCCATTCGCTTTGTAAAGAGTCGACTCAAAAGACTCATTTATTTGCAACACTTTGTAATGAAAACGACTCAAATGAGTCATTAATCCGCGAATGCGCCAGAAACACAAGATAGCAATTTAAAAATAAAATACAAAATTCGTAATTCATTAAAATACCGATGCCAAACGATCACTGCTACGCGAGGACGCGAAACTGACGTCTTTACAAACTAATACGTTTACAATGTATTACATTGATGAAAAAGGGAATTAAACTTGTCGTGCCATATATCACTGAAATAAAAGAAAGGGATTAAAATATGTCTGAATCATATAATTCCTACCTGTATGTGAAAATGCACGTTCTCCAGAGAGCTCGCGTTGATTCAAGCATTCAGAATAGAAAATCCATTTGCAGTTTTGCGTCCGAAACCGCATACTGTATAGTGAATAAGATGAAGTTTACGATTCTAAAAATATGTATCCAGGAATCTGTCCATATACGATACGAAGCTTGAGTGGCAGCCGAGGTTACTGAGTCCTCCACGGGCTCGCAGCAGAGTCTGAGGGTGTCGCCTCTTCTCCGGGCTGCTTTCTCTTCCTCAGCTCTTCGCTGTATTGTGGCTCTTAAAGGAACACCAGATTCTCTCAAAAGCTCTTTTAAATTCCATTTTGCCATCTTAACATTAAAACTACATCCCGCCATTGTTATTCAAACTTTTCCACGGAGCAATAGCCTGTTAGCTTAGCTTCTAAAGATGGCTGCCGCTATCTTTACATTCTGTCTAAAAAACACGTTTGAACGTAAAGGCTGCCCTCTACTGGTAAAGGCTAATGACATTTTTTATTTTTTACACAGGTTTTAATTGGACATTTTAAAGTGAAAATAACATAATATAGACATGTTACTGCAATGTTTTTTTATCTTGAGCATCTTCACATTGGAGTAAAGAGTTCATATAAAATTTTTGGTTAATAAATGTTACAGACATATTGAGATTTGAACTACTTCCTGTTTTGGCGGCGTTGACGCACATTTAGTTTGGGCTGTGGCGCGCAAACGCTTCCGAAAATCAAAAATCCTTCTAGTAACTTTTGTGAGGCTCGGTCCAAGGATCGCGTACGTGGAATTTCATGAAGTTTGGACAAAATTTGTGACCTGTGAAACTTTTTTAAGGTTTTGTGTTCTTTCCAATATGGCGGCCGAACGACATGGATCTGTGACTTCATCCTCTCAAGCAACTTACACCGGTACTGCCCGAACATTTTAAAGTTTGAACGGTGTCTCTGCGTCAAACGGTCTGGTCGCTAGAGCTGACACAAAAAATCTACCCGGGAATAATAATAATAATAACTAGAAAATGCATTTCGGGACGAACTGCAAAAGTGTGCTTGCTCTGGTGCCGCCGATTTAGTTTGTGCATCCTGACATTGGAGTCCCAAGTTCATGTACAAAGTTTGGTTTCAATACGTGAAAGCGTTCCTGAGATAAACTACTTCCTGTTTTGGCGGCGTCGACGCACATTTAGTTTTTGCGGTTAACTTATTTACTCACTTAAGTACACATAACCAAAAGTTTATAATATGGAATATAACATTGTTTTATGCAGTTTTTTGTCAATGCTAATTATTTCACGACCTCTATTTAAACTACAACCGCCATTTTAATAGCTGGCAAACATTAGGCTAGCTTCTAATAAGAGAAATTATACTTTTAGATTTCATCAGGGCAGTAAAATCAGGTGTATGTTTGTCAGCGCGATACGCATGCAGTGGTGCAGGTGCTGGGCTGTGAGCGATGGGCGATTAACTTACTATCTGTCTGATTATTTAGGCTTCAACGTGGCAAACTCAGCCTAGATTCATGAAGATTTTAACAGAGGTGGAAAGAGTAGCCAAAAACTTTACTGAAGTTAAAGTAAAAGTAACTAAATAAATAATTACTCAAGTAGAAGTAAAAAGTATGCAATGAAAATAATACTCAAGTAGCGAGTTACTAGTTACTCATGAAAAAATAAATCTAGATATATGCACACACACGCACACACACACACACACACACACGCGCACACACACACACACACACACGCAGTGCCCTCCATAAGTATCAGAACAATAAAGACAAGCTTTTTCTGTTTGATGTGGAGACCAGAAATTGGTAAGATAAATATCAGTATGCCTGAAGTTTAGAATGTCACATTTTATTAACCTTTGTTTATGTTTCAACACATACATGCTTTAACAACAAAGAACAACAGCATTAAATGCTGACTTATGTGTATTGTACACAAATGCACATAAGTGAATCAAACTGATCCTACATATTTTATGCTTTTCATGTGTAAACAGTCAGGACACAGCTCAGTGCCCATTAAAAAAAATAATGTGACAGATTCTGTACTTTTGTCTCATGTTCATCTTTTAATGTTTAGACATTTCTTGACTCCACAACAAACAGAAGAATACTTATGAAGGGCACTTCTACAGTATGTGTAAAACTGCAACATACACCAACAGTACAGAAAAAGAATACAAGCACCGAATAGACAAGCATTTCAAATTAACAAATTAACTTTAGTCTCAATGTTGATGTAGCTTGTAGCTGAAATATCAGACAAGTAAACTGACAACAGTTTTGTATATGTATAAAGTTGGAATCTCCTAAGATGGTCTGAGGACATTGACAGTTTACACTATAACAAAACTCATGTTTTCTTACGTTGTCATGTCACGTGTGTTTTGTGAGAATCACTTACATCATACAGTACATTAAACAGCGAATCAGACGTCAATCATCGAAGTCATGGATCATGGATTTTCTTCAATCTGTGCTACAGTGTTTCTGGAGGTTGCACACGTTTAACTGTGTCTGACGACGAACAGGTCGGCGGTCGCGCGTATGTAATGGCGGGTACATGTGTGAAGTTTTGCTTTTAGTTAAAAGATTGGTAAATTAATTTCCACGTCACCCAACACTGGTTATATTCTGCGTGTTTCTACATAGGTTACGAGTAAAACAGCTTCGGACGATTCCGTGTTTGAAGCGATCTGAACAATTCATTCAAACTGATTCGCGAACCACTTTAAAACATTTGGCCCATTCGCTTTGTAAAGAGTCGACTCAAAAGACTCATTTATTTGCAACACTTTGTAATGAAAACGACTCAAATGAGTCATTAATCCGCGAATGCGCCAGAAACACAAGATAGCAATTTAAAAATAAAATACAAATTTCGTAATTAATTAAAATACCGATGCCAAACGATCACTGCTACGCGAGGACGCGAAACTGACGTCTTTACAAACTAATACGTTTACAATGTATTACATTGATGAAAAAGGGAATTAAACTTGTCGTGCCATATATCACTGAAATAAAAGAAAGGGATTAAAATCATATAATTCCTACCTGTATGTGAAAATGCACGTTCTCCAGAGAGCTCGCGTTGATTCAAGCATTCAGAATATAAAATCCATTTGCAGTTTTGCGTCCGAAACCGCATATTGTATAGTGAATAAGATGAAGTTTACGATTCTAAAAATATGTATCCAGGAATCTGTCCATATACGATACGAAGATTGGGTGGCAGCCGAGGTTACCGAGTCCTCCACGGGCTCGCAGCAGAGTCTGAGGGTGTCGCCTCTTCTCCGGGCTTCTCTGCTTTCTCTTCCTCAGCTCTTCGCTGTATTGTGGCTCTTAAAGGAACACCGATTCTCTGAAAAGCTCTTTTAAATTCCCTTTTGCCATTTTAACATTAAAACTACATCCCGCCATTGTCATTCAAACTTTTCCACGGAGCAATAGCCTGTTAGCTTAGCTTCTAAAGATGGCTGCCGCTATCTTTACATTCTGTCTAAAAAACACGTTTGAACGTAAAGGCTGCCCTTTACTGGTAAAGGCTAATGACATTTTTTATTTTTACACAGGTTTTAATTGGACATTTTAAAGTGAAAATAACATAATATAGACATGTTACTGCAATGTTTTTTTATCTTGGGCATCTTCACATTGGAGTAAAGAGTTCATATAAAAATTTTGGTTAGTAAATGTTACAGACATATTGAGATTTGAACTACTTCCTGTTTTGGCGGCGTTGACGCACATTTAGTTTGGGCTGTGGCGCGCAAACGCTTCCGAAAATCAAAAATCCTTCTAGTAACTTTTGTGAGGCTCGGTCCAAGGATCGCGTACGTGGAATTTCATAAAGTTTGGACAAAATTTGTGACCTGTGAAACTTTTTTAAGGTTTTGTGTTCTCTCCAATATGGCGGCCGAACGACATGGATCTGTGACTTCATCCTCTCAAGCAACTTACACCGGTACTGCCCGAACATTTTAAAGTTTGAACGGTGTCTCTGCGTCAAACGGTCTGGTCGCTAGAGCTGACACAAAAAATCTACCCGGGAATAATAATAAGAATAATAAAACTTAAGAAGAACAATAAGTGTGCTTTTGCAAGCACACTTAATAATAAGAATAATAAAACTTAAGAAGAACAATAAGTGTGCTTTTGCAAGCACACTTAATAATAATAATAAAACTTAAGAAGAACAATAAGTGTGCTTTTGCAAGCACACTTAATAAGAATAATAAAACTTAAGAAGAACAATAAGTGTGCTTTTGCAAGCACACTTAATAAAACTTAAGAAGAACAATAAGTGTGCTTTTGCAAGCACACTTAACTAGTAACTTTCTCGATAAATGCACAATCAACATCAGCCATCTTGCAAACAGATAACCACATAGCACTTACCCCTCCCACAAGAAGCGGATTTCGCCTCTGACAAATGCTTGCTTTTTCCGCGCGTCTACTTCGCTCTAGACGTGTGAGTGCATTCAAACTGTTCAAGCGGCAAATTAGGCGCGGTAGACGCGATTTTGACGCCTCAAACGCGGCTGGTGTAAATGCAGCATAAGAGTATTATCCAAACATTCATGCCATGGAAAGTTTCTAATACTTAGTAGTGGCAATGTATAGGTGTTCCTGGAGGTTTTTGTACCGATACTGCATCATCTTTAAATAATAATAATTATGTGATTTCCTTGCATCAGGTGACCTGAAAATGCGACTAAACTATTTCCAATTGCAGTTTTGCAAAATACACCTTTTCTGAATTGCCTAAAAAAAATTAATGCAAGTGTAAAAACTTTTTGCGATATATGGAGTATTTGCAAAATGTATGTGTTTCCATTGGCCATATTTTCAATTCGCAAAGTCAATTTGCGCAATTTAAAGGGTAATGGAAACACAACTAGTGAAAACATAAATCCATTGACATAAATAAATAGTTTGTAGATAAACAGGTTTATTGATTATAATAAGAGAGATTTAGTTGCGCTGCACATGTCTGGTATAGACAGAGTGTTTTTTGTTCTCCTGGGAAATGACCTTTATCTCATTCAGATGACGTTAAACCTTCACCTGCTGATGTCAGAGGATTACAGTAATAGGGTAAACTGTTGAGATTGAATAGGTGGCATCTTAACACAATAGGTGACTATAGAATTGGTCACCAGTTAAACAAAACCAGGTCAGAATTAGCATGAACTGTGGTCAGTGAGTCAGTTCTTCACCCTGTCAGGAATGAACTTTAAGTCTGATCAAATGAGTTTTGTCCACTGGAGGCAGATTGGATCATTTCATTGGACAAAGAGAACTTCAGGTTAGTCAGTGAGTTCAGATGACTGCTGGAGACATTGTGCCATTTTATAAGAGCAATGAAGAGATTCCTGGTGGTTAGATCAGCACTTTCTCACTTCTGTATGTCCTGTTTGCATCAATGCTGATGACCTTTATACTGTGTCAGAATCAAGGGGCAACCGTCCATTCTTTGTAAGGAATCCAGCGCAGAAGTGACATAAACTGCAATTCATCAACTGGCCACTAGAGACAAGCTTATGTTAAAATGTTAAAATGTTTAACTTTACAGCAGAAAAAAAAATTCGGCCTGTTACAAAAACTCTATATAGCTAATTTTGACATCTCTGAGTGGGTAGATTGTTTGTAACTCATCCATTTGAATTATATTAAGCTTTAAAGTGATGCATAATTAGGGGTGTGGTCACTTGCTGCTGTTACTACCGTTAAGCTAGGTGGGTGTGGTTTCAGTAATCAGGCACCTCAGCTCCACCCACGTTCCGCCACTTTGCCCATTTTTGGTTATACAGGAGTGGCCCTCAGTGACGTGTTGCCAAGATGGTGTCCGCCGGCTCCGCCCACTTCAGAAAATGCTCTTCAGAAATCTACAGGTGACATCACGGACACTACGTCCATGTTTTATACAGTCTACCTAGTGACAATACCATAGAGTCATGATGCCTTATAATGCCCATACTCATATACTGTGATGTTATCATACTCCAGAGTACTTTGAAGAAATGCTGTTTCAGGTAAATGTGCCATGTTCAAAGTATGAGCAATAATAATAAAAACATCCTGAGACGCCTGTGAACTGTGTGTCTCTGATCAACATGATATTTCTGTGTTTGAATGCGTTTGATGATAAACTTGTGTTTTTCCTTTCATGTGGATTAGCCAAAACCTCTAGCACATCTAAGTGTCTGGCTGCATTATGCTGTACTGTTTTTCCATTGGTCTGATGTGGTCAATTATTGAGTTTTTTATTTAACAGCTACTGAAGTTTTTGCTGACATGCAGAAACACAATCTTTCACATGAGTAGTCAGAAAAACTCAAACCTTCCGCTGTATATCACGCATCTAAAGCAGTCTGTGGTTTTGATCAAGAATCAATCACTGATTTATGAAAAACATCACTGGAAACTGTGCTGAAATACATTTAATAGACATTTGAGTAATGTTTACTACTCAGTTTAATTTGAATTTGATATATAAAGTTTAGTCACCCTTACCCTTGTGCTGTCATGTGTGACTTCATTAACATGTGAGATGTTCAGGAGAATCATCAGGCTTCTGTTCAGTGTAAGCTGACAATAAACACCAAAAACAGTCATGCCTGTATTCATCTACTCTTGTGTTTCAGTAGATGTGTTTCCAGTTGCAGATTTGCGCCAAAATTATTTTCAGAATGTCGGTAAAAGACTATTTCCATTAACCAATGATCTACGCCTGACACATAGTTTTTCCTCTCATGATAAGTCTGACATCAACTGATGTTGGTAGGTTTACTAATTTCACATTCACCGGAAATGGCATTATTATATAATCGGAGGAGACGTAAGAGTATTATTCAAACATTAATGCCTATGAAAGCCTCTTATACTTAGGAACAACAACATAAAGGTGTTTCTTGTAGGTAATAGTAGATTATTTTAAATCAAAAGAGATGTAGGAGTGTTATTCAAACCAGTGTACATGTATGTAGCCCGTCATGTTTGTGGTTGGTAATTTCAAAATTTGTGTTCGGTGCGACAAGTGATCCTATGTGCATCACGTGTTTTGTCAAAATAAGTTTCTGCTGCAGATGTGTCTAAAGGGTTTATGATAAAAGAGACACTCGCGTTTGCCAGATACTCACATAATCTCATGCGTAATCTGAGTTTAATGTTAAGGGAGTGTCTTGTGTGTATTTTGTGAACGTGAGCGTCTCTTTTATCATAAATGGTTTTGACACGTGTGCAGCAGGCACTTATTTTGACAAAACACGTGATGCACATGATTCACATGACGCAACAAACACATAGTTTGAAAACATGAGCAACACACATGACACTCCCCTTGGAGTGCGCCCCTCGGATGAGCAGTCACCAGCCATCACTAATCCAAACATTATTGGCCTCTTATAGTTGTGAGCAGACAAGTATTGAGGTGTTTCTGGGAGGTTTTAGTACATATAGCATCATCTTTAAAGGCGGAGTCCACGATGTTTGAAAAACGCTTTGGAAAAGGAGATGGGCCGACTACCAAAACACACTTATAGCCAATCAGCAGTAAGGGGCGTGTCTACTAACCGACATCCTTGCCGGGTTGCGTATGTGTGGGGCGGGTCCAACAGAAGGTCCAGATTCTATTGGATTAGGGGCGTGTTTGTTTAGGTGATTTCAAATATCAACATTGGCTTTCAAACATCGTGGACTCCGCCTTTAAATAATAATTATGTGACTTACTTACATCAGGTGACCTGGAAATGCCAATAAACTTTTCCATTGCAGTTTTGTGAAATATACCTTTTCCAAATTGCCTGAAATTGCCTTATGCAGGCTTAAAAACTTTTTTGTGATATATGGGAGTTTTTGTGTTTCCATTGGCCATATTTTCAATTCACAATGTCAATTTGCACAATTTAAAGCGTAATGGAAATGCAGCTACTGTAATATTGGACTAACATGTGTAAGTAAATGTTGACAGAACTAAAATGTTTTTGTGATCTCTTTCATTTAGGACCATGAGACACAGTACCTGACTAAAGACGGTCTTCAGTAGACTAACCGGACTGGACCAGAAGATGTGCTTTTCATCTGGTCAGGCTGAGAGACATCATTTAATAAACCATGAAAACCAGCAAACTACATTAGACTGGATTCATATACTGTTGATCTGTAAAATTTTATTCTAAACAAAACACTCCTATAAACAAACAGAGGAGAGGTTGTTCCTCAGATGTAAACAGATTTATAAGCATCTGACAAAATGATTTATTCCTGACGACAGACTCAATCTCCACATCATTCTCAGACCATTAGTGGGGAGACAAAAGTTAAACTCTGAGACTGCAGAAGAATTTAACAGTCAGGGACTCTGTTTATAACCGCACGCTGAAACACCGTGATTACAACCACATCTAAAGACTTGAGTCAACAAACAAACTTACTCTTCTGAAGCAAATAGCCCATGAATCCGTGACCTTTCTCTATGGCCGACGCCCACACCGGCGGGTCAACGGTTTAGACGGGACCAATGACAGCTCGTGGTTCACGGTCCGGACACGAGTGTCTTTCTTGGAAATGATTATTCATTCGGTGCCGGCGATATGTTTGTCCTCCTCTCGGAGAGGTTTTGATATGATTTGTCTTGTAATGGACTTTAAGAGGTCTTGGTCATGGTTGGGAAACAGGAAAATAGCTCTAGATGTTCTTTTCAACCTCAATGTTTTGGGCGGACCGGCAGCGTGTCTGGCATGCCAATGCAAATGCAGTTCTGGCTTATTATCGTGTTGTAACGCAACTGTGAAAGATGTGTACATGTGTAGGTGCGTGTCAGTCGATGAGTGACATCCAGCTTTAGCGAGCCAAATACAAGTCACCGTTCTGTCAGAAGAGCAATAGGGGTCATCTGTCACCAGACATTCAGGATTAGTAAACATCAAGGCTGTTTACACTGAAGTTCATGTCTCACTGGATACATTGACCTGAACGTTTTTTTCACCAAAAAAATAAACTCTGTTTTTCTTGGACACTATCAAGGATACTCATCCTGCTTGCTTTTTGTGAAAACAACCCCATCAGCTTCAAATCGTCATGACAGATTTTTTCAATGATTAAACAAGCTGACAGGTTAAATGCTGGCTAACATGGATTGCGTCAATTGACTTTTCATACAAGGATTTAAAGGGGGGTCGTGATTGTTATCTAACACCTAACTTGTACAGAATATGACGCCAGTGTGTACAGTATAATGTATGTTGTGGGGCAATGTGTAGTATAGTTTTAGTCATTTACTTTATTTTACATGCATGCATCAGAAAAGGCTAAATATATTGTAACAAAATATTTTAAGCTATAGTAATAAATAAATAAATTAGTGCTGGGCAAAGATCATGATTAATCGCATACAAAAAAAAGGTTAATTTTTGTATAATATAAGTGTGTGTGTTGTGTGTAATTATTATGTCTATTTAAACACAAACGCGCGCACACACACACACACACACACACACACACACCCACACATACATATATACATTTCAAAAATATTTTAATTATTTCTATTTTTAAAGTTTATATTATATATTCTAAAATTATATTTATATATTCTATATTATAATATAGAATATATAAAAATATAAATAACAATATATAAACATGTAAATGTTTCTTAAATACATACATAAATGTGTGTGTATTTATATTTACATAATAATTACACACAGCACACACACCTTTTAGAAAATTTTACTTTTATTTTGTATGAGATTAATCGCGATTAATCTTTGCCCAGCACTAATAAAATATAAAAATAATGTATCTGTTTTCATCCTCAGTGTTTCTGATCGAGCGATCCATTCACTCTCCAAACATTTAGATATTTTTGTCAGACTCAATGATTTTGAAACTGGTGCAATATTAGGCAGAAAATACAGGACATTTTTCTGTTCCCTTTCAAGGTAATTCGACGCTATGTCATGAAATGACACTTTGAGACGCAGCGTCTCATTCCCAGGGGATCTCAGGGAATTAAGGTTACAGTCATAACCGAGATGTCAGTTTCTTATTTCTGTCCGTTTCTTTAGGTCTCTGCCGTGTGTGCTTAAATTAATTTTCAGTAAAGTTGATTGCAACAGTGCAAAAAGTACTATAGAAATTGATTTGAATTGAATGAGACATCACTGGTTCATGTATGATATAAATTGTCAGAGTAGTTGATTTACTAACATCTCGGTGATGATACTCAGTCAGCGCTGAACCTGTGACAAACATTCAGCTTTAAAATGTTGTAATTGTTTCAGCACAT
The DNA here is from genome assembly GCF_027580225.2 of Misgurnus anguillicaudatus. Classification (NCBI taxonomy): domain Eukaryota; kingdom Metazoa; phylum Chordata; class Actinopteri; order Cypriniformes; family Cobitidae; genus Misgurnus; species Misgurnus anguillicaudatus. The sequence goes on from NC_073339.2 coordinate 48,499,791, forward strand.
GAAGCATCAAACTGTCCGTTCCAAAGCATTAAAGACAGAAACGAGCACTAGAAGGTTTTTTATGAAGGTTTTTATAGCATGAGTCTGTGTTCAGGGTTCATCCAGGGGTTCAGAAGAGTCAGTAGCAGTGTGGATATACAGTAAAGCATATTTCTCTCTTCAGATGAGGTCTGTGGTCCAAACAAACTCCTCCACCTCATCAGTCTCTCTTCTCTTCTGTTTATTCTGTCTATCTGCCATCTGAACCCCACAGCAGTCGATTTAACCCCTGATGTTGATCTTTACAAGCCACAACACAACATGAGTTTTATTTGTTTAGTCTTCACATGATGTACAATGGCTTTACAATGTTTTGTTTTTGTGGAGGGGTACCTAACATTATGATATTCTTTGAAATACCTTACAGGTCTATTTACAGTATGCATCATTATATATGATAATCACACAGTACCACGGTATTACCATAATATGAACAAAGAGGAAAAATGCTCTGAGGATTTTGGATTTCTGTTTTGGTTTTAAGTAATAACAGATGTTTCTCTTTAAATACTTGAGGAAATAAAAATAAACATCAGCGATACTGCAATAACAACAGTATAGACATATAAAAGTACCCTACAGTAGTAAATATTTGTGTATTTATTTATCAAGGGGTGTAAACTTGATTTTCATGAGATTGAGTGTTTTGGATTCTAATCCCGTATAATTGTTGCGGTGTTGATGTGATGATACAGGAGTGACTCTGTGGTTATGGTGAAGGTCAAGTTCTGGGTGCGACACTAAAGCGTCTGGTTTACGCTCACACAGAAGCACTTTTAGCAACTGTGGTTTTTCTCCACTAAGAATAATGTGTGGTAGAAAACAAAAATCCCGTGAGACTTTTCTCAGAGTCAGCTGTGGTTCAATCTTTCCCTCCCCGCGTTTCACGACAGAAAGACAATCGTACGGGTTGGGAATGATATAAGGGTGCGTTAACTGATGTTTAATATGTGGGTGAACATTTCCTTTTCTAAAATGAACTGTGGGATTGAGAGCATTAGGGCAACAGTCATACAGTATGATCATGAAGGACATACTGGTCTCATTTGTTCTGGTGCATTGTTTTAATGCAGTCTATAACAAACTATCCATTACTTTGTTTTTCTGGCACGAATCTGAATGCCAGTTTTATGGTGTCAGAGGTAAAAGATATCCATCGGAACGATTAGCACTGGATTGTAAAAACAGGACCATTGCGGTTAACATTCCTGCTTACTGAAAACAAAACGGAGCCTACAAACATTGTGGTGCTGCGGGGCGAGTCGTGTTCGTGTCGACCGACTGTCTGCTGATCTGAACGCCAGAGAGGAATGTTGGCTGAACTTTCTCTTCATGACAGAATAACTAACAGCGTTGAGTTTTGGCTGTGTAAAAGGTTAAAGTTGACTTTTAGGCAAAAACAAGTTTCTGCAGGATGTGTTTCTCTCTTGTGAGATGTAAACAATGAGAGTTTTCTCAAAAATCTGAGGTGTGATTGTTTATGAAAAACTCACAACAATACTGAGATGTTGTTAGGGTGTTGTGTAGCTGCACGATGGTGTTTTACATGGTTTCGAATGTATTTATAGATGGATGCTAATGATTCAGCGACATGATTGGCTGATATTTAATACACAGAAATATGAGCAATAGTAATGAGGATAAATGCGTGATTTGACAAACATCATTAATGGACACGAGTTGTTTTAGGAAACATCTGACGACATCCTCGGGTGACATTTGAACACGAGCACACTTGAAGACAAGTCTAATGCACAATAATGGACGTCCGTGCGGTTTGTGCGTCTGCTGCTTCAATTATACGTCTGAAACATGAAACGCCAACATTTTCCCAAACAGATGGTTGAAACATTATACATGAACAAGTGAATGTCTAAGTGCACATCCATCCTGACCTGACAGTCCTGCAGCTGGGCTCAGAGAAATGGACTTATATTTAGATCTTATTCATCAATATTTGCACTGCAGTGTCATTTCAGTTCTTAAAGATAATATGATCAGCAAGTGTCCAGTGAAAGTTTAATGCATACATCAATAACACTGGAGGTGCATAAACAACCTGACGATCCATGAGGTTCTTCAGCAGGTTCTCAAGAACTTCTTTATGTGCTGCAATCAATGCAAGAACAATCTGCTAACTAAAACATTTTCGAAACTTCATTTATTTTCTACTTGAGTTTCACTAAATTCATATTCTAATGCAATTCACTATCATCTGTGTAGACACACAAACAGATGCGACAGGTCTGATGATGAAGGTCTATTAATGTGTCAATGCTAACAGGATAGCTGTGACTTTATGACTTGACTCAGTTTACCTGTATTCATTTGCCTTTAAAATGAAATGGTTTATTTTATTTGAAAGGGTCATGAATAATAATGTTGAGCTCTGCTCTGATTGGCTGTTTCTCCTTCAGTAGCTCTGTGTTTGTGTGTGTAAACAGATCTTACACACACAAAGTGTCTGTATCAGATTTTGAGGAATAATCAATTGTTTGGAGATTGTTAATGGACGTTTCTGAGTGATAAGTTTGTGTTTTTTTCAGTATGGACCTGCAAAACATAACTGTAACGTCAATAGTAGAACTTCAGACTAAACACTAGCATATAGCATTAACTAGCAATTATTGCTAACTAGCATATAACAGTATCTAGCATATAGCAGTAACTAGCATATAGCATTAACTAGCATATAGCAGTAACATATAGCATTAACTAGCATATAGTAACTATCATATAACATTAACTAGCATATAGTAACTATATCATTAACTAGCATATAGTAACTAGCATATAGCATTAACTAGCATATAGTAATTAGCATATAGCATTAACTCCCAGACAGCAGACGACTCTGGGCCGGATCCGCACCGGATCAGCGCCAGAGCTGTTGACTTCGGCACAGATCCGGAGCGGATCCGGCCCAGAGTCGTCTGCTGTCTGGGCTAGCATGTAGCATTAACTAGCATATAACTCACTCATAACTTTGTTTTTAGCATTGTAACAACATTGTACTTCATTTAATGTGTAATTTAATGTTGTGGTGACTGTAACGTCACAGTTGGTGTTATGTTTTGCATGCATGAGGTTTACATAAGAAGGAGGAAACAATCGTGTTGGATCATGATATGTCATTTTTTGCTTTAAATTGAAACTTTAATGAAGAGAGACTTTTGAGATTTGGACACAGGTCATTTTACTACACCTGGAAGATGGAACAGCATTGAGGTATGCAAGGAGGTAGAGACTTAACTATAGGCACGTATCTAAAACTGATATGTTATGATGATGTTTTGAGAGAAATCTGAGGTTACACAACATCATGAGGACATTAGTCTGCATTAGTCCAGATGTTCAGTCCTGAATCCCCCTGTATTAATTCCTCAGACACGCGTCACAGCACATGCATCTGCATCTGTCTGCATATCAACACTGTCTGCTGCTGTCTGTTTTATTGTGTCACTTGGTAGTGATATGAGAAAACATGCATTAAAATCCTTATAGCCACATGGTGAAAGCTAGTTTTGAAGCTTTGTCACTACTTTAAACAATGTGTCTTTCAACATAAATAAAAATGTATTCTTCAGAAACAAACCTTAATATCTTATGAACTTTTGCTGCTTTGGTGAATCTATCTTGTTTTAAAGATGCTGTGATTTTTTTGATAAGACACGTCAACATTTTTAGTGTGATATTTCTAGGAAAGCGCACATCAATTCAAATATAATTTCTTGAACAAATGCTGTAATTAAATATTTCAGATATTTCAGTTTTTATGCCCAAAACAATCATTTTTTCACTCCCTTTTTCTCAAGTGATTATTCTGATCACATCCTCTCATAAATCCTCTCAAAATCTTCATCTCACATTTGGGAATATTGTGAACTTGTTTTGGTTTGCATGTTTTAATAATCGATTAGTTGTGCGATACCACTGTGCTACAATTCATCAGTTGTCAGTGTATCTGCTGCCAAACCAAAATCTCTCAGCATGTTATCAGAAGATTGTGTGCCGCTTACATAACACACAATGACAAAACAATGATGTCATGAGTGTGGGATATTCCCAGAGATTCCTGAATTTAATCTAACCTGCAATTAGCAACGTCGTCAATCTTACCACAAAACATCTCAAAACAAATAACATAAGATACTATATTCTTCAGACAGTGTTTAAATCTAGTCCCAGATTAAAATACATGTGAGCTGTCTTAGCTTGAATTGTCATATCCAACCCAGTCTCACGGAGTTGCGTATAAATAGCACGAAGTGTGAAAATCGTGCAATACATACCCAAATTACAATTTGGCGTGCATATGATACACCAGTCGTTCCCATTCACTTAAACTGTGCATCTTTTTTGTTGCTCTATTTATTGGTTTCTCAATTTTTTGCTATTTTTTTACCATTTTCACTTGAGTTTAGGGTTAGCACAACTTTTTGTTACATAAAAATGACATCCTTAACCAAACCCCAATTCGAACCCCAACTCCACCATGGTTTAAAAATAGACAAAAACATAGAGAAACCTGTATATTAAGTAACCTCCTTAAGCAAAACTGAAATCTAACCCTAAACCCAAGCAAAAATGGTTTAAAAAAACAGAAATATACCGAGAAACCAATAAATAAAATGACAAAAAAAGATGCGCTGTGTAAGTGAATGGGAAGGACTGGCATATCATCTGCACGCCAAATTGGAATTTGGCATATGTATTACACGATTTTCACACTTTGTGCTATTTATACGCATCTATACATGAGACTGAGTAGTATTTTAACATATATCAGTGCCATTGTTTTGTCTCAAGATGCACACCAGTATTGTTTTTTTGTAATGTATTTTTGTAAAAGCTATGTTCCTAATACATTATGGGTCAGTTCCCGGACAGGAATTACATTAATCTAGGACTAGGCCTGGACATTTAAGTCGTTTTTACAAACATACATTACAAAAAACAATACTGGTGTGAATCTTGAGACAGCTCAAAAATGCATTTTAGTCTATGACTATAATAAGTTCTGTCCAGGAAACCACCCCTTCTGTTGACATTTGTCTCATTTCTAATTTTAAATAGGGGAAAATACATTTTAGAAATGCAAATCTTTATCAGATCAAAAGAGATTCAAATAGGATTTTTTTTGACAGAAGTGGAGCTTCCTCAAGTCTCATGAGCTATCTAAAGCAACTTCTGAGCAATAAACATTTCCTCACGTCAGTTTTCAAGAAGAATAAATGTGTCATAATGTCTTATAATGCCTTTCTACTCAACCATTGTTTCTATTTCCTCTCTTGACCTTAAAGCATTTTTCCTGGGCTTCGCCCGCTCGATCCGGTCTGTTGAAACATGAGCTTGGTCCTGTAGAAGTACTGGTGGTCTGTAGGGTTGGGCTTTCCGCCACTGAACCCGGTCAAGGGCTTCATCCAGACCTCACCAAACATCCCATCCACAAGCCAAGAGCGAGGGAAGAGGAAATAAAATCACCTCGTTTACTCTCCACCCAGAAACTGAGACCCACTTCTTCATCCAGCCTTATAACTCGTGACCCGCGCTGGAATGCATCTCTTGGCTCTGACGGCTGGAGATCTTTGTCCTTCATCCTTCAGGTCTGAGGGTCGGGTTTCACTCTCTCTGTGTTATCGTGTGTGAACGTGCCACACCACAACCGGAGTCCTCCAAATTCTTCTGGCAGAAAATGAGAAATTCAATATGTGTGTTTTAGACAAGCACAAAACAGAAGTGAAGAATTCAAGATGAAGTTCACGCATGTGTGTTTGTCTAGACCTTTGAATATACTAAACATATGGGCTCTGCTCAGTGACCTTTACATAAACATCATCTTAAAGCATCACATCAACTTAATTATACTGTCTTCTCTAAATATCCTGAACGAACACAAGCGCTTCTCCTTCCATCAGTATCATTTAAAAAGAAATTAAAGTAAGGACAGAGAAAATTGTTTGCACGTTAAATGCCGTAAGCAAAACATACTTGTGTGTGTTGAGTGAATTTCTCAGGTTGAAGAAGACACGTGATGTATGTGTGTGACCCCGTGTGCATCGAGGCTGTAAGCATTTGGGACATGCTGGGTAAGCGGCGCTTTAATTAAAAAATCTCATGGGGTGGATGGATGATTCTCAGGAAATGCATTTCTCCAAAAACTGATCTCAGCGGGAAACTCTGTCTGTCTTTTCAAAATGCCTTGAGAAATGAACATGTCCTGATGTGCTCCTCCGTGTCTCAGAGGAGCCAAACCTGCACTTTCTCTTTCAAACAAACATACTCAAGCAAATAATCTGGGACCACATGGACTTTGGTTTCTTACACGATTCTGAAAAACAAACACAGACTAACTGAGAACCCTAATATGCCACCCATGAGCCATTCATGACTGTAGATTCACTTCTGCTTTGACACTCAATGTGTGTCATACTTACTAAATCACTTCGCTGTGTTTCCCCATGACGTACACTAAACTGAATTCATTTACCAGCTTATACGGTAAAACAAGAAAAACATTAGGCTACTTATAAACGTTAGCTAAAGGAAGTGAAGTCATTTTTGGTTTCTATTAAAGTCATATTCGTAGTTTTATTCTCCCTGCTCAATCACAAAATCACAGCACAAAATATCACAGGTTTTAACCCTGGGAACACAAAGGGTAAAACAAAAGTGTAACTTGTAATGCACTCTTAAGTTGCTTTGTCAAATGCGTAAATGTAAATGAGTGGTTATTGTGTTTGTTAGTTAAGTATAGTATGTGAACCTATGTGCGCAAACAAATGTACAGCCTTGCAAAGCATGGTTTATTTGACTCGTATGTGTACACAGACATTCGACGCATGCGCATTGGGACAAAATGCAATGCATTCTGGGCTACATACTACATTCTCCTGTATGCGTATGGGTGATTAACGCGTAAAACTACGTGCGGTTACAAAAATGTGCTCATACAATTCTGATCATAGATATGTATAATAAAGGCTAGATGTGTTACGGCAGAGTCGCTAACATCATCACCTGGCGGCCATCTTTCCACAGGCAGCTCGCTCACTCGTAGCATTAGTAGTGTATAATGGTGCAGGTTCTTTAAAATGACCATAACTTGCTCAATTTTCAAACAGTTTGGTTTCAATTCAATTCAGTTTTATTTATAACAATTCACAATTGTTAATTGCTTCAAAGCAGTTTTACATGAATAGATGTAGGGGAAAACAAAAAAATCGATAGATAATATAAGAAGCAGAATACAGCAGCTAAGAATTAACCGTACAAGCGAGCGTAGTAATAATGTAAAGTATACAGGAAAATGCTAAGTTAAGCCAATGTTGGCTGACTCTTCATGGGATGAAAAAACTCCCTAGGAGAAAAACCCTTTGGGAAAACTCCTAGAAGGAAAAAACCCTTGAGAGAGATACATATATATTTATATATATATAAACACGATAGGGATATGAAACGGGTAGGCGGATTAAACTGGTTCAGCCGGTGGTCATTGGTCAGGCATTGGCTGGGCATCACGGTGACATTATCGCGGTGTAAAGTTTTTTACAAACGTTATTAACGTGGCTATAATTCTGGATGATTTAACATGATTCATGAAAATTATTCATTAAGTATGCAGTGTCATAGATACATCTCTGACGTTTAAAACAAATTATTCATTTAAACACAATGCTACATCTAGCCTTTATTATACATATCTATGATTCTGATAGTGAAGTGCATAAAAACGGAACTATACTTTTACCATTAGGCTTACTGTCGTTGACCTTTAACCTTATCATCACAATTAACCCTGTAATATTTTGAATCTAACTAAATGATTGTTGTAAAAAATTTTGGCTTGCATGCACACGCTAAACTCCTCCGCCTGTCCTGTCAATCAATCCGACTGTTGCCATGGTGACATCTGTACCGTACAGAACATCCGGTGAAACAGGTGAGGGAGCGCCACATGCACAAATACACATTCCCAAAAAAAGGGCTTTGAGGGAGAGGGGAATTTTGTGAGTCAGTGAACACGCAGCTGAAATAACACGGACGACGGTGTGTCATGTACAGTTTCACACGCCTGTCAGCTATATACTCAAACCCCTTCATATATACAGTACAGTACACTGGATTTAAAACATATGCACTTTATGTACATTGTGTACTCTATTTTCACTTGAAATTATGAAGTACCTCTCAGAGAAAACTTCACCCATGCTACAGTACAGTATGTGTAACATAACACAGGAGATTTTAAACGTATATAGTGATCGCACTTCTTTATTCATTGAGAAAATTTCCCTTTTTTGCAATCATTGGCAAATATGAGCACCGTTTGGGACTTTTTGAGATAATCTTGTGCAAAAACCACCTAAACATCGACATCTTCATCACACACACAAAATCAGATCTTGTTTAATCTTCCTCCCCGGTCCATGTGCCACCAGACCTCCGGCATCTCTCACTCGTTTACTGTCACACACATTAATTAAAGCAAAAAAGACATAAAGGCAGATTTCACAATCTGGGTGTGTGATGAAACAACATCTAAATTATAAAGAGAAAGCAAAGGCGTGTGAACTGTTGAGCACAAGGATTTTGAAATAATTGCATGAATTTGTTGAGAAATTTGAGTTTGTGTGGAGTGAAATATGAGCTCATAATGTCTGAATGGATCTCAGTCAAGTCTAGTGATGTTTTACTTCTCCTTTACCTCTATATGACTTCATACATCTACCACCCAGAAGACAACGACCTCAGCCAAACCTCTGCACATTAAGTAGAGGATATAGTTCACTTTGCAAAAATCTGTTCATTTACACACCCTGAAACATACAGACAACACTCTCTGTGCCCTGCCTCTCTTAAACGCTCTGATTTTGTACACAGTTCATTGATTTGAAAAGCTCTGTGTGCCTGATTGGCCAGCTAATCTGTATGTTGTGGTTGGCCTGAATATCTCTCACATCAGCCGGAAATGTGATGCTCCTTACCATGTTTGAAAGATTCACTCACAGTGCAATGCTGACAGGAGTTCATTTATAGGCTGTGAGTCAAAGTGGGAGGAGTTATGATAATGACCGTCATGTCCAAGTCAACCAGTCCAGGAAGTAAACTGTTGCCTACAATCCGTGTGTTTTTCCAAGAAAAGAGATTTACGTTGGAGACAATAACTCACGTCATTGTTTACTTTGGGCTTTTGACCTTTTGCATATCGTTAACATGAACTAATACACACTTACACACCAAAGGAAATGTAAAATCGTGAATTGGATTGTTAGTCACATCTCTATTAAAGACTGAGAATCTCTTGTCAGATGCTGCACACTGTAAAAAAAGTTAGTTCGTCTTAAAAAAGTGAGTTACCTGGTTACCTTAAAAATTTAAGTATTTAATTTATACACCACATATATTATACACATATTTTTTTGAGTCAACTACACTGAAAAAATGATTCATTGAATTTAATAAATTTTTAAGGTAAGTGGTTGCAATCAATTTATTTAAGCTACATTTAAACAAAAAATTTATATTTTATTTTATGTTACTAATATTTTTGTTTAAATGTAGCTTAAATAAATTGATTGCAACCACTTACCTTAAAAAATTTATTAAATTCAATGAATAATTTTTTTCAGTGTAATATTTTTAAGTGGAATAAACTCAAATTTTTAAACCAACCAGGTAACTTACTTTTTTAAGTTGGACCAACAAAAAACGACAGATTGATTAAATGACTCAATGCTAAATTAGATGTTAGAGTAATATAAGGATAATATTTAGATCTCAAGGTGCTCAGACTTTCTAAAACATGAAAACTAATTTGTTGCTGGTTAAAGATGGTTTTGTAAAATGAATACTAAACAAAAATTATTTATTGATTATTTTAACCTGAACATGAAGATAAAGAACGCCTTGGGTATTTAAATTGTCAGGTTAATTCTTAAATTCTTGTGTAAGGTTTTACAGACTTTACTTGATCACAACTAGTTAAAATGTTGGACTGAGTTATAAATTAACATGATCTGAATTATGTTTACTTTCCACACATAAATCCCCTGTTAGCTTTGAATTAATCCAGTTAATATATAAGAGAAAATAATCTTAGCAATCACACATATGATATTTGTAAAGTGAGTAAATAAAGTCTCGACACACTTTTACTGTAGACAAGAGTTTCAGACGTGTTTTAGTCTTTAAGAGCCTTTAATAGGAAAATATATTTTTTCATTTGAAAGTCTATGTTGATTTTGTATTCAGTCCAAATGATTGAGTTTCTCATCATCTCATTTTTGTTTTGTGTATTCATGTATCTGTAAAGTAAAGTTGTGTGTGTTTATGATCAATGGAAAAGATTCACAGTGCCAAGTGTAATCATGTAGTTCATAAACAGTAGTTTTGGTCAAATTATTTATAGGGTCCATTAAAAAAATAAGAGTGGTTTCCTGTGCCAATTTGCAAATACTCACCTAAATCCCAAACCAACCGACTAATGTCAGTATTTTTAAATGAATGTGGAAAAAGCTCAGGAAAGGCTCAAGTTTTACTAGAATAAATAGATGAATGGCACTGGTGGAAATCACTAATGAATCTTCATACTACCTCAACAAAACACTTTTACTGCCTCGAGCATGAGCAAAGAACACAAGAGGTCATAAATACATTTACATTGTGATCTGTTTAGTTCAGGATTATATTTAGATATCAAGGGCCTCAGGATTTTTGAAATATGAAGACTGAACAATGATTTCTACCATTGTACTAATAAGATGGTCTACTAATTTGTCCACCAATACCATCTTAAGACAACTATAAAATAGCTGCTATATTCCAAAACACTTTACCAGCAGGAAAATAATTACATTTCATATATCATAAACTAAACACTATTAAGGAAACTTGCTATTTTCTGATAATACATCATAGTTCCTGTCCTCAAATCTGATTGGACGAGAGGCTTTCCATAGATGGAATTATATCACCGTCAGACTACCATGGTAAGTGTTGTACCAATCCTGAAGGAGGTCACACACCACACTGGGAAAAAACTTTGCTGCTTTCAGTTTTTTTGTTGAATCAACTCAGATTTACAACTTCAAGTCATTTTAACTTACTATTATTTATCTTGAGTAAGAGATGAGTTCTTACTTATAAAATGAAGTTGGCATATTTCAACTATATTTTATAACTTATAACAACTCATAGTCAAGATGGTCTTTCCCTGCCATTGACGAGTTATATCGTCAATAAAGAGAAAAACGTTTCCCAGCCATTGACAAGTTTTTACGGCAATCCATATTTCCGCTATTATCCACCAGGTGGTGCTCTTACACAACTAATAAAACACTGAATCAACTCGTCCAAAAACAGTAAAAACTTTTTGTACGTTTTGATCAACACTCTGAATCTGGGCCCGTATGTATAAAGCCGCTCAGAGTAAAATTTTTGTCTTAAGTGTGTGTCAAAATTCTAAGAATGGCGTCATTTTACTCTTATTTCTAGACTTATGAATAATTTTGATTTATAAAGCCTCCTAAGTGTTAAGACTAGGTCTCAGCTCCTAAATTATTTAAGAGAGCTGGAGAGGTCTCTTAACCTAGTTAAGAGTAACAAGAGGGCAGCAGAGAGGTGGAGATCATGCACTTTAAAACAAAGAATGTGTTAGAATTACTTTAATTCAAATGTATTTCTATAGCACTTTTAAAAAAATTATTGTTGCATTGTTGCAGAGCAGAAAATGTACAATAAATACATGTTAGTAGTATATAGACAGTAGATAGGAATTAATATAACATGTAATATAAAGTATTCAAGTGCTTGCACAGTACCAATAATTTTTATGGGATTATTAAGACAGCAATAGTATATACTTAAATGGTATATACATTTGAATAATATACACTGTGAAAAGTTAAAGTTGGATCAAATTATTGATAATGCCTAAAAAATATGTTTTTTCAACTTAAATTTGAAATAATTAAAGTTAAAAATGTTTAAATATTAGGTGTTACCAATTAAGGTAAGTTTTTAAGTAGAGCCGCTTTTACATTTTATAGTTTATGAGAGGTAAATTAAATACCATAAAATGTAAATAAAATCTACAATAAAAAATATGAAGTATCTACAAGATTGCAGTGACACTATAACTGTAAAGTGATATTAATAAAGTATACAACCCTGACCCAAAACATAATGTTAGCAATGTTAGCAGTGAGCAAACCAAAGGTAAAAGTGACAAAGATGGCAAAAATTACAATTGTGTTTAAGTGGAGAAATCCAACTTAACTTGATCATCTTGTTCAGGATTGATCATTAAAGTATTTTTATCTAAGTGTTTGCAAACTTTAGTCTTTTCTTTATAAACAGCTTGTGAGTGAAATCAAAATGATGTAATTCATCATCTTAATTTTTAAATAGCATTACGTTTGTCTATTTCATTAACATGTTGAAACTTAATCAAAATGGTGCAAAATCGTGTAAAATAAATACATACTTATTTGTAATGTTGTTAAACATTTCTTGAAGCAAATCTAAATTAAAATACTAATATAATTGTAATGTCCCTACGCCCTTATGACGCTTACTGCCGCCAGAGCACTGCTGGTGGTCCGCCGACTCATTGCTATCTGGGTCATAGCTTAAGACTATTCTTAAGAGCATTTCTGAGATGTTTTATACAAACGGGCCCTGGTCTCTAACAAAAGTTCTTTACAAAAATGCAATTATTTCAGCTTTTTGCTCAAAGCTACCCATATAAAGAGAACAAATGAAGGTAGGATGAAACTTTTTTAAAGCAGAGGGTCTGTTCTTTACGGAAGAGGATTAGGGCCACTGGTGAAAAAATATTTGAATTCTGACTTTATTCTCAGAATTCTGACTTTAATCTCAGAATTTGAATTCTGACTTTATTCTCAGAATTTGAATTCTGACTTTAATCTCAGAATTTGAATTCTTGAATTAATGTACAGCTTTAATTCAATGTCAGTCACTTTGCATATGTCATTACAGCGTGAAGTCAACCTAGGACGAAGGGAGACAGAAGTTGTGAGTAACTACATCTCTTGAAGTAGGTGTTTTTACATGCAGTTGATTTATGCAATCGTTTGGAGTGTTTTTCAAGAGAGAACGAGTGGCCCTACCCCTGTACCAGCGTGGTGGGTGAGCCGAAGGGTTTCTGTGTAAGCAGCTACAGTGACGACAATAAACAAACGCTAGGCCGTCTACCATCTCCCTATTCTCGCCCAGAGCAAAGTGGAAGAAGGCGGGCGTCATTGTGTGCACTAAGCGTGGTGGGTGAGTCTTTTGGATGTAGAAATTTTCACTTGAAGTGGTGCTGTGTAATGCTGTGTATTGCAGTGAGAGTGCTGTGTCTTGTCTGACGTAACCCTGCCTTCAGTCACTCGTCCCGGGACGACGAAGAGGAAAAAACGGCGCTAGAGAACATCTGCACGATTATGCTGTAGTGTGCTTCAGTCTGACGGTATTATAGAGTGGCGGTGAAGAATTGTGCGATTGGCGGTGTGCGTGAGTACTACATTTGCTGTTGTTACTTTACCTGTGTCTTTTTCATCACTACAGAGTAGAGGCGAACGAGATCCGCCGGCCCGAGGTCTCGACGAAAGGGCGCCCCGGTCCGGTGTTCGATTGACCAACGGGTCTCGAGGAAAGGGCAGCGCTCGACCCGGTGTGCCGGCGTGACGTCCTCGCCCCTCTGTCAATCAACGAGTCCGCCGAGTGGGCCTTGGCCCCCGGCGTCCCATTGTAAACTACTGTCCAATCGACGCATTGCATAGCCAGCCAGCGTTAAGCCCGCCACCCGTAGCCGTTTGTGAGAGATTGAGCTGTGGAGAGAGCCGTACCTACCTAGAAGCTGTAACCAGCACAGAGGTGAGAGAAAACCTAGAAATCGATTCACTGTGTCCTTGTATCCCAGCAGTCGTCTGTGGAGAGAAAGAGAGCCAGCGTGAGCACTGAGATATTAAGCTGTGGAGAGAGCCATACCTACCTAGAAGCTGTAACTAGCACAGAGGTGAGAGAAAACCTAGAAATCGATTCACTGTGTCCTTGTATCCCAGCAGTCGTCTGTGGAGAGAAAGAGAGCCAGCGCGAGCACTGAGATATTGAGCTGTGGAGAGAGCCATACCTACCTAGAAGCTGTAACCAGCACAGAGGTGAGAGAAAACCTAGAAATCGATTCACTGTGTCCTTGTATCCCAGCAGTCGTCTGTGGAGAGAAAGAGAGCCAGCGCGAGCACTGAGATATTGAGCTGTGGAGAGAGCCATACCTACCTAGAAGCTGTAACCAGCACAGAGGTGAGAGAAAACCTAGAAATCGATTCACTGTGTCCTTGTATCCCAGCAGTCGTCTGTGGAGAGAAAGAGAGCCAGCGTGAGCACTGAGATATTGAGCTGCGGAAAGAGCCATATCTACCTGGAAGCTGTAATCAGCGCAGAGGTGAGAGAAAACCTAGAACTCGATTCACTGTGTCCTTGCATCCCAGCAGTCGTCTGTGGAGAGAAAGAGAGCCAGCGTGAGCACTGAGATATTGAGCTGTGGAAAGAGCCATACCTACCTAGAAGCTGTAAGCAGCCCAGAGGTGAGAGAAAAGCCTTGGAGCCGATTCACTGTGTCCTTGTATCCCAGCAGAGTCTGTGAAGAGAGAGAGAATAAAGAAGAAGAGTGAGTTAACGAGCAAGGAACTGTGGGAGATAGGCGGCGAAACGCCGTGCGCTGCAGAAAGGTACACTGATCAGAAAAGTCCATACCCCCACTTATTGTGATTTTATTCTGCCTCCAGGAAGGAAGAGGAGCGCGCCACGGGTAGAGGGAACCAGAGGCGGGAGCCAGTTTCCCGACGCAAAATCCCCTCCCCTTACCCTCCGTCTTCCATTCAGCCGTGGCCCCCTGGAGGACAGATTCTGATTTTAGTTTTAATTCCCCTTTCCCCAAGTCCCCGTATATTTTAACTATTTAAATAAATAAAGAATATTTTTATACTTACCTGTACTCGTTGTTGTCTGGTCATTGGGTTGGTTTTGGGGACCTCCTCGAGGTGGAAGTTTAGAAGGGGCGTGGCTTAACCATTGGCGGCCAGCCCCTGGCTTGTGACAGATTTTGGCGTAGTCGGCAGGGTTCCACCTCGAGTTGAGTAACCAGACTAGCCCAATGACCGACAACGCGGGACCCGCAGCCCAACCTCGTGCGGTGCCTGTCTTTATGGGCAGCCCTTGGGTCCAAAAGTATGGAGGGACAGAGTCGGGAGTACGACTTACGGAATGGAAGGCCCAGTTGGAGTATCTAGCCGATCTGCAAGGCCTTAGTGTAGCCCAGCGGCTCCAGTTCGTGCTGAACTCCCTAGAGGGAGAAGCGCGGCGAGAAGTACAGGCCGCCCCTGAAGCTGTCCGAACCAGCGCCCAAACTATATTCCAGTTTCTCACCGAGCAATATGGTGATCACACCCCTGTAGCCATCCTCCGTTCCCAATTTTTTAATAGTAAACAAGGCCCCCGACAACCCATTAGAGCTTTTGCCCTGAGACTGCGAGAGCAGTTCACCCGGTTACAGACCCGCCGCGATCAGGGATTGGGAGATGGAGAGACTTTGCTGCGCGACCAATTCCTTTTGGGGATGAAAGAGGGCCCCGACCTCACATTTGAAGATCTAAGGAAGGAGGCGCTAGCGTTGGAGGGCGACGAGGTTGAGGTGAGTGAGACCCCAGTGTGTGCGGCTGTGAACGAAAGCGTGCCACCACCACCTGAGCGCACGGATTGGAAACAGGCTCTGAAGGCAGAACTCTTGAAAGACGTCCGGGAACAGATGTCAGAAATATCTAAGACCCTCCTGGGAGAGCTACGCCAAGGAAGGGCGCGGGAGGAACCAAGGCCGGCACCCCGAGAGCGAGTGTACTCGGAGAGGAGCCGAGAGCCACCTGGACGCCCAAGCCGCTACAATCGGCCCCGTTTCGAATGGGATGACCAGGGGCGGCCGATTTGCAACCGCTGTGGTGAGCCAGGACATTATAGCCGTCAGTGTGGGCCCCGCAGGGCATCGGAAGGGGGTTTTTAGGACGACCGGCCACAGTGGGTCGTGTGGCCGGGGCCCCTCGAGAAGACCCGGGAAGAAGGGACAGCTCAAGGCAACAGATGATCGGGCATAGCCCGGTGGCAGAAGTAAAAGTGTGTGGCAAGTGGATTCAGTGCCTGGTAGATACGGGCTCACAGGTAACGATGTTTGCAGAAAGCCTCTCCAAGGAGATATTCGGACGAAGGGGAACACAAGGAGCGGAGGCCCCCTGGCTGACGTTGAAGGGCGCTAATGGCCTGGAAATCCCCTACATTGGCTATCGCCTGACGGATCTGGAAGTGCATGGAGTCGTTGTCCCCCAAAAAGGTGTGATCATTGTTGAAGATAAGTGTTTGGGCGCCCACAGGGCCCTGTTGGGCATGAATGTCCTCTCTGAGTGTTGGGAGGAGATATTCCGGGCTAGGCCTGGTCCAAGGATCTTACCTACTGAGAGGTCCAAGTGGGAGCGCGTAGTGGCCGACTGCCGCCGGGTCCAGATGAACCAGGTTCGTAGAGATCGGGAGGAAGTGGGAAGAGTAATGTGTCGTTTTGCTTTGTCTATTCCCCCTAGGAGTGAGGCTATCGTATGGGCAAGAGTGCCCCTTCGGGAAGCGAGCCCTGAGGAGTGGGTGTTGGTAGAGCCACACACAGATTGTCCACAAGTGGAGGTAGCACGAGGATTAGCTGCGGTCCACCGGGGGAGGATCCCTGTGAGGGTACGAAACGAGCACCCCTATGCAGTACAATTGTACCGACATCAACGACTGGCCCGGCTGACGATGGTCACGCCCCACCAGGTGAGAGAAGAGAAGGACGTCAGTTTCCGTCAGGTGTGCCCCACTGTGATCGAGGTGGCCCTGACTCAGATGGATGCCCCGGCGAGTAGCCAGGGGAGAGGTGTGCCAAGACATCTGGCAGGTGAGTCGCTGCAAGGGGATGATCTGGGACAGGTACAGACACAGAAACTACAGACACTCCTTCGGAAGTGGCAACATGTGTTTGCGAGGCACGATGAGGACTATGGGTGCACCCGGGTGGTGGAACATCACATCCCCACTGGGGATGCAGGGCCCAGCAGGGAGAGGTACCGACCGATTCCACCTACCCTGTATGCAGAAGTGCGTACACTTCTGCAGGGCCTGTTGGGCCGGGGCATCGTCAGAGAGAGTAGTAGCCCCTGGGCAGCCCCCATCGTGCTCGTACAAAAGAAGACGGGAGCCTGGAGGTTCTGTGTGGACTATCGCAAGTTGAACCTGGTAACCAAGAAAGATGCTTTCCCTTTACCACGAATTGAAGACTCCCTCGCTGGCCTCACGCAGTCGGCCTGGTACTCCACCCTGGATCTGGCCAGTGGATATTGGCAGGTGCAAGTAGCCGAGGTAGACCGGGAGAAGACTGCCTTTACGACCCCGTTCGGACTATTTGAATGGGACCGGATGCCTTTCGGGCTTTGCAACGCTCCGGCCACCTTCCAACGCCTGATGCAACGCTGCCTTGGAGGTCAGTTGATGGAGTCAGTACTGGTGTACTTGGATGATGTGATTGTGTATTCCCCAGATTTCGACTCTCACCTCCGGCACCTAGAGGAAGTCTTTCGAGCCATGGAGAGATACGGGCTGAAGCTGCAGCCAGACAAATGCCACCTGCTGCGGCCAGAGGTGAAATTTCTGGGCCATGTTGTCAGCGCAGCAGGGGTGGCCGTGGACCCCGAGAAAGTCTCTGCAGTGAAGGATTGGAATGCGCCTAAGACTGTGAGGCAAGTACGATCCTTTCTGGGGTTCGTGGGATATTACAGACGTTTTATTAAGGATTTCTCGAAGATTGCCAAGCCCCTTAACCTATTAACTGGGGTAGTGAGTGCGAGATGGCTTTTCAGAGGCTGAAGCAGGAGTTGTTACAAGCCCCCATCTTGGCGTATGCTGATTTTTCTAAACCTTTTGTCTTATATACAGACGCGAGCAACCTGGGATTGGGGGCAGTATTGGCCCAACGACAAGAGGGAACAGAGCGGGTAATCGCTTATGCGAGCCGGAGCCTTCATCCGGCAGAGAGGAACGACGCAAATTACAGCTCCTTCAAGCTGGAACTGCTGGCCCTGAAGTGGGCCCTGAGCGAAAAGTTCAAGGACTACCTGTGGGGAGCTAAGGTAACAGTCATCACAGATAACAACCCTTTAGTACATTTACAGACGGCGAAGCTGGGGGCCGTGGAGCAGCGATGGGTGGCTCAGCTGGCCAACTTTGATTACAAGTTGCAGTATCGGCCCGGACGAGAGCATACGAACGCGGACGTCCTCTCAAGACTGCCAGAGGTAAAGAGCCCCAGATACCAGGAGTATCGAAGGGAGGATAGCCAAGAGGAGGGCTACATGATAGGGGCTGTAGAGGCGCCAGGAGGCCAGCAGGAAGCCGCACCAGGGAACTGGGGGTGGGACCCCCGCCGTTAGATGGAAAGGCAGGCCCAGGACCGGGACGTGCGTCAGGTGAAGACGTGGGTGGAGCAGGGCCAACGGCCCACGCCGGCGGAAAGGCTAGCCCAGACAGAGACTGGGAAGAAGTTGCTGGGACAGTGGGAGAAGCTGGAGCTACAGGAGGGGGTACTTTGCAGGAAGACCCGTGATCCGAAAGTGGGCGAAGAGGTGTGCCAGATCGTAGTGCCCGCCGACCAGGTAAACGCATTGGTCTCAGCCTATCATGACCAGTTGGGACATCAGGGACAGGAGAGGACTGTATCTCTACTGCGTAGATTCTTCTACTGGCCGGGACTGGAGGCGTCTGTGCACAACCTAATTCAAGCTTGCCCCCGGTGCATGTTGTTTAAATCTAGACGAGAGGCCCGAGCACCGATGGTACCCATTCACGCGAAAGCCCCCCTCCATATAATGGCAATGGACTTCCTGACGCTGGGTCGCCCTCGGGACCGTTATCAAAACATTCTGGTAATTACTGATCTATTTACCAAATACACCTGGGCAGTCCCGACGCTCGATCAGACAGCCAACACCACCGCCACAGCTCTATGGCGAAATGTGTTCCAGACATTTGGATGCCCCGAGTTTCTGCACTCCGACCAAGGGGCAAATTTTGAATCCAAGGTAATCCGTGAGTTATGCCAGCTGTATGGTTGTACCAAGACCCACACGACGTCGTATCATCCCCAGGGGAACGGAAGCTGTGAGAGGTTAAATCAGACCCTATTGGGACTACTGGGGACTTTAGACCAACGACAGCAGAGCGATTGGGTGAGTGCTTTTCCAAACCTTTTGCAAGCCTATAACAACAGTGTTCATAGCACGACGGGGTATGCCCCTACTTACCTGATGTTCGGCAGGCACGTACGGATGCCCACTGACCTGGTCTTGGGAGTAGCAGCAGACCGGGAAGAAGTGAGCGTGACAGAGTGGGTGGGGCGCCATCACCAGCGCTTACACTTTGCGTACGAACAGGTTTCAAGGAGAATACAGGCGGCAGGAGAAAGGAACAAACGGTTGTATGACCGGACTGCCCGAGAGGCCCCCCTGTTACCAGGTGAGAGGGTCCTGGCGAGAGATAACCGGCGGCAAGGAAAAGGCAAGTTAAGCGACCGCTGGGAGGCTATCCCGTATGTCATCTGCAAGCAGCAGAGGCCGGGACAGCCGGTGTACACCATCCGGCCGGAGGGAAAACCCGGCCCCGAACGTGTGGTGCATCGAAACATGCTTCGCCCCTGTCCGAACTACCCTGAGGCTGTGATGGAGGGGCCCACCGAGCCAGTACCGGAGGCCCCCAGGATGGAGGGATGGGCTATGGTACCAGGTCGACCCGTGATAGCGCCACCCCCGGCCGACCCGAGACAGCCAGAGATAGCACCCGAGCCAGCTGAACCCCCTGTGGCCCAGATACAGCCTGAGCTGGCACCTGAGCCGGTTGAACCCCCGGCGGCCCAGATGCAACTAGAGGTAGTACCCGAGCCAGCCGAGCCCAATTCACCCGTGAGACGCTCCCAACGGGAGAGCCGAGGACGCCCCCCTGCCCGGTACGGTGAGTGGACAACGCCGAGGCATTCCAGGGACTAGAATGCATTGGCGGGGGAGGATGTCACAGGAGTGACGATCTTTTGGGCGGAACCAAAGATTGGGAAAGTTTGGTTCCGCCCGGATGTTTCCACCCGGACCGGTAAGAGAAGACACCGGACATCCGGTAGCGTCGCGAACGCTGAAATCAGCCAAATCATACACAGCTGGCAGTTATTAAGAGTAGCGCCGGGTGATTGGACGAAAGGGACACCAGGAGAGTATTTTAGAACAACGTAAATCACAGTCTTGTTGTTGTTGCGGTGTGTTGTTGTGTATCGTAGCGCCGAGTTGGGCTCGCCGGATACGCTGTTTGGATCGCTGTATTGCTCTCTCTCTCTCTTGCTTGGATTACAGATCTATGCAAAGGAAGATATCGACGACCTTATAGGTGGAATATTAGACGAATACTAACGTTGGATGAGAGAAACGGAGGAAGAGGAAAACTTACTGTTGTGAGTACGCACCTGTGGAAGAGTGGTGTTGGTGGCTGGAAAACACCTCGTTGATGCATCTGGAGTTATTACAGCGTGAAGTCAACCTAGGATGAAGGGAGACAGAAGTTGTGAGTAACTACATCTCTTGAAGTAGGTGTTTTACATGCAGTTGATTTATGCAATCGTTTGGAGTGTTTTTCAAGAGAGAACGAGTGGCCCTACCCCTGTACCAGCGTGGTGGGTGAGCCGAAGGGTTTCTGTGTAAGCAGCTACAGTGACGACAATAAATGATATGATATGATATGATATGGTACTTTATTGTCAGACAACGTCTGAAATTTTTCTTGCATCACAGTATCCAGGTTTACAACAATTAACATTCGTTAAACAATGACATACACTTCACAGAGACACAAGACACATTATACATTACATACCCTTCTGCAATTACATCACAGTACTCTTGACTTTTGGTTAAGCGTCTTATTCAGTTCTAGGGTTGCCTGATACACAAAAGAATTTTTCAGCTTCACTTTGTTAAATTTTGGAACTCTGTATCTTCGGTTTGATGGTAGTAATTCAAATTCATTGTGCAGAACATGATTAGGATCAGTAACTATATTATTAGCCAGTCTCATTAGATTATTATAGTATGCTGACTCATATAGCTGCACAAGGGGCTGACCTACAATCTTTGAACAGATTTTTAGTAGGTTAAATAACCTTGTTTTTAACTTAACAGGAAAACTCCTATACCAAATACAGTTGCAATATTGCATTACACTCATTATAACAGACAAGAAGAACATGAGAAGGATCGGTTTTCTTACTCCGAATGACCTAAGACGACGAAGAAAAAAGATTCTCTGCTTAGTTTTTCTACAAAGAGACTCAACATGATCATTCCAAGACAACATGTTGTCAATCGTTACTCCTAGATACTTATATGTTTTGACCTGTCTGATTGCTTTATTATGGATGAAAACAGGCGTTGTATTTATATTAGTATTTACTGTAGACTCAAATATAATTTCTTCTGTTTTACCTGTGTTAATGACAAGATCATTTTTCTCACACCATTCAACCAAATTAGTGACACCCTGTTGATGAAACTCAGGGCTGTTCCCATCATGCAGCACAGATATTAACACAGTGTCATCAGAATACTTCAATACATACTGATTTAACCTGTCAGTTCGACAATCATCTGTGTACAAGGTGAAAAGTATGGCAGAACTAACACAGCCTTGGGGTACTCCAACATTAGTTGTAATAGCAGATGACAATAAACAAACGCTAGGCCGTCTACCATCTCCCTATTCTCGCCCAGAGCAAAGTGGAAGAAGGCGGGTGTCATTGTGTGCACTGAGCGTGGTGGGTGAGTCTTTTGGATGTAGAACTTTTCACTTGAAGTGGTGCTGTGTAATGCTGTGTATTGCAGTGAGAGTGCTGTGTCTTGTCTGACGTAACCCTGCCTTCAGTCACTCGTCCCGGGACGACGAAGAGGAAAAACGGCGCTAGAGAACATCTGCACGATTATGCTGTAGTGTGCTTCAGTCTTACGGTATTATAGAGTGGCGGTGAAGAATTGTGCGATTGGCGGTGTGCGTGAGTACTACATTTGCTGTTGTTACTTGACCTGTGTCTTTTTCATCACTACAGAGTAGAGGCGAACGAGATCCGCCGGCCCGAGGTCTCGACGAAAGGGCGCCCCGGTCCGGTTTTCGATTGACCAACGGGTCTCGAGGAAAGGGCAGCGCTCGACCGGGTGTGCCGGCGTGACGTCCTCGCCCCTCTGTCAACCAACAAGTTCGCCGAGTGGGTCTTGGTCCCCGGCGTCCCATTGTAAACTACTGTCCAATCGACGCATTGCATAGCCAGCCAGCGTTAAGCCCGCCACCCTTAGCCGTTTGTGAGAGATTGAGCTGTGGAGAGAGCCGTACCTACCTAGAAGCTGTAACCAGCACAGAGGTGAGAGAAAACCTAGAAATCGATTCACTGTGTCCTTGTATCCCAGCAGTCATCTGTGGAGAGAAAGAGAGCCAGCGTGAGCACTGAGATATTGAGCTGTGGAGAGAGCCATACCTACCTAGAAGCTGTAACTAGCACAGAGGTGAGAGAAAACCTAGAAATCGATTCACTGTGTCCTTGTATCCCAGCAGTCGTCTGTGGAGAGAAAGAGAGCCAGCGCGAGCACTGAGATATTGAGCTGTGGAGAGAGCCATACCTACCTAGAAGCTGTAACCAGCACAGAGGTGAGAGAAAACCTAGAAATCGATTCACTGTGTCCTTGTATCCCAGCAGTCGTCTGTGGAGAGAAAGAGAGCCAGCGCGAGCACTGAGATATTGAGCTGTGGAGAGAGCCATACCTACCTAGAAGCTGTAACCAGCACAGAGGTGAGAGAAAACCTAGAAATCGATTCACTGTGTCCTTGTATCCCAGCAGTCGTCTGTGGAGAGAAAGAGAGCCAGCGTGAGCACTGAGATATTGAGCTGCGGAAAGAGCCATATCTACCTGGAAGCTGTAATCAGCGCAGAGGTGAGAGAAAACCTAGAACTCGATTCACTGTGTCCTTGCATCCCAGCAGTCGTCTGTGGAGAGAAAGAGAGCCAGCGTGAGCACTGAGATATTGAGCTGTGGAAAGAGCCATACCTACCTAGAAGCTGTAACCAGCCCAGAGGTGAGAGGAAAGCCTTGGAGCCGATTCACTGTGTCCTTGTATCCCAGCAGAGTCTGTGAAGAGAGAGAGAATAAAGAAGAAGAGTGAGTCAACGAGCAAGGAACTGTGGGAGATAGGCGGCGGAACGCCGTGCGCTGCAGAAAAGTACACTGATCAGAAAAGTCCATACCCCCACTCATTGTGATTTTATTCTGCCTCCAGGAAGGAAGAGGAGCGCGCCACGGGTAGAGGGAACCAGAGGCGGGAGCCAGTTTCCCGACGCAAAATCCCCTCCCCTTACCCTCCGTCTTCCATTCAGCCGTGGCCCCCTGGAGGACAGATTCTGATTTTAGTTTTAATTCCCCTTTCCCCAAGTCCCCGTATATTTTAACTATTTAAATAAATAAAGAATATTTTTATACTTACCTGTACTCGTTGTTGTCTGGTCATTGGGTTGGTTTTGGGGACCTCCTCGAGGTGGAAGTTTAGAAGGGGCGTGGCTTAACCATTGGCGGCCAGCCCCTGGCTTGTGACACATAAAAGCATCTGCCAATTGTATAAAACCTACTGCACACAGCACATTTTTGGTAAAAGTACCAGAGGACAGTTACTGTATGTATGGAAGTATGTTTGGAAGTTATTTCTAATCAGTATTTCCAGTCTCAAGTCCTGCACCAGCCGCACTTTTCTGAACTCTGACAGCAGGCATGAAAATAAGGCGAATAAACTTCTGAAACTTTGAAATGTTTTTAGCAAAGATGTGTTGTTATGGCATATACCCGCAGTGGCAAACTGTCAACATTAATCAGTCAAACCCTGATAGAAGAATTGGTAGAATTTTGATGAATAGTTGTTGTTAACTTGCTTGCCACGTCTCTGAGCCAAAAGCTCTCGTTCCACGTCTCATTTCCCATTACACCAACGTTCCATATGAATTCTTCCTGTCTCAAAACCCACAAGACCAACATGCAGAATCTTATGTAATTCATTCCCAGCAAACAACTTCCTCTGAGAAAAACCCTCCACTGAATTTATACAAACAAAATCAAACAGAAAAACTGAAAGATGTTTGTTTCTTGGACACACCTAGATCATCTCTCTGGATTTGAAAGGAACACGTACGAGTGACCTCACAGAAACTCGCTCTGTGTCCAAACTAAACCAACACGACATCAGATGAGAATGCTTATGTTGACCGACTTTGACCTCTTTAGAGACTCGTGTGTGATTCAGTTTAATATCAGCCAGAGTTCAGATTGAATTTTCCATGCCGTTACAGGTTAAACGGTCACACAGCTATTAAGTTAAGGTCATTACATCAATCCAATCTGCTTTGGAATAGCATGTACTGTATGACGATTGAATGTTGTTGTTATTTTGAACTGTGAGACTGTGTAAATGACGTTAGATTCGTATTATTAGACGTATATTTGCACGATGTTGTAATTTCCTACAATGTGTACAACTTTCATGTGTTCATCAGGTTTCAAAACATAGACGTGCCCTATGGAAAAACTGAAGCGAATAAAGTTTTACTGTGAGAGAGTTTGTGTACGAGTTAAAACTTGTTTGTATTTCTGTGTTTTTACTAAACTTCTGTCTATGAAAAGACTTTGAGGATTGTGTTGGCTGTACATTGAGGACATGACTTGTGTCTTTAACACGCATTAGACATCAAAGCATGTCAAGTATGTAGGCAAGTATGTGAGTTTTACTTTTTGACAGTTTTTCCAAGGAACCCATCAGACTCTTCTTCATCTTCTATAGAGGACATGATGGGACCTGAACTGAAAGTTTTCATATGTGAACCATTTAAAAAGTACAGATATATATGTCTCACATACTGTACATTTTATCTCCACCATCTGATGATACTTCACGGAATAACTTCAGCCCGTATCTCAGGGGATTCTGTTTAAAATCAATCGTTTATTAATAACTGATAGATTAGGAACATCTATTCCTCTTTCCCACAACACTAACAACAATGCACCTTTGAAGTTTGTTATTCTTCTCTTGGAGACAAATGTTCAATCTCTGGCGATCAGATTGGTATCGATCAAACTTTTTGACGGGTCGCGTGATGTTTGCCCTTAAATCCATTGTGCTTTAATCACATGGAAGTAATGCTTGACTTAACATCTGCGTGTAATTAGAGTCAAAAACAGATTTCTGGAGCGTGACATCATGCATACATGTGAACACCATTTTATTGACTTCTTCTTACTATTGAACAAATGTAAACTAACTGCCTGAACTATTAATGATGATTTTAGGTTTTATGTCAAAACCGGAGGTCCAAATGAAAACCAAAGCTACTTTCTCACCTGCTTTACAGTTTGTTTGCACTTCAAAATCAAGACAATGAAGTCAGTACAGCGCCTAGAGTTACAAACATTACACAATAATGAAGTTCATATGGTGCTGTAGGGTGGGGTTATGTGTCCAGTGCACCACACCTGCCTCCAGAATACACTAGCATATTAAATCAGACTCTTTTTTTATTGGCATACTACATTAGCTAAAATATGCATTAGGTCAGCAGCTAATAAATACAATTAAAGAGGACATATCATGAACATCTGACTTTGGTCCATGTTTAAGTGCTATAATTGGGTTCCCAGTGCTTCTATCAACCTAGAAAATGTGAAAAAGATCAACCCAGTAACTTGGTAAGTTTTGGTAAACCATTCTCTCTGCTAGCATGTGAAAAAATATCTCATTGAAATTTGGCTCCCCTTGTGATGTAGGTTTGAGCACATTTTTGCTCAAACCTACAAAGTGTCAATTTTAACATGTTAAAATAAATTATCTATATGGTATTTTGATACTTCTGGGGACAATAAAGATTTATTTAACATCTTAAAAAAGTTTTGTGAAATGTCTTCTTTAACAGTTACTATAATAATATAAATATTTAAGCAATATCGCTCGTGTAGGAGTGTGAGCTCTATATCATCATGGCTGTGATTAGGCCAGAGGCACGAGGCCGTAGGAGGCAATCACAGCCGTGATGATATAGAGCGTCGTGTGATACGGTGGTGGAATGATACGAAAGGTGAAGCGGTTACTGTGCCGTTATCAGTACAATATCGCACGCCTCTTAGCCAATGAGATTTGAGAACCAGAAAGAACTGTTAAAATAAGATAAATGCAATTATTATAGTTAGATTACAATAAATCCCAATTTAACCCCTGACTATAGTTGGGTTGTAATTGATTTGTTGCTGGTAACACATTATTTTATTAAACTATATACAATAAGTTATATTCTGTGTTATACAGTTAGCATATTTTAATGATATGAGTGGCATGGCTATATACATACTTTCATCCTTTACACGTTTTTAGTTGTCTATCCAGCTTTCCTGACCTTGGCACCTGGTGTTTAATGGGGCAAACACACCAAACGCGAGATCAACTATTTGCACGAGTAAATTACTTATACAAATGAATTACTTATACAGTCGATCAATTTAAATCTAAACTTAAGACATTCTTCTTTAACAAAGCATTCACATAAAATGTCCAGTAAATGTACATTTCCCGCAGTAGTTAGTGTGTCCAGAACAAAGCACTCACATACCTCATATGGGTAATATACTTATGCCGCAATAGTTAGCCTGTCTGGAACCGAGCCGACTTAAACCACTATAATGTTTGACACCTGCATTGCATGCGAACGGCCCCTACGCTAATAGAATTCTGTTTTTCTCTCCCTGTCACGTCCTCAAACACGAGGACCATGAGACAAACAGAACCAGTTCCGGTTGCTGTGAAGATCATTGCATCACTGATCCACTGGCTGTCATTCAACGTGATGACCAGCCGATGCCCGACCAACGACCACCGGCTAAACCAGTTTAATTCGCTTACCCGCCTCCTATCCCTACCGTTTCTATATATATATATATATATAAATATATATTAATTCCTCCCAAGGGTTTTTGTACTTATAGGACTTTTTCCCATTGGGTTTTTTTTCCTAGAGGGTTTTTAATCCCAGGGAGAGTCAGCCAACTTTGGCTTAATTTAGCACTTTACTGTATACGTTACATTATTAATATGCTCGCTTGTACGGTTTAACCGCTTTCTCTACTTCTTATATTATCTATTGATTTTCTGTGTTCTCCTCTACATCTTCTCATGTAAAGCTGCTTTGCAACAATTAACACTTTTGAAAAGCGCTATATAAATAAAATTGAATTGAATTGAATTGAATGCAAAGATGTGATCAGACGCTCCTCGCATGGGCCAATGCGTGATTGCTGTGAAAACACGCGCTATTTTCCTCAAACGCGCCTTCATGCAATTTGAAATTATTCAACTCAAGCAAAACATTTGCATGACAAAGTTAAATCCCGCAAGTAAGCTAGAGCGAGTAACGTGATGCTTAACGTTTGGTGTGTACGTAACATACAACCTTTATTCTTATCTGTCTCTTTCTATTGCTCATCTCTTTAATATCTATTGACCCTGCACATCCTTGTGGTTTTAAGTGAGATCTGTTAAGATGTGTTTGACTTCAAGCGAGGCTGCGTAGACATAGGTAACATAAGACTGACTAAGCGCATGGTGATAAAAACGTTTGGCGCGTCATGCAAATATGCGGTAAAAACTTGGTCCGCCATTCCGTTTTGGTCACAAGTGTGATCCCGCACTCACGACTCACGAGCATGAAGGCTACCTTCAATAGGAATGAATTAAAACATGTTATTTGCTTGCGTCAGTGCACAGCACAAGTAACCAGCAGAGCAAAACTTGATCTTTAGCCTATGTCGGGCTAAGCCGGCCCAATTTAAACCCTGCCTGTATGTCCACAGAATAAAACTTTGTTTAAATCTTTAAAACTATCATTGTTTTTGTCTTAAAGTGTCACTATAGATGTTGAGAAACACTGTAGCTGTGATTGGTCTCTGTAGTTTTAAACCGTCTCCTTCTGTTATATATGCACATAAACACACACACACACACACACACACACACACACACACACACACACACACACACACACACAGTGTCTTAACATCTGACCTTCACAAACACTGAACACAACAGGAGGTCATTAATGAAAGGTCAGAGGTCACTGACAATCTGTTTCTACTGTATTATCATTCTTTTCTCCAATGTTTTCTCAGAAGTATCTGTTGTTTTAGTGACGCATTCACAGCTCTTTATAAAAGCCTGTAACATGTTCTGTATGTCACATGATCACTGATCTTAATGCACCCAGGATGAAATATTTCAACTTTGTGTCTTTGTGAAAGAGATTAGGACTTTAGGAGTTAGTGTTGGAAATGCTGGTATCAGGTTAGGGATTTTGGAAAAAGTTTGTTAATACTTTGTCAAGTCAATATGACAATGAACAGATGATACATTAGTCAGGAGAGTAACACACACATTTATTTTTCTCTCTCTCCAAACACTTATCATTCTCCCTTGGTTACGTGCTTTGGTTTGTTCTGTCATCAGTCATTATTCTGTTGTTCCCTTCAGACACGCACATTTTCTTCTTCTTGTGTTTTTGTGATATTCACACCTGCTGCTTTTGGCTGAAATCTTCTGGGAAAGTCGCCCATTAAAGATCAATTACATACAAACATGCCGGATATTTTCCAGCGTCATGGATGAGAATCTGTTACCTCCACACATGTATGGACGACATCTTTAAAGGGAGCAGAAAATTATTTCCTTATTTTGCGTGCCTACGTGTATGAACATGAGCGTGCATATGATGCATTAAAATGATGACAGCTCATTAGGGTTTGGAACAAAATGATTTCTGTGGGTTTTCACCATCAGTTCAGAGACCTCAATGTCAAATACAAGTCCAGCCCCTCCCTCACATTCCTTTGTTTGTGCCGAACAGACGGCCGGATCAAGTGTGTGTGTGTGAATTACCCCGTTTCACTCTTTAACTTTCTCACAAGTCCATATTAACTCCCAACAGTCCGTCCACAACACTTCCTGTATGGATCTGTTTCCTGTATGAATGAGAGGACATTTAAGACACTTCTACAGGAAAAACAAACACAAGACAGCACATAAAATACATCTATTCAATGTCAAACGTAACACTGTCAAGTTTAGGTCCGTGCTAGATATATTTCTATTTAACAAATTGTGTAAAATAAATGTTGATATTTTTGAATTGTGTGATTGTTTGATTGCAGACTTTGTTGTGTGACAGTTTGAGAAACTCTACACATGTGATACAACTAATGTGAGGAACATCTGAGAACCAAAAGAGCAAAACTCTCAGCTTGATCCGCTCTTAACCTCACATCTGTGTGAGAGAAAATAAAGACGTGAAATAGGTTTGTAATTTATTAAATTATACACATGACTGCACACACATGAAGATTTAAAATCATCACTGGATCAAATAACACACATGAACATCACTGAATCTATAAGAAACGTCCTGTACATGGAAAACAACTTCCCATGAGCTCCGTGCCAACTTTCCCCTTAGAAAAAACAGCGGTTTAGGCAATAAACCACACAATGCTGTGTGTGTGTGGGGGGGGGGTGTATGTGGTTTACAGGGACATGAATAGTGTATAATGACATGTTTACTATGCTATAAAGATGGTTTACGGGGACTAAGGAAGTGTCCTCATAAACTAAACCGCTTAAAATCATACTAAATAGTACTTTCTCAGAGATTAAAGAGGTTTTGTGACATTGGTGTTAGGGACTCTGGGTTAGGGGATTAGAATATAAAAGTTTACAGTAGAAAATACATTGCGTCTATGGAAATGTCTCTGTAAACCACATATGCCTGCATGCATGTGTGTCTTTTGTTGTAACACTGTCACCAGGCTTGTGCACAATTCAGAATTGAATTGAGAATGACTCCTAAATTCCAATTCAATTCTTGAATTTGAATTGAATTTGAATTGATGTCAAAAACAGGATCTAGAATTACAATTTGAATTTGAATTAAAGGAAGCAGAATTGCAATTCAATAGAAATTCAAAGAAATTCATATACATATTATACAGTAAGTAAAGTGTTAAAAATGAAGCTTTCAGTATATGGTAGATATGATTGCATTACATAATCTATAAATTATATTAGTTGTACAGATTACATTAACAGAAAATGTTTTCCCCCAGCAATTAATGTTCAAAACTCTAGTCACATAACAAATAATTAAGTTAGATTTTTTGTAATTGTAATTTTGTGGAACATGATGGAACATGACTTCATTTCCCAGAATGTTTTACTTTAACCAAAATGGTTTCCAAACAATTTTCCAAAGTAACTTTCCTAACACTGAATGTATGTGAGATTCTTTCTGTTTTGTTTGTGGAATTTCTTTGAATTGCCATGAATTTAATTCCACTTCCTGTCATTCCAATTC
The DNA here is from genome assembly GCF_027580225.2 of Misgurnus anguillicaudatus. NCBI lineage: Eukaryota > Metazoa > Chordata > Actinopteri > Cypriniformes > Cobitidae > Misgurnus > Misgurnus anguillicaudatus. The sequence goes on from NC_073339.2 coordinate 48,530,404, forward strand.
CAATTCAACTTCCTGTAGGGCGGAGTCAATTCTATTCAAATTCCAATTCATGAATTGAATGGAGGCCAATTCTGAAATTCTGAATTGTGCACAAGCCTGACTGTCACAAATCAAGTTAAAATAGTCTAAAATACTTCATTCTTAATTAAGTGGAATTATTTTTTATTCATATTTTTCAGGACTTAATAAAGTATAATTGTAATTGACATTTCTATTGAGTTGCAGGTAGAAACAGGTCAGTCCTGATGAGTGAGTTAAAGCTGTTTATCACTGTCAGAATAATGACACATCTGTTTATAAATACAAGTTAGTCGACCTGTGTTTATGTGCTGTTTATGTTGTCTACTGTTTGGAGCAGTCGTCATGTCAGGTCTACGTCTGTGATGTTGGATCTATGATGATCTTTAAACAGACTCATGTTGTCAACAGTGAATTATCAAGACCTGAAACTCTTTTAAAGCTCTGAGATCAGTGAGTTTTTAGTCTGTATAATTTTGATAAAAAAGCTTTAATTTAATTAATGGTTCCTGCAAAATGGGTTTGCTGGTTTAAGTGGTCTCCCAGTCTGACACATGCAACTCCAACAGGCTTTGAATTTTACTCTAGAATTTACTATAAACTTATCAGACCTTCAGAATCAGCAAAATCCTGATAAACAACCAGATCACATTTATGTCACATTTGATATCTATTTTCCAATAATGGACTCTGTGACTGAAATAGGAGCCATTTATTCTTTATGATTGTTTCAGTACAGTGCTGAAATGAAGTCTGCATGACTTTTATTTGTAAGCTTTATAACATTATTTGCCATCAGTGAAGAAGCAGTGTTGTTTTAAAGGAAAACTCTTAACACAGAGAAGCATTTAGATGCTGCCAAGCCGGTGGCTTTACCCACAGTCCTTTGTGCCATGTAGGATGAAGCTGGTTTAGGTTAATGGCACGGGTTTATTTGTTAACACCATTATAAAAGAGAAGCTGAGCTCAGAGCCCTTGAACCTTCAGCCAGGAGAACGCTGTCACAAACTTTAAATACACACAACCCCTCCTCATTCCTCAAAAACACTTTGATCTATATGTGCTCACCTCGCTCTGTCCAAACTCACTGTACTGCTGCCAGTTACGTAAGCGTGTGTGACAACCAGTATTCACGTGCAGAAATAAACCGGACGTCTGCATGTGATTATACATCCCATTATAACCTTTACTATGAATGTAGGTAATATGGAGCGTTCTAAATAATTTTTGGATGCTGTCGTTTTAAAACCACTAAGATTTTCCACTCAATAACAGCAGAGACTTGTACTGAACACACAATAATGTCACATACTTGAACTGAGCGAATGTGACGTTTGTGTCTTTCTCTCATGACCTTCAGTGAAGTATATAAATGCCATTTAAGAATAAAGAATCAGGCTGAGCTCTTACTCTCTTAACTGTTTAACACTTACTGCTTAAAAACAGCATCAGGTTCTTGTTTATCATCATGTTGCTTTGCATTTTCAATGTTTTACACTAGGAAATGAAAGGTCAAGTTAAGTGCATTGCATTGTGGGATTGGGTGTATTCTAATGGAATAGTGCACAATCTGATAAAGAGATCAGATATGTTACAGTGTAATATGGTAATATAATATTTTCTGAACAGTTTCACAGGAATAAAGAGTTGAACCAGCGATCACCAAACCTTTAGAAGAAACACACGCTGGCCGGACATCAGTTTCCCCCACACATGTGTTCACATACAGTATTCTTCAATAGTCAAGTAAAATATGAAGAACATCTTCAAGTGAAGAGAAAACTTAAACACACATCTGCTGTAAGCCCAACACAAACTTTACTAAATTATTTCCATGCAGACGTGCTTAGACTTGACCGTGTGTTGAATATGTGCAAAAATTTGAGATGAAATTAAACATCATTTGTTATATAATAATACTTTTATATGTGACCCTGGTCCACAAAACCTTAAGTCTTAAGTTGCACGGGTATATTTGTAGCAATAGCCAACGATATCATGTGTCAAGATTATCAAAAAAAATTATATTTTTATGCCAATAATCAATAGGATATTTAGTAAAGGTCATGTTACATGAAAATATGTTGTACATTTCCTACAGTACATATATTAAAAATGTATTTATCATGAGTATTGTGTGTTGCTAAGGACATTTTCTCAAATTAGATTTTTTTGCACTTAGTTGTCAGATTTAAATAGATTTTAGCCAAATATTGTCCTATCCTAACAAACCATACATCAATGGAAAGCTGATTTATTCAACTTTCAGATGACCCTTATAACTAGTTTTGTGGTCCAGGGTCACATATTAAAACTAAAAAGTCTGTTCATGTACAGTACAGTGTTCAGTTGTTTTACTGAGAGCAATCATCATTTTAAAGTACAAGATTTTAACTGTTAAGACAACAAAACATGTATATCAAGATGTCTAGTTTATATGAAAATATCAAAAGTTTTAACAACATTGAGATGATTTAGTTGTATTTCCACACACAGCAGTGGGCTGTAATGTGATGATGTAATGAGAATCCTCCTTCAGCTTCTTTATGGATGCTGCACACTCAGCAGTACATCACATCACATTACATTACATCATATCCTCCATACATACATCATATAGAGCCGGTGGGCGAGTGCACTTAATGCTGTGCACAGCATCATTACTGGAATAAATAGAAAATGAGTGATTATACTGAGGACTCATAAATGATAAAGACAAAACCTGAGGCCCTAAAATCTGGGAAAGTGTTCAGGGCAGATGTTGAGTTATTTATGAAACACTCATTAATTCACATTTAATTTAGTAAACTCTATTTATAAATACAAGCAACATTTGTCAAAAACCATTAAAGGGGACATATGATGAAATTTGACTTTTTCCATGTTTAAGTGCTATAATTGGGTCCCCATGCAGTGCCTAGTCACTTAGTTTTGGTAAACCATTCTCTGCAAGCATGTGAAAATATAGCTCATTGAAATTTGGCTCCCCTTGTGATGTCAGAAGGGGATCTTATTATAATAATACCACCCCTTAATCTTTCAAAAAGAAATGTATGAATATGTGAATTTGACACCAATGGGTTAAAACAACCTAGCATTTTGGGTTGAAACAACTGTGCATAGGTTAAAGTAAAACTCAAGGGGCTACAGTAGGCTCGTCCTCTTTTGACCCAACACTGGGTTAAAAATAACCCAGATTTTTTAAGTGTATACATTAGCAACATCAGTCACCTCACCTGTTGTTAGGAGGCACTGTAAGATTATATAGACACCTGTTGTACACGTATGACCTCTGAGGACAGTTTCATACACACAAATATAAATGTGTTTAAAAACACTGTGTGGTTCTGTCTGCCAGTTTCTCAGATCCAGACTGTTTAGTTCTCATAACTCAACCCTACAGGTTAAACCCGAGTCTCTCATAAAACACATCAAAGTTACAAATCACAGACTTCCTGAAGAAAATATATACAGAGTTGCTTTAGCACATTAGAAGCCCTTTAACATCCAAAAGCTGTAATGTTCATCTTGCCTGTTTTCATATTTAACACTGTGGTGTGTGTGTATATACATATGCTGTATATGAAGTCAGTGCTAATAAAAAAGAGCTGTACTATTTTAATATAAAACTCTTAATATTAGGTACACATTTAACAATATACATCTGCAGGTCCCTGATTATATTGATCAAATATTAGGTAACCATAAAACAGCAGAGACATGTTTTATATTCCTACTGTATATTGTGTCTATATTTATGGGATGTATTGTGATGTAAAATCAACAGTACACCACAATTGTTCACTTGTGTTGAATCCAGTATTACATCATCATATAAAGACATGAACTTTCTCCTAATTCTCCTAAAACTTGACCTACGACCCTGCAGTACACACAGACACACACACACACACACACGAGTCATTGGTGAAATAAAGATCATTAGCTCATTCATGTGAAAGCTGATTTTGGGGAGTTGTGTGTGTATAAGTGTGTGTATATGGGTGTGTTTGTGTGTCAGAGGATGTATTTGGGGTGTTTCTGTTCCTCTGTGTCATCATTGATGTGTGTTTACTGTAACACCTTTGTAGAGTATATCGCACACATGTGTGTAGTGATTTCATGAGTTTTATTGTGTTCTTATCAGACAGTAGAGTTGCTATGAAAGAGCAGTTGTGTACTTGCGATGACATGACTCTTATTCACACAAAGCTTCTTCTCTTCAGCTCTGGTAACCACTGACTCCTGACCTTTGACCTGTGTGACCCACACTGGAGGAAATGACCCTTCAGATTATCAGCTCCATCATTCAGCGTGAGTCAAACTCATCTTCTCACGTGTCAGTGTCTATTCATTCTTCTTCACTGGTGATTTTCCTCACTTGTGTTAAGTGTTTTGTCAAATGTCACATGTTCTTCTCACTGCAAAAAAATGTGATTTTCTTACTTAGTATTTTTGCCTTGTTTTCAGAAAAAAAGATACACATTAATATGAATTTGTGCTTAAAAAATCTGCCAATGGGGTAAGAAAAAACTTTTTTCTTAAACATTTAATTCAAGAAAAAAAATCCTACCCCCTTGCTTTTCACTTACATATTTGTAACTTATATATGCAGATATTTGTACTGAAAACAGGATTCTTCAAAATCTGCATAACCTTGCATGCATGTCTGATGTTTATATAATATAGTTTATATATTTATAAATTTCTAAATAATTCCTGTAAATCCCCTTAAATTCCTGTTAAATTTCCAATTTGGAATATTTCCTAAATTCCCCAGATTAAGTTTCCATGGAAAGTTTCCAGAAATTTACCGGAAACTTTCCGCCCCTTTGCAACCCTACACATGTGACTAGACATTTTGGGGACACTGTTTTATGTGTATATTGTATGCATTGTGTGTAAGACACGTTTATGAGCAAAACAAAAAGTTGATGTAAGCGCAGATGTTATTCTGGTTGTGATTTCAGGTCGTGAGAGTTCAGATCATTCGGCTCTTCATATTCAACAGTGAGTCATACTGCAGTACCGAAACTTCATAGATCAGCGTTTATTCTGCCCCCCACACATGAACTTTCATTAATGATCTCTTCATAAATTATCTCTGCTTTACACAAGTCAACTTGCAAAACACCAATAAATCTGCAGTCAAAACACAGCGATACGAGATAAATATATTAACAAGATTCTTCACTAAAAGCATCAGACTGCAGTAACAGAACAGTACGTCCACTCAGCTTCTACCCACACTGTAAAAAAACGCAGCATTTTTGTCAAATCAACACATATTTTTATGTTCTTTTAACTTAAAAAAATTAAGTTAAACAATTTCAACTTTTCACAAACTGAAACTTAATATAGTTGATTGACTTGCAAAATCAAGTTGTTTTAACTTCATGCTGCATATTTTTTACAGTGCATGCTTCTCCAGATGTGTGGATGTCTAACTCAAACAGACGGAGACGGGCAGCACAAGGAAGGATTCGGGACGTGAATCTCCCACCGGGACAGTTAATGGAATTCCTCAGACTGTTTCAAATCTCCAGTAACTGCCCCGTCTAATCCCTGTCCAACAGATCCGGTTGCTGGATGTTTGTAGAAACGGCAGTAACGGTCCTCTGAGGTAAATCTGGTATAAGTACACTAAAGCTCCTTCTCTCTCTTTCTCAGGAGATTAGCGTGAGAACCGGAAAGGCAGTTTGGTGTTCATTGTGTTTAGATTGTTAGACACCTGCTGCAGGTCACAGCACTGAGGTTTAGATGAGAATGAGAAACACAGGGAAGACTTTTATTGGATGAAATAAAGAAATATAATAGTTCTGTAATATATTATGCACAACATGATCTCACAAAGTTCCGTAGTATTGTCACAGAATATTTTGCTCATTTATCCATGTCATTGTCACGGATCTCCGCATTTTTCCGTGTCCGTGCCACGGACATGCTTTTCCGTGTCAGTTTCGCGTATTGGTTGCTCAGTTGTTTTTCCTATTTTCTTACCATTTTCGTGTGGGTTTGGGGTTAGATTTGGGGATTGGGTAAGGATGTCACTTTAAATATTGGTTTATACTATTTTTTACCTTATTTTTAAACATTTGTCGCCTGACGTTAGGGTTAGAGTTGAGTTTGGTATAGGATGTCATTTTATGTTACAGAAAGTTGTTCTTACCCCAAACTCACCCAAACTATTGAGTGACCAATACGTGAAACTGACACAGAAAAGAAAGTCTGTGGTATGGACATGGAAAAATGCGGAGATCCGCGACAAGGACACAGATTTCATGCATTGTGACTTATTAACACAGTTTATGAGTTGTAATCCTACTGCTAAACACATGCAAAGTGTCAAAAAAGCAGTTGAGTGTGTGACGCAGTATTTCTGGGCCAAACGTACACATTTCTTTCAAACATGGGTACCTGTTACATATCATTGACCCCACATTCCTTTTATGGGCACTTCCCCTGGAAAAGCACGCCCACACATCAATCAGAGTGAGAGCGAATGAGAACGTTCATTAGCATTCTTCCTTCAAGTAGAAGTCACAGACATCACTGCACGCGACAACTTTGTTTTATATCAAGACTCAACAATTCTTGTTCAGGTTTCCAAGAAAGACAGCTTTATAGAAACAATGGATATAGTTTGTTTATCTGGGATAGCAGCTAAGTTTTGTGTGTGTTCAACTCTGGATTTTGTTGAAATGAGGTGGTTCCAACCGGGTCTTGGGTCACAGGCAGTAAGTAAAACTGCATCAAATGTCTGTGTTATGTTGGAAATGTGTGCATATAATGTAAACGACACGATCATGTAGTGAATCATAAGTTATCCAGAGATAGTGGGATAATGTTTTGTGTATGTTGCTTGCTCATGACTCGCTTCTCCCGCTGGACCCCTCTGGGATCTCTTGTTTTTCCAGAAACAATTGGTAAAGCCAATCTGTCTTTTAGAAATACTAAAGACTCTTCTGAGACATGAATGTAATACTATTCTATAGGTACTCAAGATTAACATGAGATGAGCAGAAACAGTGTGTGTTATGTGAGCTTTGAGTATGGTGTCTGTAAATCATAATATATGGCTTCAAAAATGACATTTATAAATGATAATAATGAGAAGGAAAATTAAGACTGATGATGATAAGAGATTTGCTCTGAAGGAGACATCAGATAACATTGACACAGCAGTTTTGAATTAGGGTGAAAAGAAAAGTCTAAAGTTACATGACGATCCCACAAAATAACTGATCAGTCAATCTTCTCCAGCGTCTATAAAGATCAAGAATTGAGAAGAGTGTTGTTGTGTTTGTGTTGGCATTGAGCCTCATAGGGTGTGAAGTCTTTAATCACATGTGTCCACAGATTCTTGGCAGAAGATCCGGTGTTAGGGCCGCACGACCGGTCGCTTCCCATCTGGTGGACCCGGGGATGGGCAGATCTTCCTGGGCCGATTGTTTTTAACCTCAGTCCACCCAGACGTCTTCCATCAGCTCAGCCCGGATGACAATCTCTCGCTCTACATTATAAAGAACAGGAAGTCAAGTAAGGACAAGTAGTTAACTCTCTGTTAACCTCTAAAGAAATGATGAAACACACAAACACTGACCTTCAGCTGTCTGTTCAAATCAATCAAGATACTTCTCAAGGACTATTACAACATCTCCCCATCATTCCTTCGCTATTTCTCATTATTAATGTAGCTTTAGGTCCTGATGATTAATTTCTCATGGGTTGTTTTTCCGTGCGTGTGTAGACGGATGAGAACTCCCTGTGTGACTGCTTACAAAGTGTCCGGTCACATGATGCATCAGCTGACATTCTGATTGGCTACCCACAGCAATGGCTCAATTATTGTGAGTTTCATCAAAAGAAACATATGCCTGTATCCTAATTCGGCTACTACACCCTAAAGTATGTACTGTTAATGTTATGGGAAAGTATGGACATTTGAGTACTTTAAAAGAGATGGGACTAACTAAATCTAATTATGATGACTATTTAGTACTGATAGTAATTGAATTGAGATGAAGGACATTACTCTTTCTAATCATCTTCATTGAAATCACTGTAAAAAAAAATTATTCTGTGCTCTCCCCTCATACAACACAATAATAGAAAGCCGAAAATCAAAACTCTGGGTGGGTGCGTGCGTGCGTGCGTGTTAAAGTTAGACAGAACAGTAGGTTATGAGCATGTGTGTGGGCCGTCTCTCACATCTGAGGTTTAAATGTTAAATCCTAACGTTTGAGGTTTGTCATGGCTGGAATAGGAATTCTCTTCAGCAGGAAAATCCCTTCTGCCGCTCCTTCTGTTCTCACCCTGTATGTTGTTATGTTTTCTGTGCTATGCATTGTGGATTTATAAAAACTCAATTTTCCATAGTGACCACAAAAAAGTCTTTAAACAGCTATATGAAAAAAGATGCATGAAGTCTTTGAATGACATGATGCTTGCTGAGTGATTATAGCATTAATGCTGAATGGTGCCATTGATGTTTCATATATGAAACAGCATTTGCAACCAGTTTGACTTTGTAATGTTTCTGAGTGAAACAGGATAGTAAAAGAGAAAGAAACGTAGGGTGGGGTGTTATTCTTTATTGACTAAATTGTGAAAAGTGAGTGTTTTATTGTAGATTAAAGTCAAATCTGAATTTGGGTTTGTAGTGAATCGAGTTTGTCATTCCAGAGGTGGAGCTCATTTCAGAAAGCAAACATAACGTGCACTGATAAATCATTCACAGGACCAGAAATACTGTATCTATTCATCAAGTAAATAGAATTAACTTAGATTTCACATGGACTTTATTAGTTAAATGAAAGTCAAACCCCTGCGCAGTAACACCGGGTGGGCAGAGAGGCATACTGGGAGTGTTTGTGAGAACAAAAGAAGGGTTAGGAAAAAATCAAAGAAGGTTAACTTCACTAGTCATCTAGAAACAGAAAGAGAGAGAGAGATGTCTTCTCACGGTGAAATGATGTTGGTTTTGCAGAGGAAATTCCTGCGTTCGCTGTAACCCCACAGTGAATCCACATCCTGCAGAACATCTCCTGAGTCAACACTATTCCACTGCTTCAACACCTCATGAACCCTCTGACACAACTAACACATCACATAGTCTTTCTATTATATCATCATACAGTTTAGAGATCATGATAAGCACATTTTTATTGTGTTGTATCAGTTTATTGGGAATCTATTATTGATAATCAAAGATATTGGATAGAACAAGATTGAGCACTCCTGTTACTATGAATAAGGAAAAATGCAATGCTCAACATGGTTCTGGCAATTAAAGTCCCGCCTTCCAGTTAAAAGAACCAATTATTAATCAATAAAGACTCTGTACAGTCCCCTGAGGTACTTGCCAACCTGTGCACATGCAACCTAAGAAAAGTATTTAAGTGCAATTTGAGCTTAAAGGGATAGTTCGGCCGGAAGTGATGTTGAACCCATGGTTTGCTCGCCCCCAGGCCACCCGAGATGCATATGTCCATCATTTTTCAGAAGAACACATTTTCAGTTATTTTAGAAAATGTTTTAGATCTTTCAGTTAATCAAATGTGAAGTTACACGGTCCAAAAAATGTACATCCATCCTTCACAAATGAAATCCAATCGGCTCCAGGATGATAAAAAAGGTGTTGTTGTAAAAATATCCATATTTAAAACTTTATAAACGAAAATAACTAGCTTCTGTTAGCGCCGCCATCTTAAACTCCTCTGTATTCAGGAGAGAGTATCAGCGTAGTCTACGCACCTTTCTTAGTGACGTATGACAAATACAGAGGGCGGGGGTAGTGGAAGCTAGTTATTTTTGTCTATAAAGTTTTAAATTTGTATATTTCTACAACAACACCGCGCGGATTACCCTCAGAAGGCCTTTGTTTATCATCGTGGAGCCATTTGAATTTCTTTGGACTTGAAGGACATGGACCCCGTAACTTAACATTTGATTAACTGAAAGATCTAAAACATTTTCTAAAATAACTGAAAATGTGTTAATCTGAAAATGATGGACATATGCATCACGAACAGCTTCGGGGTGAGCAAATCATGGGTTTAATATCGTTTTTGGCCGAACTATCCCTTTAAGAGACAAAAGTTTTGATAGAGTTGATGTCAGGTTTAATTGTTGGTCAGAAAGTTTTGTTAGTCGTAATACAGATAACTGTCTTTCCCCATTCAAGTAGATAGGATTTTAATCTTGCATGACTGAAATAACTGCACAGATGCATTGCAAACATGCATTGCAACTACTGACGCAACCTCCCTAAAGAGACTTTGATTCCTTGTCAGTTTCTACATGTGTTGACACAAACTGCAACAAATAATGATGTCATAACACTTACAAAACGAATGATCACAAGTAATAATGATCAACAATATTAATAGTTTCATATTGACTCTTCATCATCACAGATCTTCTTACACTAACAGATGTTTGGAGGTTCTGGTTCTTTTCAGAAAGCAGAGTTTCATCACTAATGATAGATTTGTTCACAGGATCTGTTGTGATCCAAATCTCACATGACTGCAGGTAAAATCACAAGCTTGTAAACTAAAATCAAACTGGTCAGAATCTCCAGAACATGAACTACATTGTCAAGACTAAAAATCAAGGATTGATGAGAAATCGAGCAAATATGTCTGTCAGCGTGCCGAGTTTAACTCAGTGACATTCAGCTCATGAATATCCCACCCCATTACAAAACCACCAATAACAGCTTTAAACTGGAATGTTATATTGCATATCTACTGTAGCTGTGCGTATGAGAAACTGATCTCTCACCAGTCACAGTTTATACATCAATGTGTTTTCATGATGTGCTCGTTTCCAATTTGTGTATTTCATCAATAAATAGAAATGTGTTCATAATCCCTGTGGAAGAAGAATGCAGAAGATTCACTGAAGCTGAACGGTTGAGGAACGCCTTTCATCATTCCAGAAGAAAACAAGGTACCACCCATAAATCACAACACAAACTGAGAAACATCCCAATAAAGCTGTGACCCATTCATTGCCAACACACATTCACTGTCAGATCTTTGGTTTCCAACTCATGCTTTGTCGTCATGGATTTGTTGAAACTAATCACATATCATAAACTTACCTGTGAGATAAACAAACATGACATCACTTCAACATTTCATCTTAAACAGATGTTTGTAAATCCCGAAATGGAACAATCTGAAGTGTGTTGTATATGATCTTAGATCAAGTATGAACTTTCATTTTAAAGTGTTAAACAATGGATTGTATGTTTAAAAATGAACTTGAAACTTTTCATTTGTTTCAGATGTGTCCTATATTTCTTCATGAATTAAGAAATGAGTTGACATAGATACAACTTTACAGTTTATATGGATAATATGGATCAGATTATTTTTGAGTTCATATCTCTGATCTCTGTTATATCAAATCTGAGCACATTTGATGACATTGTGTCAGTGGTGTAGCAAGTCAGTCACGGGCCCATATGCAAAAAAATGTGTACCCCACCCTTCAATAAAGAGACATTTATAGACGCACCCCGCTGATATATTTCCCGCCGAATATCCAGCTTTTGGCTTGTCTGCGGCTGCTTCTTTACTTCCCAACTCTATGAACCTCATCCACATTAAACGATGAACAAATACAAACGAAACAATGAACAAATAACTATGAACAAATAGCTGACAAAACTTCCCTCTCAACTTTAATATCAGTTTCATTCACACTAGGTCGGCACAAAAAATTGTCTGTTTTTGGGTAGTTTTTGTGCCGCGACTAAATTTTCCATCCTCCCTTTCCTCTTTAAAACTCCACTTTAGTGCCCTATTTTAACGATCTGAAACGCAAGTGCAAAGCGCAAAGCGCAAGTGACTTTGTGGGCGGATCTTGGGCGCTGTTGCTATTTTCCCGGCGGGAGAAATAACTCTTCCACCAGGTGCAAATCAATAAGGGGTTGGTCTGAGGTTCATTATTCATAGGTGTGGTTTTGGCGTAACGTCAAATAAACCAATCAGAACGTCATCCAACATTCCCTTTAAACGCAAGTGTGCAAGTTCCATGGCGGGTTGCTATTATTATGACGGATTTACCAGGCGCACGCCAGGAGCGGTTCACAGCCGAGGAGACCCACGTTCTTGTAAGAGCAGTCAAAGACAGAGAAGTTGTTTTGTATGGGAATAGAAGAAACCCGCCCAAATCAGCGTCGGTTAAACAGGCATGAGAGGAAATATAGCCACAATTGTCTCATTAGCTGGCATCCCTATCGTTGCGCCAAGGGCTACAATGATGTCAGGAGACGGGGAATCCCAAGCTTGCCAGCATAAATCGGGCACGCCGTGTAACGGGAGGTGGATCTGCCCCTACACATGACCTGACGCCAACAGAGGACATCGCTGCGTCCACCCTCACCGCTGAAAGGGTTTGGGGCTTTGAAATCGGACCCAAGAAACGCAAGCAGTCCAACCCCAAAGTACACTTACAAATCAAGTTCATATACATTAAGGTTTCTTATGAAAACATTTTAATTATTATTTACATAAAGTAAACGTAATACAGCCACACAACAAACTTATGAAAAATATTTTAATCGTTATTTGCATGAGAATTTTTTAACGCAGCCACACAATAAATAAAAGCTATCACCACAATGCTCACCACAATGATTTCCTTTATCTCATGTGTTAATATTTTTTATTGTAACAATTTATGATTTGCTAAAATAACTGTTGCATCTGTGTAGATTAGATAAGCAATGCGCGTTGTGCACGCTATACATTATGGTCAAGCATGCGCCCTTAAAATAGCATAATGAACCACGTGCAACGCGCCACTGACTTTAGACTAGTTTTTTCTGGTCAGTGGCGCAATTGTTTTTTGAAACTGCAAAAAAGCATCATGGATGGTTTGCGGCGAAACACGCCTCCTTTTTTGCGCTGAACTGCCCAGGGAGCGCAAGTTCATTCCCTAGTTTGCCGACGTGCGTCTGTGGAGGGAAAAACCCGCTGTGCGCCAGTGCAAAATACGAAATGATACATGCGTCACTGACAAAGTCAATTGCGCTGGGTGCAAGATAGGGCCCTTAATGTTCAGCAATTAATGTTGTTAGCTAAGCACTAATCTCTTTCATCACAGTGTTTTTTTTTATTTGCCACGTTGATGCAGCGTTTGCATATTATGCAGCATCATTTTTAAAAAATGACGGCATGTAGTTTTACGGCAGCCGCAGGGAGCAAAAAAATAACATATGCACACAAAAAATGACAGGGAAATTAGAAATTACGGAGAAACAATGAATTATTGTTCATGACATGCATACAAAAATATATTTATTGTGGCCATGAATTAAAAATCCATTCCCTCATTCCCTCATTCCCATGGGCGCCCCCCATCAGCCCAGATGCTATGCCAGTACATTGTGTCTTCTGAATCTTCTTTGATATTCTGGATAAGATAGAGTTAGTTTATAAACTAAAGTGGGAAACTTAAAAGTTAAAAAAGTTTATTTGCTCTACAATTAATCTCATTGATGTGTAGAAGAAACAAATGAGATATTATAGAGAAGTCATTTGTGATCTTTCTTTGTGGTGTTTGTTTGCTTGTGGAAATGCTGAACGTTAAATGTCAGGGTTTAAACAAAATCTGGCTAACATCATTAAAACCCAACAGATCCCACATCCTCATCTGTCAGCCACTAAAGCTCTTCACTAATGCCAGACAATGAACTGCTTTAGATGGAATGGATGAGTTAGTGCCACGGCTAAGTGAAATCATAAGTCAATGCTTGTAATTCAAACCAAGCTTTGTTGACATTTCTTCCGGGCATGGATGGAAAATTCCTGGCTGTAGAAATCATGAAACACTTTTAGTGAAATATTTAAGACACTGTCCTTGTTTTCTCAGTTATGGCTCAAGTAACTTTGACATTTGCACAGGTAAGGTCAGTTCATTCCATCGATGCTTGGATCGAGATCTATAGCAAGAGTTGGGAGAAATAATTCATGTGTTCATAGACGTTTGATGCGGTCAGAATGCTGACGTTTGGTGGATCCTCTGACTGAACAAACCGTTCCCTGTAAGATGTCATAAAAACTGAAACAAACTGCAGGACAGAGATTAACAGCACCGGCTGGATCCCTCCATCAACTAAAGCTGAATTCCCTGGAATCTGCACTTTATCAGCCCAGACGTTCAGACGTTTTCCTGGATCAGACGCTCTGTACTGTGGTCAGATCTTGAGTTCACTACTGACATCAAATAAAAACATCTCCCCCATATTTCTGAAATGTGATGCACTGGATCTGAATTCAAATATCTCTGTTTTATGTATAGGAATAAATGAGTTGTGAGCAAAGCTACTGCTGTGTTAAATACAACTCTTGACATTTATATGGAAGTGTTTTGTGTACAAACATCTTTCATCCATGAAAACTAAACACTTAATGAAGGTGCGTTAAGGCTGCTAAATACACACCAGCATCACTCCTGACATAATTACACTGCAGTGCATTGTGGGATTGACTTAAAGGTGTCAAAGAATGCATTGTAATAATCTGTTAAATTGCTCTCTGATATCTACACAGAAGGTTTGTGGATTTATGAAGTGCTAAAATGATCCAGAGTCAGTTTTTCATGTCCATTTACAACCCTAGGATTTGCCTTTAGAATGAAATGATCTATTATTACCTTGTTTGAAAGGGTCATGAATAATAATGTTGAGCTCTGCTCTAATTGGCTGTTTCTCCTTCAGTAGCTCTGTGTGTGTGTTTAAACAGATCTTATGCTTGAGTCTGTATCAGATTTTGAGGAATAATCAATTGTTTGGAGATTGTTAATGGACATTTCTGAGTGCTAAGTTTGTGTTTTCTTTCAGTATGGACCTGCAAAACGTAACTGTAACATCAATAGTAGAACTTCAGACTAAACACTAACAGATAGCATAAACTAGCATATAACATTAACTAGCATAAAACATTAACTAGCATATAGCACTAACTCAGCAGTCACAACTTTGTTTTTAGCATTGTAACAACATTGTAATTAATTTAATGTTGGAGGTGTACATCTGGACTGTAACGTCACAGTTTGTGTTATGTTGTGATTGGTCTGTTTTCCAGAAGTCGGTCTTTTGCATGCACAAAGTTTACATAAGAACGTCATTACCATATCAATGGTACACAATATACAGTTTTACATTCTAACGCACCTTTAAAAGAACGAAAAATAATAATGATAAAAATGACATGTTTCAATATTAAATAAATGCACTATTTTATCTATAATTTAAGTGTGATGTTTGTTATGTTATGCATAGTTATGAATTCTGGGAATGATTTGAGTCTTTCGTGATATTAAGGCTGTAGATTTGGGATTGTATTTCTCTTCCTCCTGATGGAAAGGGTGTGGATATAATTACTACACAAATGACTACTTAATACCCCTGCGTACAGTAATTACCTTTGACATGGCTTGACTCTTCAGTGCCAATGGCAGATTCTGTCAGAAATGTGCTTTTTACTTTACTTAACACGGAGGACAGCAGGCAATCTCGGCTTGTGCCGACACATTCATCTGCTTTTCTTTTTTTGGGGTCTCTCATCAATATTCTTTATTGTTTTGTATTTTAACTAAAGCTGTCAAAAGATTAATCACAATTAATCACATACAAAAGTTTGTTTTTGCGTAATATATGTGTATGCACATGTGTAATTATTTTGTATATATAAATAGACACGTGCATGTATTAAAGAAACATTTACGTATATACTGTTTATATGTTTATTTAGATTTTGATATATTTTATATTATATAAAATGTAAAAAAAAATTATTTATGCATGTGTATTTATATATACATAATAATTCAACGCTATCTCACGAGAATTCGTACATATTTTACAAGTTACAAGTTACATTTGTAAGTTTTGGTACGATTTGCCTTGACCCCTGTGACATTGAGGTTAGGGGCGAGTTAGGGATTCAGTTTTGTTGTTGTTGGTTTTTTCATGACAATCATACAATTTTGCACGATTAACTTCGTATGAATTGATACGAATTAGCCAACGTGTAAAATATCTACGATTTCTTGTGAGATCAGGCTGATTAATCTTTTGACAGGCATAATTTTAACACTTTTATCCAGTGCCTGATTTTGAATACAGAAGTGGGTCAGTTGTTGTTTTTGTCCTCCCTGTAAATTAAATCGAGGACTGGATCAGAGTTTATTGCAAACACTTTGTTTTATTAGATTACGACATTTTCTCAGTGCAGGACGAGTCATGCGTGTAATATTTTGGGTTTGAAGAGTGTCAAACAGTAAGATCATCGATCGCAAACAATCCTGCTGATCTAGAACATTTTGTGCTTTTCACATATTTGTATTTGACTACGAGTCTCTGCACAGTGGGATATTTGCAGTAGCGTTCCATTCAATGATGAATAGTTAGGAGTGACCCGCTGAAAGAGCTTGACATGTTTTTATTTCAGATGCTTGAGTGAGTTTCTGTACAGGCCACAGGGCTTCACTGTAAAAACTCTTGAAGTGAAACAGATAGAAGACTAATTGGTCTTTACGCCCTCCGGCCGCGTCTGCAGCTCCACCCGACTGCCTGCAGAGTCTTTCAGCTCCGGCCTGGGAAACTGTCTGCATGAGACGTTCAGCAAAAAGAATAATGAAGTTAAACAGAATAATATTATTACAGGAATCTTTTATGTGCAATGATAACAAGGATGCAAGATTAAGAGAATATGTTCACACGCAGAACAGATGCTGGACAGTAAATGACACACATTCAAATAAAATAAAAGGTTTATGTATCTGAATATAAGGTGGTGCTCTCAGTCTCATCCCTGCAGTGTTTGCAGGTTGTGTTTTTTTTTATGAACGATCTCTTTACATTGCCATGCGCTGTGTTTTTTCTACAGTTTTAATCATTATGACTCTTGTTTGCCATTATATGTCAGACATCATTCACTCAGGTGAAGTTAAACTAAACATGTTTTCCTGCAAAAGAAAACCTCCTGTTGAATGTCTGCCTTTGATGTTTGGTGGTACAATCTTAAAAACATATGTTATAATACTGGGTTTGGTTGTCAGGTAACAAACTGATAAAATGAATTTAGTGCAGGTCACTTCAGCTTAAAGTATATGTTATTTACTGTATGCATGAATGTAGAAAAATGAAATGGCAATGACATGAAGATGCTAAACATGGAGTCTCTTCATAGCATTTCCATGAGATGATTTCAGACCCAAAGAGAAACTATTCCTGTGATATTTACCCTGTTTCACCCTCGTCTTTTGTTTATGAATCACTCACACTGAACACACAATAGGCTCATTGAGTACATCATCAATCAATGGTTTGTCTCTTCACCCGGTCGCTTTCTTCATCGCTCTCACCATTTCTGATGGCGATAATTCGTGTTGATTCATATGGAGGTCAGAGGTTTTGATAGATGACGATCCTGACAGAGAATGAAGAAGAATCACTTGTTTGGATGTGTCAGGGAGAAATAAAGAGTCGTCAGAAGAGAAGAGAAACACAAATCTCATCGAGTCGCTGCTGCAGCTGCTGTGTTTGTAATCTACACCATCACAAATATTAAAATCTTGACCTTTAAACCTCAAACAACAACAGCAGCAGATGACAAAAGATGACAGTATTGCTTGACTGTATAAACTGGGTTGGAGAACGTCATTTATTGATATTCCTTCAATCCTAAAAAATTAAAGGCATAAGTTTCATCAAATACAGATTGTCAACTTCATAAGTTTTGAGAAAGCTGAGATTTTCCTCTTCCATTATGCTCCAGTAACGCCCCATTCAGACAGTGACCAGCAGTAGCAAAGCGACGCCATCTCATTCATTTCAATGGAAGCTTGGCAACTTCCGGCGTCACGAGCGAAAGTAACCATTGGCGACCGTATGGGCGTCTCCAGCGAATGATGAGCGAATTTCAGGAGCGACTACCAATGGGAGCGAAGCAGTTGAGTTCACATCATCCTTCTCTTGTCAGTTATAGGAGTGGACGGTACTCATTTGTTTATGACAACCAGATTAAGAAACACCTCATTGAAAGAGACGAGCGAAACAAAGCGAGAAAGTCGCTGGTGGTCTGAACGATGTCTGAGTGTCAATATTTTATTTGTATGTTTATTGCAATAAAGTTCCAGCAAATGCAGTGTACGAACTTAAATAAGTGAAACGTTCAGTAATATGAAGTCACATCTGATCTCTATGAAATCTGGAATCATACAATCACAGCTGAGCGGTTTAAAATGATAACAGGACCCTTACAGTGTTTGTACACATCAACATGTTTAACATAAGACTTTAGTAATTACTTGTCCCACCTGTACACTACATAGTAAGTTTGTGTCAGTCACAGTTCAGTCATATGATTTAGATTCAGTTTGATGTTGCTTCATACCGTCTCTGTGTGATTTATAAGTCTGTGTTTATAGATGATGTTTTGCAGTCTTTATAGAGTCAAACAGCTATATGTGAATCCTTAAAGGCTGGAGTATATTATGTATTTAATGTAACTGAGGATGATTTTCCATTGGCACCCCAGTGTAAGTAGTTTGTTTAATTGGTCTTTAATTTGAGACTACAATCTGCCAACAATCACCCACTTACTGTTTAGAGAAAGAGTTTAATCCAACTAATATGTAATTCAATCAGCCAGTTTTGTCTTTTAACTGCTGGCTTTATTTGAAATCTTTAACTTTAACTAGGCCAATTTTGCAGAGAAACACAAACTAATAACTGAATGGCCGTCTCTGTCTGCAGTCAGCTGCACTCAAATTTATGCAGAAGACATTTTGCATACAGAAATTATATTCAATAGTAGGAAGTACAAATTATTTCACAGACAAATATCCAATCCAGTGTTTATTTAATGTATTAAACAAATCTCATTATATGTCAAGATTTGAAGCTTTTAACCGTGTATAAACTTTATCACAGCCATTGATTTGTTCATCCAGATTGAAATTGATGCAGTTTGTGTGGAATATAAATCAGAGCTTTACACTGCTCATGGCATTTATCAAAAATGTTCCAGTTTCTTTAAAGGTGCCAAAGAATGCATGTTAATGCAATCTGTTAAATTATTTTCTGATATCTACATAGAAGGTTTGTGACTTTAGGATTTCAGAGGATTTGCCTTTAGAATGAAATTGTTTAGTTTATTTGAAAGGGTCATGAATAATAATGTTGAGCTCTGCTCTGATTGGCTGTTTCTCCTTCAGTAGCTCTGTGTGTGTGTAAACAGATCTTATGTTTGAGTCTGTATCAGATTTTGAGGAATAATTAATTGTTTGGAGATTGTTAATGGATGTTTCTGAGTGATACGTTTTTTTTTCAGTATGGACCTGCAAAACGTAACTGTAACGTCAATAGTAGAACTTCAGTCTAAACGTTAGCGTATAACATTAACTAGCATATAGCTTTAACTAGCATATAGCATTAACTAGCATATAGCATTAACTAGCATATAGCATTAACTAGCATATAGCATTAACCAACATATAGCATTAACTAGCATACAGTATAGCATTAACTATCATGCAGCGCTAACTCAGCATTCACAACTTTTTTTTTTATCATTGTAACAACATTGTACTTCATTTAATGTTGTGTGTGTACATCTTGACTGTAACATCACAGTTTGTGTTATGTTGTGATTGGTCTGTTTTCCAGCAGTTGGCCTTTTGCATTCAAGGTTTACATAAGAAGGAATAAACAATTGTGTTTAAGGCTCAATATATGTTATATACCATCTACACAACCCTTATTATTCATCTATGACTACATAAATACAGTTTTACATTCTATGCCACATTTAATATTTGTGGTATTTTACATCTGTAATACTTTCCCAAATTACTCTTCAGTGATAACCAAGAAATAAAAGATGCATGAAGAAATCTCTGGCAACAGAGACGCAGTGTTTTATATGCTGGCTTTTCTGCTCTTGTGTGATTAAATCGTTTGGTGATTGGTGTGAGCGTTCTGTGTGTCTGATGTCATGGATGAATTTGACTGAAGTCATAATATTGTGTGAATTTGGATCAAGATCAGAACATCTGCTGGTTGTGGGAGAAACGTGACCGGGCAGAACCCGAGACCTTTAAACACTCAGAACCGTGTTGATGTGTTGTTTTCTTGTGTGTTGTATACAAAAACAAATAAATATATTGTGTTCAAAACAGCCCTTTATTACTCTTGTTACATCTTTACAATATGTTTTTATAGTCTTATTGGCTTTAATGGCTGTTTGGTTCAAATGATTTCTTTGTATTTGTCACCCAGTACAAGAACTGCAAATCCTCATTTACTAAAAGTTGAGCTTTTCTAGCATTTCTTCATGTAGTGAGTCATATTTTGAGTGTGATTGGTGATGTCTAGTTAAACCTTTTCCAGTTGTTAAAAGCTCTTATGTAATATGTGGGTGGAGGTCAACAATGAACTCCAAATGTAGCACTTTGTCATCACATTCTGTGTGTACTGGCGACACCAAACAACATCCAGGAAAGCACAGAATCAAAATCCAGCGAAATACAGCAAAACAACTCTCAATGAATCTGACAATCTGACTGCTGATGTTTAATCACTCGGGTGTTAGACGTCATGTTTATTACCTGCCCAACAGAAAATAAATATCTCTCATGATATGATTTATGACTTCTTACCTTCTTTATAAATACAACAACAGAAATTTAAAGTAAGATTAAGGGGACACAAACACCTTGTGTGTTTTTATAAAGTTGATAACATTACAGCATCTCTCCTACTGTATGTTTGATCTATAAGATCTGCTGATGTTATAAAGTCATGTACGTGTTTTTCTATGATCAGCTGAACTGCTTGTAGACCAGAACAAAATATCTGTCATCAAATTAAAATCACTTTTAAAATGTAATTTAACATTAACATAGGTGACAAATGTTTGAGAAAAGCCAGACATTTCAGCTTGGCTCAGATTATAAAATAAACTTGTTGGATGAAATTGATGCCAGAAATTAATTATGTGAAAAGATCTGCCAGTTCACTTATACTGCAACATATTCAGATTTTCTCTTCTGATAGCAAAAAAATGAAAATTAATTTACATCTGAAACTCATTTTTTTTACTTGATTTCTAACTGATGAGATATGAGATATTCATGTAAGCCTTCATTCAGACTGAAGTGTTTCTGAAGTCAAAGTCTTCATGAATTTTAAGGTATACATGATGACATAACTGTACATGTTTGCTCTGTTATCTTTAGCACAAGGCTTTTACTGAGACAAGATGTGATGCTGAAAGCAAAGTGCAGTGAAATCTGCAGGAAAATAAAGCAAGTGCATCAACATCCATCAAACTCAGGGTGGTAGAGATTTTAGGGCTTTTCTTTAAGCAAAATCGTGTGGTAAAATCTGAGCTAGATGCGTTCTTTACAGGCTTTATGTTGTTCTTGCAGTATGACATATAGATCACAATTTAAATCATTAATAAATACATATGAATCATCATAAAACAAATAAAAACAAGAAACACAAAGCAAAATCTTTCAAAAAAAATGCTGGGTTATTTTGAGTTGTAATTTCAACGATGGGTTGTTTTAACCCATTGTTAGGCCAAATATAAACATTTTCTGGGTTAATTTAACCTAACGGGTTGGGTTAATCCCTTTTTGACCCAATGCTGGGTGTATATGATTTATCAACACAATTTTTATTGCTAATTAATATTTCAAACAACCACATTTGTTTTTTATAAGATTTGCTTTCAGCCCTGTGACAGTGGGGTTAGTGGTGAGGTTTCATGTTGTTTTTTTAATAATAATACAATTTAGTACCATTCACTTCATATGAATTCCCATGAGATCAGGTTGGAATTATGAGGTTTGAATTCTCATGAAAGATTATCATCCGTTTATTCATCTGAAACACATGGAAAACAAATCATGTCATTGCTAATGTAAAACAGCATTTGAACTTTGAACAGCACATAAGCGTTCATGTCTGAAGTATATGTAGTATGTGATGAACATTATCAGAATTTATGTTTCTTATATGGATGCTTTTGTCTGAATGTGCTCTGATAACACAACAATATACTGTACAGCTTTAAATGAAGCCCAGACCGAGACGATCTTCACTGTAAGGCCAACATAAATCAAATCTCAACCTTTAAACTTTTTTAAACCTGCTCCTAGTCTTATTGTGCTTCACTGGACATTATTACACAGAAATATGTTTCATTAAAACATAATAACTTCTGACATCATCAGCCCATTTAGACAACTGGTAACCAATACTAACAGTTATTGGTCAGGTTTTTATGCCTCATATGAATGAAGCATTAACATTCTGAAAAGATGAATCTGAGCCTCTACTATAGTTCAATTCAAGTTAATCATAATGAGTTTCATTCACAAATAAATCATACAGTAGTAAAATAAGTTATGAATTCAGTTTCATGTTGTCAATCCAAGAGTTTTCTCATCATTTAAAGATGATGATGATGTGTTTTCCAGTGTGAACCGCAGATATGAGGGGTTTTCCATGAGTGTTGTCATTTTACAGTCCCTAAAACCTACTGTATCCCCAGTTAGATGTCTGTTACTCATTAGATACCGTAGTAAAATCAACCAGACTGACACGTTGCAAAGAGAATTTTCCTGCTGGTTTTTACTTTCCACTGATTTTTTCTTATCAAGTGAAGTCAGACGGTTAAGAGCAGAAGCATCATATTTCAGTATGTAAGCACTTAAAGCTTCGTGTTGATTTGTTTGGGACTCGTCCTGCTTTATGATTCTCCATCAGACTCGTGTGGAAATAACATCACTGACAGTCCTGCAAATATATTGTTTAGCGAAACGTTAGGGTTTATATTCTGCATATCCTCATTTCACCCAGCTCTTTAGACATCTTTATGAATTTTGCCGTTGCCTCAGCTGTCCCTAAACTGTAAATAGCTTCCACATGGGCAACTTTTACATTGAGCGTGTCATGTGGTGTTTTGCCATGGATGATGTCATCATGTTGACTTGAACACACGTGTTCCTGAACTGAAGCTAACCACCACAGCTGTGTGTCCGACTGCTTCTTAACCTCTTGCTTTGGTTTGCTGATTCAGCTTCAGCACACGTTAATGTTTTCAGCATATGGCCGAAGCGGTTTCTGTTTCCTGTTTGTTTTAAAATACTAAGTTATATCTCACTTCTTCTTACTATAAAGACTTACATCTTTAGCACACAGTAATATATAAATATAAATGAATAAACACTCATGAATGGAATCTTGGACATCAATCCAATTTTTTTTTACAAAAGTCAAACATCTCACCAACCCCAGCAACATCTTGAGTTCAACTAAGAGAACTGAAATTAGTGTTTAGTGTTTATATGAGTTTAGTTGTTTATGTGTTCACCAGCAGCAGCTGAACAGTGAGAAAGTTTTTAATTCAGTAGCATTGAGATATAAATCACACAGCAGTCGGTAATAAAAGTGAAACACAGCTCATTGTTACACCTCACCGGTCTGATGGTTAACACTTTACTACTGGTGTCGGTGTTTAGTAGTCTGGCTCTGATTAGTCTTTCCATATTAAAGCATTTGACCTGCTGAGTGCACACTAGGGTTTGTTAGGAACTGGCGGGGTGCAGCATGAGAACTTGAGCTGCTTTTTTCGGTTATCTGTAAGAACAGAGCTGCATAAAGTCTGATCATGTCAGTATAAAACTCGAGCATATGAAGGTTCACTAATACGACCAATAATGCATGAATCATAGTTCATACTAATGCCAGCAATTAAAATGACATAAAAGCTAAAGTTTATTAAAGTGTGGATGATTGATGAGCTCTACTGCTTAACTAAACACCAGTTTATCCAAACATGAGCTGGTTAATAGTGTGGGTTTAGTCATCTGTGTATTCTGTGTTAGAAGAGAGACTCATGTGGGTCACGTTGGTGTTTTGTTAAACTTTAGCTGCGTCCCAATTCACTTACTGTCTAAATAGTATTTAAAATAAGAATTAGTACGTCCCAAATCGTAGCTTCCTACCTGTTGGTCTGCTTTCAGTATGAGCTGTTCATAATGAAAGTGGTATTAAGGTAGAAAACCCCTAAAATAATCTAATTTCAGCACTAGTAAGCAAACCAACAAAGAGACAGACGTCAAGAAACCAAAAACACCAATGAATCTTTGATTTCTTAAGAGTAAGTGATGTGGTATTTGGCAGGGTTACATTATTAGAAAGATTGTGTTGATCTTGTCAGGCCAGCATAAGAATCAGCTGTTCAGAGACACAGAACTGTGTGCAATATGATTACATAACCAATCTGTTAAAACAATCCGTCTGGATTATACTTCACTTTAGTCAACACTGTTTAAAGATGTCAGAATTCACCGCACACTTACACTTGATCTTCAACAGACCTGAAACATGATGTCATATTATCCATCATCTTTTCAAACATCATTTATCTGGAATATGTTGTCATGAACATCTCAGTGTTTCAGTATGAGGTCGAGTGTCTCGCTGTAGGGTATAAAAGCAGGATGAAGGGAAAATCAGTCACTCCTCCTAAATCAACATCCCGTCCAATTAGTTCTGTCCAACCCTGACACACTTGGCCACTGTCGTCTTTCTAATCCGCATGGCATTGCTTGTGTAATCTCTTCTATCAATCAGTTCATTTAAAAGCTTGTTTTCATTTAAAGATGCACCCAATATTTTCGTCCGAAAATGGCATTGATAAAACGTTGCTAAATGTCGCTCTGTTCACTACAGCCATTATTCTACCCAGTTTCACAAGGTTTCGTGATTTAGTCATGTAAATTTGTATAATGATATTATCACAAATTCACATGTTTTTGCGTGATCGTATAAAGAATTCCTGTTTTCATGTGATTATTGGTTACTCAACTGCTTTTTTCCTTATTCTTAAACCATTGTCACTTCGATTTAGGGTTAGATTTGGTGCTTGCATTACAATGTCACTTTATATATTGGTTTATACTTTTTTTCTGATTTATTTTTTATATGTCGCCTGGTGTTAGGGTTAGAGTTGGGTTTGGGTAAGGATGTCATTTTATGTAAATCTAACCCTAAACCAAAGCGACAATGGTAAGAAAATAGGACAAAACAGTTGAGTAACATGATAATCACACAAAAACAGGAATTCATTATACAATTATGAAAAAACGCGGAAATTTGTGATAATATCACGAAAAAAGAATAAATAATGTACGTGACTATATAATGAAACCTCACAACGCTATGCAGCAAAGCGAAGTGCATCCAAAATTTCCAGGTCTGATTTCAGCCCAAAACTTTCATTTCGATACATTATTGCTCACATTGTTTTAATGTGATTATATGATGCATTTTTAAGATAAAAGTATTTTTATGTTAAAGGTGCTGTAGAATGTAAACCTTTATTTATGTAGTCATAGATGAATAATAAGAGTGTGTACATGGTAATGACATATCATGATCCTCAAACACGTTTGTTTCTTCCTTCTTATGTAAACCTCGTGCATGCAAAAGACCGACTGCTGAAAAACAGACCAATCTCAACATAACACAAACTGTGACATTACAGTCCAGATGAACACCACAACATTAAATTACACAGTAAATTAATTACAATGTTATTACAATGATAAAAACAAAGTTGTGACTAATGAGTTAGCGCTATATGCTAGTTAATGCTGTATGTTATTTAATGCTATATTCTAGTTAATGCTATATGCTAGCTAATGCTATATGCTAGTTAATGCTATATGCTAACGTTTAGGCTGAAGTTCTACTATTAACGTTACAGTTACGTTTTGCAGGTCCATACTGAAAAAAACCCCAAACTTATCACTCAGAAACATACATTAACAATCTCCAAACAATTGATTATTCCTCAAAATCTGATACAGACTCAAATATAAGATCTGTTTACACACACACAGAGCTACTGAAGGAGAAACAGCCAATCAGAGCAGAGCTCAACATTATTATTCATGACCCTTTCAAATAAGGTAATAATAGACCATTTCATTCTAAAGACAAATCCTAGTGTTGTAAATGGACCTGGAAAACTGACTCTGGATAATTTTTATACTTTCTATTTAGATATCAGAGAACAATTTAACAGATTATTTACATGCATTCTTTGGCACCTTTAAAACACATTGTAGGGATACACAATTACTCATGATTATCTGATTTTGTCCATCACTGCATTATTGATTGAGTTTGGTCTTCTAATAGAGTTATACATTTGTGCGATGTAAGTTTATGTGTTTCACCTGTTTCATGACCTTTCTTCATCAGCTGAGGTCTGGTATGTATTGACAGGTGTGTGTGTAGCAGGTGAATGCAGTGATGAGGACTCTAAATGAGGGACGTGGCCAAGAGGTCAGTAAAGCACATTTCTGATGAATGTTTATGTCTGTGAACATAATATCCTGCCTGCATTACACTTCTGATGTGTCTGTAGAAAGAGAAAGGTAACTGAGTTTGACATTTTCTTGTGTATTTCTTGGAGAAATGTCTTGGTTTGGTAAAGAGTGAAGTAAGAGATGAAGTGAATGTGCTGTATCAGCTGTCTGTAATGCAGCTGTTCCTGTAGAGCAAAATGAAGGTCATGGGTTTGATCCCAGAGGAAATGCATACTGACAAAAGAAAGGCATCAGTGCTGCAGGAACATCTGGAACACAGGTAAACACGTCATATGTCCTCACATCGTTCATAGGCTGTGTCTCTGTATCTTCATAGCTTCACATCATTGTGTTGTAATGGAATTTTTTGGCTCTCTGCTTTTCCATTACAAACATCTTGAAATGTCCTCATTCCACACCCATAGGAGAATCAAATAAAATCTGCTCTTTCTCTTTACTACATCCACAGTATGCACATAGTAGTATGCACAGTATGGACATTTCTTTATGCATGAAATGAACGGCTGACTGTGGTGTACAAAAGAGCGTGTATAGTCCTGTATCCCAGAATGCACTGCTCCTGAACTGATCAATCCTTTTCTAGTGTAATGAATAAATCATAAGCAAAATCCAAAATGATTATAAAAAATATTATTTTACATGAAATAGGACATATGATGAAAATCAGTCTTTTTTTCCATGTTTAAGTGCTAATTGGGTCCCCAGTGCTTCTATCAACCTAGAAAATCTGAACAAGAAAAACCCAGTAACTTATTTTTGGCAAACCATTCTCTGCAAGCATGTGAAAAAATTTCTCATTAATATTTTGCTTTCCATGTGATGTCAGAAGGGGATCTTATTATAATAATAACGCCCTTTAATCTGCACTTTCCAACCGTGACACTGACATTTAGTGCAGAGATCAGATCATTTGCATTTTAAAGGACACACAAAACAAAACATTTTTGCTCACACCTACAAAGTGTCAATTTTAACACTGTATAATAAATTATCTATTTAATATTTTGAGCTAAAACTTGTACTCTGAAAAAGCCTTGTGAAATATCCCCTTTAAATGCTTAATTGTGTTGTGCATTTCATATCACACATCCTTACAAAGCAGGCTTACATACAATCATATTTTAATAAAACATTAGAGAATCACAATATTGAATCATTAAATATCTTAACATAATGGTTTCTGTATATATATGTGACATTTATAGGTAAGTTTTCAAAAGAATCATTCAGTCTGACAAACTTAACAGAACGTATGCATAAAAACTATTGCTTTCAGTTAAGATTGATGTTATTAGCATGTGTTTGTGTGTGAATCTTAACGAAATATAAAATGGTGTATACTGTATAAACCTGTATGTATATATGTGAAATTAAATGACTAATGTCTTGCCTTTAAGCAATGTTTCTCAAACTTTTTGGTTTTTTGGTTTGATAATTATTTATGCAGAATTTATGATGAATGAATGTATTTTTTAAAAAATGATACCATCTGACACCCTCCATTTGTGAACCACTGCTTTAAAGTCTAAGGGGGCGTGCACACCAAAGCTTCTACACCCGCGGCCGGCGCATGTTTTCAATTGTTTCTTAGGGAATCTCAGCGTTTTTCAACAAGTCAGCAGCTAGCGTGTTTTTCTGCGCTGAATGCCGGCACTCAAGAGTTGAAAGAGATTCAACTTTGGGTGAAAAACTCCGCTCGTCGATGTGTGTTTTCACACGTCTGTCCAATCACAGTAGAGGAGGGGCGGGACAAGTATCACAACAACCAACCGGCTCACAGCTCAAGTATCACAGCTACCAAAGCGCTCAGCTGAAGAAACAGCTGGGATTGGGCGTCCTCCAGGCGTTTTTAGATGCATTTAAAAGTTTTGGTGTGTACGCCCCCTAAGTTAAGTCAGCCAGTAAGCCTGAGGAACTGTGACAAGCAACTAATACACATACAAATTTGTTTTGATATTATTGTATCACTAAGCTGACCTTGTCTGACCTTGAAACAGAAATGAATACCCTGGTTATATTTCTAGGAACTTGGCACCTCATTGAACATTTTTTTAAAGATTTTTTTTTTTCATAATTTTGGATGGCCTCATTTAACTCATTTCTGAAGGTTTCTTTGTTCAGTTTGTGTTTTACAGAGGAACTGAAGTGGATTTGTATCAATGGTGATGAGCTGTGACAAGTTTATTTTCCTGGCTGCTTGTAAAAAGTCTGAGATAAACTTTATAGTGAATATTTTACTAATATGCTCAGCATGAAGTCTAGATAATGAAGTCCAGAAGTTTCTGGAAAACCCTCTTCCTAATATATACTATACCTCTCTCGCTCTCTTTCTCTCTCTCTCTCTCACCCTCTCGCTCGCTCTCTCAAGGTATGGATGGATGGTCAGTCTCAAATCTTTTCATTTGTCTGGTGACTCTTTCAGCTTCAGTAAATTGTGAATCCTGACTATTATCTCACACACATTATAACAGATGTGTATGAAAGTCCAAACCAGATGCTGATGTCTTGTGTTTTTTGATGTAACTTCATTTAATATTACTTTTAACAAGCGTACATTGACCTATTATAATTTGAAATAATTATTTTAAGTCATAGAGCAGTGAACACAATGACCTGTGCTATGTTTGATCTCTTGATAAAAGTCTGAAAAGAGACTCCAGTATTCAGTAAATCATTGCATTGATTATTAGTATTTATGATCAGAATAAACAGATCTACTAAGATGCTCATGAGTCAGTTTTTAGTTGCTAAGCAACATCTCATCTGTGACTTTTAATGCAGATCATGCCATCAGAATTTAGGCTCCGTCCCAGACTTTAGGCAGTTGAGCTGCACAGTGAGTTTACAGGCAGTTTTAGATACGCTTCATAACAAAATGATATTTAAATATCAATAGAGTACAGTTTGGCAATAATCTATTGAATGTTGAAGAAGTGCAATAGTGATTTTGTCAGTAGGAATGCAATCAAACAATGTTAAAAGTGAAAGTTTAACTAAGAAACCATGTACCCTCTGATCACTTTCATGGATATCATTTTAATTTTTTGAGCTTGAGCTGTCATCTTCCCCTCAGATACACACACACAGGTCTGCGGGATATTGATGGCAGTAAAAGATTAATCTCATAAATCAATCAAATGATGGCATCTTAAGAGATACTTTGTATTGATCAGATTGACTATTGTTATGTTAGTGCCAAATAAAATCCCTCAGAAAGACAGTAAGTCTAATGTCTGATGGTATTACCCTCCTAAGTCCTGATTAAGAGTTCATTCATGTCTTGGTTGCACTTTATAGAAAGAGTCCATGAATCATAATGAACTAAATGTGTTTTTACTTAAACATGAACTAAAACTTAAAGATTTAAGGCATGTACTAATCATAATAAAGAATCATCATTAAGTACAACATTACATGTTTTTTGTTGTTAGTTAAAGGTGCTCTAAGTGAATTCACACGTTTTAGACCATAAAACATGTTTTGTTACATACAGCAAACATATCCTCACTATCTGCTTGCTGCCTGTCCGCTAATCAAACTGTAAAAAAACGCGATCTCTGTAGACAGCCCAACCTCCACAAACTGCTATAAAAACAAAGTGGTCAAACCTACCACCAGAAACCATAACAAAGTGTTCCAGCCAATAAACGACAAGAAGGATTTGAGGGTGGGGGTTAGGCGCGTTCATGAAAGCACGGAGGGAGGGGGGAGGAGTTAGCTACGCTCCGTTTATTTGAAAACAGTTCAAACATCAACAAAAAGTGACGTCACACAGATTCACTTAGTGCGCCTTTAATGTATTAATTAACAATGAATTCATGTGTTGAGTCATGATGAGTCCTGTTGTAGTTAATTATGACTTTTTATTAGTTTATGTTTAGAACATGCCTCAAAGGCTCATTTGCATTTTAAAGGACACACACAAAAATAGCTACTTTTTGCTCACACCTACAGAGTGTCAATTTTAACGTGTTATAATAAATTATCAGGGGTTTTTTTAGCTAAAACTTCACATACAAACTCTGATGACAACAAAGACTTATTTTACATCTTTAAAAAAATATGACCCTTTAACTCAGCATTACTTCATATATAAGTAAGAATTAATTTAGATATTAGTTCATCATGATTCATAGACCCTTATTTTAAAGTGGTACCCCTGTCTCTTCTGTGTCTCTCCACAAGCATCTTTCTAATGGGATTCATTTAACCACAGAGTAGAGAAGAGCCAATGAAGATGATGAACTTCAGTCAGTATTTGGAGGATTGGTAAGTTGTGCTGTATGATTTGAAGACTCTGATAGTTTGAATGGAGAGTTTGTGAATCCTGATGTTTATTATGGTTTTGATTATTTAACTCTATACTGTAAAACTTCTTTGTGTTACATCTGTGATGGAGAGTTTCTGGTGTTTGTAATGTTACTCTGATGAAAACTAATATTTCGTTTGATCTTGAGACTGTAAGGAAATAACTGAATAGTATTTTCTGATGGAATCAGGACGGAGAATATTAAGGTTTAAGTCTTTGGTTTTGTGTAGATGTTGTGATAAAGACTCTTAACTCTTGTCTTGTGTTGTATTCTGTTGGCCTGTACAGATTCATCATTGCAAGCACGGCAACCAATCTGTGTTGTGTTTATATGAATACATACAACAGCTCATTTAGAAAAAAATATTGTTTTTAGAGAAAATATTAAATGTTGTTTCATTTGTAAATTTGGATTAAAGCCTCTGCTAAATGAATAAATGAAAGTACGTATTGTTCAATAATTCTTTGCAGAAGATTTACAACAAACACTCAATAATATTTGAGGCAAATGAAAACAGTCCTGCGCTGCTAATAATAAACCTCTTTTACAGGTTAACATCATGAAGTCCAAAGGAGAAGATGTTTCTCTCTCTCAGGATGTTAATGGACACTACAGTATATACTCAGTGGTACAGACAATATAAAGATTGGAGCAGAGTCTCTGAAACCTATATGATAGATTAATGGCTTATGTTAAATCATAAACAGTTGTGTTATTATGAATGAGGGATCATGCTGGTGTAGCACAACAGATGGCACACAGTGTGAACGAACAGAAACTGAGTTTAATTTAAGTCTTACTGCACTTTACCCAGTGTGTACAGTACACTATGTGTGAGTGCATTTGTGTGCATGTGTTTTCTGTCTGTGCACGTGTCTGAACACAAATGTCTATAGGCACATTTGATAGTGTGCGTGCGTGTGTGTGTGCGTGCGTCCGTGCGTGCGTGCGTGTGTGTGTGTGTGTGTGTGTGTGCGTGCGTGCGTGGGTGTGTGTTCGTCCATGTAGTTCTCTGGACCGTTAAGTTTAATTGATTCCTGTAATGTGTCATCTCCTGTTTGATCTCCTACAGAAGAGATGGTGTGGCACGTTGACAATGCATGTGCTGAATCACATCTCTGCATGTGGTGAGCAATGTCTGTTTGTAAACACTTTATTTTGGTTTCTGCCACTATTGTATTCTCTTATAATAATAAGTACAAAGAGGATTTTCAGAATTAAGATTCTACTTGAAATGGAAATGATAGATCTGTCTGTCTATCTGGGAGCACAAATTCAGGATTTCGTTTTTTAGCACAGACTGTTCCCATCAGCCCGGGCTATTTTTCAAGAACATTTCTGACAGGAAGACCCACTGTACCACCCACAAAACTCCTCAACACAAAAACATGCCAGTCAAGTGTTTGATAAATATCCCAAAACCTCATTGCTTGCTCATTTTAATCTCCTCATGTTCGTGAGCAGGTCGACAGCTGAGTCAAAGGTGAGATGTGGTTCATAGCAAAACCTTTAAAGATTCTGAAGCATTCATCATCCAAAACACACACATACACCCCTCACCTGACCCACACTGAACACACTGTGGTTTTCTCGCATGACGTTAACCTGAGCAAATATCCGTTTCAGCAAGGTGAAGCAGGCAGAGAGTCGTCGAACCCCTCGGAGCATCGTCTCGGGTTAAGCACTGATGAGAGGTGACTTTATACTGCTGTCTCATAACAACACAACAACAAACAGTCTTAGTCCGACTCATTTAGTTTAAATCCCTGTATGACATTTCAGTGAATAATGACAATAATATGCTTAAAACTATCAAATAATTGCACTGTTTAGCGTAACCGGATGCAAACACTAATGAGATATGAACGCTGTGATGAAGAGGAAGATTCTCTGGATCTGATCCTCCTACAAAACATCAAATACAAAACACAAGTTTTATGAATCTTTAATGGTGTTTCTTGTTCTTTTAGGATTTTTTTAGGACATAGACTGTTTGCTTTTATTAAAGAATACAGAAGACATCCTGCTGGCCATCTCACACAGGTTTGGAATAACATAAGGGTAAGTAAACAATAACAAAAACTTCATTTTGGTTGCATTTTTCCCACAAATGTAAATGGGCATTATTGCCTGCAGTGCATACATATAGAAACTTCCTCGTTGCCAGTCTGTCTCAGCGGGTTTGTCCGATCCGTTGGTTAATAACTATTAAATGACTCAGTAAACAAACACCGGGCAGGAGATCTATAAGGTGTCACGTCTTACATGCAAAGAGACATTTTGGCTCCAGAGAATAAAGACTCGCATTACACAACACGACAGACAGAACTAGAAATAAAGCAACATTTACTAAACAGCACATAATACAAAAACACAGAGAGAGAGAGACAGACACATACACTAGAGGTTTATTGTGTGGTTGAGCAAATGCTTTTATCTTGTCATCGACTCATAAATTATCCATTACCTTAAAGTTCAGGTCATCAGTCTGTATGTTTTCAAAAGAAAATCTTCCCTATTGAATTATTAAAATAATATTACTTAACTAAAAGAGACTTAAATCTTCAGTCTTCATCACTTTATATCACTCAGTCCTTCTGTCAGATTCGTGTCGTTTTAAACACATGACCACACGTGACCCCGCTTGTGAAACTCAGCTAAAGTCATTTTTGTGATTTACAACATAAACTCATCCTACATCATGTAAAGAACATTCTGAGAAAATATAACCTTGATATCTTTTATATTGACTAAGATAATGTGAAAGGTTGAAATCAAACTTGGATAATTCAGTTCTCATCATTAAATTATGTTTAGCTTCTGTGAAACACAACACCTCAGCAGAATCTCAACTGCACTTTAAGCACGGATAAGTTGAATATACTTAAAAAAATGAAGCAAACTTGTTGCCCTAAAAACTTTAAGTAATGATTACTTAAAAACTTTAAGTAATGATTACTTAAACATATAAACTGTTCTAACAACAATTTTAAGTTGAATAGACTTCTTCCAATATTCCTGCACTCTTAACCCAGATTAGTTGACATTACTAGAAATTTGTGAGGAAACCCCTTGCATATAAGTTTTTATCATTACTTTTGATGTTATAAATGGTATTATAACACAGAATTGATGACAAAACTGTGTTTTTGACATGCATTGTCAGTACTGTGGAGAGAAATACAATAAAGTGTTCTGAACAGGATTCATGCATGGAAACACTGATCACCTGAACGGTGACTTTACAAAATTATAATTTACAACAAAACAACATCAATAATATAAGAGCTTAAACCTATATGATATTTTATTAACAATTATTTAAGTAATGAAAGTTCTTATCAGTTTTTATTCTGTGAAAAAGCAGAAAATAATCAAAGTATTCAGGTGCAAAGGATTATGGGTATTCCTCACAACATTAACTAATAATTAAGTTCAAGTTCATTCTACTTGAATGTTTTAGTTTAATGGATTTTGTAAGCTTAAAAGTTAAATCAACTAAACTTTTTTAACCTTTGGCTTCAAAACAGAAAATATTAAGTGATGTTTATTTGATTGTTTAAGTAAAGACAATATCAGGGTAAACAGTGTGTTTGATTTTTACAAAATAAAGCCAAATTCTCTGAAGCGAGTAAATGACACAAGAGTGAATTATGAGCTGTTAGTTTAAGCTGTAAGATGTTGTTGACTTTGTATTAATGTTGTTGTTGTTGTTGTTTTGGTGGTGATGTCATAATGTAGTGTTGAAATGACGTGCAGTGACCCGAACAGCAGATGTCTCACTATATTCTGCACAGTACCATAGATCTGATCTGTCTCGCTGCCCATCTGTCTGTTTGCCTGCAGGGGTTGATGCTCTATTAAACAGAACAGGGTTTCCCAGTGGTGGATTCCCTCCATCCCTCGCTGTTTGTCCCTCTGACACCCAACTGTAGATGCATTCACTTTATATTCACAGCACATTACATAAGAAAATGATCCAATCAAAGGACACATTATTTATTAAACACTTTTATATTTAACTGATTGTTGCACTTAAAGGTGTAATTAATGTAAGAGTTGATCTTTATGGGTTGTGTGCAATCATATGTACAGTAACTGTATCAGAACTCTTCATAGTTTGGGTTTATGTGTTAATGAGATTTTAACAGAGACTGCGTTCTTTAGTTCTTTACTTTGTCATCTATGTAAAGATGTGTACTTTTTGATCTCCCAGTTATTTTTGTAAAATGAATGAAAATATGCACATAATCAAGTAGGCTATGTGATGTTGTAGCACTGTCATTGTTATTTTAATGTATTTGCAATGTTAAGCATCATAAACAGTAATGCAGCACTCATTTCTGTACAGATGAAAATATAATGACCTGTCCTGAACAGCCTTTTAATAACGCAACACGAGACCACGGCATCGTGTTCCAGCTGCAGTCGGACGCATGAACGCGCACTGAGGGACCGGCGGTTTTCAGCACTGGACTCTGATTCCGAGAGAGAGAGAGAGAGAGAGAGACAGAGAGAGTTAATAAAGAATGAGAGAGGAGGAGGCTGGTAAGAGAGCGCAAAGGGGCAGGACTCTCTGTCTCTCTCTCTCTCTCTCTCTCTCTTTCTCTCCCCTGTGTCTGTCTGTCTCTCTCTCCCTCTCTCTGTGGTGCTTTTAAGAGGAAACTTTGTGTTTTGTTCTGCAAGTTCACTTTAGTTCCCGCTCCTCTCTCTTGTACATTTCACTTCCTCGTGTATCCTCAGAGTTTGGAGCAGAAGATGCGCACGCGGATAAATGGACCGGTTCGGCTCTGTTCCTTAAATTCATCTTAATTCTTTCATTTGGATTTACGTCTCCAAAAGTCTTGGACTAAAGTGAACTTCATTTCTGCATCGGATGGAATGATGTGGAGGATTGTTTGGTTGTGTTGCACTCTGTGCGCTTCGTTACGCGCATCTGGTGGTGTTGCGTTCGGAGCGTTCTCTACACCTGCCAGCGCGTCTCTGCGCACACCTGCCCACCGGAGCAGCGGCGTCGTGCGTGCTGTGGATCGGATTTATCACGGCGGAGGTAAAGCTGGTTATCTTTTGTACCTGGACGGCAGGCGTTTTCAGTTGGATATGGAACGGGATGAGTCGTTACTGTCGCGTCACTTCAGTCCCAGCGTGGCCGCGCTGCTGAACGCAAGCCAGGACTCGGCGCCGCTGCGCCTGGAATGCGCTTACCGCG
This sequence comes from Misgurnus anguillicaudatus, assembly GCF_027580225.2. NCBI lineage: Eukaryota > Metazoa > Chordata > Actinopteri > Cypriniformes > Cobitidae > Misgurnus > Misgurnus anguillicaudatus. The sequence continues at coordinate 48,566,380 of NC_073339.2, forward strand.
GAACCGTGAACACAAACGCGGAGTCTCTTGCGGTGTTTAGTTTGTGCGGCGGGGGACTTCAGGGATTTTTTGCCATTGATCACGCGCGGTACACGATCACACCTCTCATACGGGCGTCGGGACACGAGAATGACTTGCGCATCGTTGAGGATGCTGACGCGACGCGCGCTCTTCACTATTACACGCGCGAACGCTTCACTTTCAAAGCGATGCCCGAGTTGCACAGCTGCGGCACGCGTGACGGGAAAAGACCAAAGCGCACGCGGGGATCTCGAGGGATGCGGGGGAACCTGCAGCTGGATGAGGATGCGCGCGGAAGAACTTGGTGGACAAAGTTTATCAAGTCGGATGCGAGGCGGACGATGAGGCGCAAGAGGTCCATGTCTCGCGCCCGGACCGTGGAGCTCCTGCTGGTCGCGGATGATACCATGACGAAAAAATACGGGAAGGACCTCCATCACTACCTGTTGACGCTCGCGTCCATCGCGTCCAAACTGTACGGTCACGCCAGCATCGAAAACCCCATCCGTCTGTCTGTGGTGAAGGTCGTGGTTCTGGCAGAGGGTGAGAAAGGCATTGAAGTGTCCAAAAACGCCGCCGCAACGCTCAAGAGTTTCTGTAAGTGGCAAAACCAGCAGAACCCGTTAGATGACGACCACCACCATCACCATGACGCGGCCATCCTCTTCACCAGGCAGGTAAACAAACAAACGGACACACGTGCGTCAGACGCGCTGCAGCCTTTGCGCACTTTGCGCTGTGCATGATCAAGAATTGGGTGGCGCATTTTGTGGTCTTGTATTTTTAAACTAGCATGTGTGCAATTTGGAATCGAACCAATGACCTTTGCGTTTTGCTAGTACTTTGTCATTTGAGCTGCTGAAGAATATTTGTACAGTGGTCAACTTTCCAGTACATTTACTTTTTTTCATTTATGAGATACATCTATCAAAAGTGTCTTACAAATAAAGGAGAATCCAACATTTTCTTTATGAGTACCATGTAAATACCAAGTTATATGAATCTGGTAATCAATCAGGTTGTATGATCATGTGTTTAACTGCTGTGGGAACATCAATCTCTCACCCTTCCTGTTCCACATTCAAACTGATTTCCTTTGTTACTGTTTTTTTAGGCAGGAGACTTTGGAGAGCTCCTCCCGGAATCCTGTAGTCTATAGTGTGTCTGTGTGTGTGGGTGTGCGACCTCATGTGCTGTCCCTGCACATTCCTCATGCAATACACTGTTTAAATCAGCTGATGGTTTAGATGATCAGATACTGTATCTGAGTCCCACTGCTCTCTCTCTCTCTCTCTCTCTCTCTCTCTCTCTCTCTCTCTCTCTCTCTCTCTCTCTCTGTGGAGTACTTGGAGCTGTGAGGAAAATAAACAGATCTCCCATTTGAAATCCATCCACTAGCTGAGACCACACTCGTTTACCACCACAAAAGTCCACAGTGGAGTAAAGAGCGCCAGGCCTCCCTCAGTCTCCTCACTTGTGGTTTTTGAGCTTGTCATATTTCCTGACGAGTCTTGTGGTTTATGTCATGCGAGGTCTCAGTCAGTAGGGCTGAATTCCATACTAGGGTTGGGAATCGGGAAACCTAGTGGTCCTTTAGCATCGTTTACATGACAATTGGTTTGGTTCTGAAAAGGGTTCTGAAGCAGCTTTTCATTTATGTTTCAAAGTTAATTCAATTTGAAAATGTGCATGTGTAAAAACCTAGAAACAAACACAGATTGCACTTATTTGCTACTATACATATTTATTGAATTATTTTTGAATTGATAATAGAATTGGAATTGTAAAGAGGTCATAAATAGCCAAGTATAGAAATGATTAAATCCCTGGTCTGGAATACCTCGAACCGGATCCATTCCTTGTGTCTTCTCTTGGCTCTGCTGTAAGTGATGCTGACGTTGTTTCCCCTTAGTAAGGATCACCACTCCAAATTCCACTGAGAGGAACGTCTCCTGGCAGAGAAAGAGGTCCCTGGACTGGCACATATGGGTTGATGCCAGCAGCCTCTTTCCTCCAGCGGAGTTCAGTGTGTGTGTGTGTGGTTGGGAAGTACCATGTCAACAGTCCATGATGGGCAAAAAAGCTCACAAACGCCCACTGAGAGCTTCACAGCTGTGGCACAAACACTGAGGCATCAATTCCTTTTAGCTGATGTCCAAAACTTTCTCTTTATGAACTGATTTGAAGTAGTTTAATGAGAGACTAAAGGAATACTTCAGCCACAAAAGATAAACTTGACTTTGTGTTGTTTTAAGTCCGTGTGACTTTCTGTTCTGTGGAACAAAAAAACAAGATTTTCTGAAGAATTTATGGTTTTGGTTATTCTGTGTGTTGTAACCAAATACAGTGCAGAAATAAAATAACTGCATACAGGTTTGGTGAAATAATAACAGAATTCTCTCATTTGCAGGTTACATCTACTTATGTCAAAGTTTCAATCATCTTTATTTGGACAGATGGACTGCAACAATAACAGATCCAATTCCATATGAATATAATTTCTGTTATATGAAGGTTTCAGGAGAGCATGCTCCATCAGAAAACGCTTTGATTCCATTGATTTCTATTAGGATTATGCATGGGAAAGTCATGCTACCAAAACATCTCAAACATAGAGGTGGGTCAGGTCGTGCTTTCAGATTTTAGACCCATCAGTGTTTTCTCTGGTATGAGAGAAATCGGCCTCCTCTGTGCAATAGCTGTCAACCCTACAGTTTTCCTGGGATTTCCTCATATTTTACTATTCAATCCCGCCATCATCTCGTTTAAATAATTCCTGTATTTTTACTACTGGCCATATTTGATGTTTGCTACATTCACCTCCAGTAAAGCAGACTGCAGTATATCTTTAATATATCACTCAAACGACACCCACCAATGAAACAAGAAGAAAAGCTTCCCGAGGGAGGTTGAACCTTTAGCATTCCAGAAGGTGTTAAGGAATGCAACGTGTGTGACCTATCCTATGTGTAATATAACAAGTCTCTTGCAGATGCAAAAAAATGATACAAGGTTTATGCATCATTCCCTTGCATAGTAATGAAAACAGGGGTGTGTTAAGTTTCGGGAAATTTCCCTTATTTCCAAATCGTAATGTTGACAGGTATGCTCTGTGCTGTACTTTTCAGCCTTTAATTTCATATTTATGAAAGATGTTTTTTGTTTGAGCATTCGTCGTTTCAACCAAACAAACGTTTTCACGTAATTAGAATACAGTAAGAACCTTGTTACAAATAATCAAGGCATTTTTTCCTCAGAATGAGTTCAGGCGTGTGGATTCGTCCATGCAGCTCAATGCATACCACAGAATACTGAAACAAGAGCTACATTGAGAGCAGATAGGATTATGAGTGAATGTCTGATTACATCAGACAGAGACGATAGACACGTGACTGCACCGAGACCACGACAGACAATAAATCATGTGTCCGTAGACAGACTTTATCATCAGACTATTCTCTTCTCATGGGAGTTTGTGTTATGACGTGCTGTTGGATCGTGCAACATTGTCTAGAGATTAGTTTTTATCTGAGCATCTTAGTTTTTCTCCTCTTGTCAGAACTTTGTGATTGCAAACATTCAGATGTCTGTTTTGGAATCCAAAAGTTATGAAGGGTTTTTCTGCACACATTCACCTCCATCCGCCCCCTGTTTATTAGTTGTAACGCGCTGGGACATTTCACACATCCTGCACGGCGACGGCTATATGTTAACAGTTCACTGAAAATCTCACAGACATTCTGGATCTATCCATCTATACGCCCCAGTGTCTGAAATCCTTTCGCTTGGTGCCAGCGTTGGGTAGCATCGGTCTAGGATTGATTCCGGCCTCTCTGGAGTCGCTCGGTAGGATGAAGAATTTGTTTTTGACATGAGGAGCTGGATTTGTTCAGTTTTGACGTTAGCATTGCGTGATGTATCTGTCATGTCTTAGAAATCAGTTTACAACAGATTCTTCTGCATCATCACACAATATCCACAGCAAACTCTGTGTAGTACATCATGCATGTGTTTTAAATTGCTTTAGTAAAAGTGTTAAGACATTGTTAAGTGCCAGGAGGAAGTTCACATTTGTCCCCACCCTGTTGACAGGCCTGACACAGAACGTCATGATTATTTAAGTGATATTTTCACTTTGTGTTATTTCATGTTTTAACATTTAGGCCCTGTCCACACATAAACATAACATTTCAGAAACTGTTGCATCGCTGTTTTGTAGCCGGTGAAACCGAAGATTAGATGTCATTGTTTGTCCCGAGACGAGACTCTGTAATGGTTTCTGGTTGTCCAACATGGCATTACGTTAGGGATATACAGTGAGAAAAAGTATTTGAACACCCTGCTATTTTGCAAGTTCTCCCACTTAGAAATCATGGAGGGGTCTGAAATTGTCATCATAGTTGCATGTCGACTGTGAGAGACATAATCTAAAAAAAATCCAGAAATCACAATGTATGATTTTTTAAACTATTTATTTGTATGATACAGCTGCAAATAAGTATTTGAACACCTGAGAAAGTCAATGTTAATATTTGGTACAGTAGCCTTTGTTTGAGGTCAAACGTTCCCTGTAGTTTTTCACCAGGTTTGCACACACTGCAGGAGGGATTTTGGCCCATTCCTCCACACAGATCTTCTCTAGATCAGTCAGGTTTATGGCCTGTTGCTGAGAAACACAGAGTTTGAGCTCCCTCCAAAGATTCTCTATTGGGTTTAGGTCTGGAGACTGTCTAGGCCACGCCAGAACCTTGATATGCTTCTTACAGAGACACTCCTTGGTTATCCTGGTTGTGTGGTTCTGGTCATTGTCATGTTGGAAGACCCAGTCTCGATCCATCTTCAATGCTCTAACTGAGGGAAGGAGGTTTCCCCCAAAATCTTGCAATACATGGCCCCGGTCATCCTCTCCTTAATACAGTGCAGTCGCCCTGTCCCATGTGCAGAAAAACACCCCCAAAGCATGATGTTACATCCCCCATGCTTCACAGTATGGATGGTGTTCTTGGGATGGTACTCATCATTCTTCTTCCTACAAACACGTTTAGTGGAATAATGACCAAAAAGTTATATTTTGGTCTCATCTGACCACATGACTTTCTCCCATGACTCCTCTGGATCATCCAAATGGTCATTGGCAAACTTAATATGGGCCAATGTTGAGGTGTACAATTTTGTCTCTAGTGTCTTTGGACAGCTCTTTGTTCTTGGCCATGTTAGTAGTTGGATTCTTACTGATTGTATGGGGTGGACAGGTGTCTTTATGCAGCCAACAGGTGCATCTAATTTCGGATAATAAATGGAGTGGAGGTGGACATTTTAAAGGCAGACTAACAGGTCTTTGAGGGGCAGAATTCCAGCTGATAGACAGGTGTTCAAATACTTATTTGCAGCTGTATCATACAAATAAATAGTTAAAAAAATCATACATTGTGATTTCTGGATTATGTTATTTAGATTATGTCTCTCACAGTGGACATGCACCTACGATGACAATTTCAGACTACTCCATGATTTCTAACTGGGAGAACTTGCAAAATAGCAGGGAGTTTAAATACTTATTTTCCTCAGTGTATCACCATCTGTTGGTTTGGCATGCTCTTGACAACGCTTCATACCGGGGTTTTCCGTGTTCGTGTGGACGTAGAGATTAGAATCTACTTTGCAACAATCTTCAAATGATGCTTCTACAAGATACAAATCAACATTTAAAGCCGTTTCAGAGGAATACAATAAATGGCTGAGAACTGTAGGAATGTTTGGTTGTATTGCCCAGCCCTGTTCACATTAGAGGATTAATATTTTGTAGGTCCAAAGAGTGCAGAAGCCCTTCACTGATGTTGTGCTCTGTAAACAGACCTCAGATCAGTTTAAAGAATAACCCAGACCATATGCTTGGCCCTGGAACGCCCCATAAATCAGAACCAGCTGACAGAAGCTTGCGGCGTTCTTGGGCCCGTCACACCTAGAATCAAATATCCAGAGTCTTCTCCACCTACCGCTTGTCTTCCTGTCTGTCTGCACTCGACATGTTTGCTCAAACCCCTTGCCAAGTGTGAGAGCCATGAGCATATAAACATTCCCGTGTGTGTGTGTGTGTTTGCGTGTGAGTTAGATGTTCTGATGTGACCCAGGAGCTGTCAGGAATCTTGTGTATGTTTTCATCATTCATTCACTAAAATGCAATATTTCAAACACTTTCTTTTGCCCAATGTTTTTCCATGGTATTCTTGAGTAGGAGTTTTGAAGGGTACCTGTCCATGCCATGTTCATCGATCTCTCTCTCTCTCTCTTACTCTTTCTCTCTCTCTTATTTACTCTCTCTGTCACACTCACTCTTTTTTACTCTGTATCTCTCTCTCTCTCTTTGTACACACCCTCTGTCTCTCTCTCTCTCTCACTTACCTTTCCACACACTTAAGGTACATTCACATTAAAAGCGACTTTGTCGTTGTGTGTCGCTCGTCCCTTTTAAAAAAGGTGTTTCTAAATCTGGTTGCAATAAACAAATAAGTAACATCCACTCCAGTAACTGACGAGAAACGGATGACGTGACCTCCACTGCTTCATTCTCATTGGCAGTTGCTCCCAAAAGCGCTCATAATTTGCATAAAGTTAAACTTTTCTCAACTTTGTCCATCCAGTCACCAACGGTCACTGTCGCTCGTGTCGCCGGAAGTCGCCAAGCTTCCATTGAAATCAATAGCCTCTTCCACACAGTAATTCTGGTAAATTACCATGAATTTACCAGAATGAATTTACCAGTAAATACAAAAATGTGCTGTTCAACATTTTGGCGTTCCGTTATTTTACCAGTAAGACATCATTCACACATCAGTATCAAAATACCGGTAAATTCGTTGAGAAAGCGGAAGTACCTGTAGCACGCGGCGAGCTCAGTGTTGTATTTGTAAACAATCCACGTCGTTCATATCCACGGTCCGTATTTTGTTGTTTTCACGTATGTGGTAAACAGTCGCGAAGTTGCTCATGACCAAACAACATTGAATGAGACGACGTCAAACCGAAAATGCGTTTTAAACAACAGTACTGTTTGCACTTTAGGCTTCACAGAGGGCGTTTTAAGGACGTCGGCAATTCGGCGGTAAGCTGTTTTAAACAACTTTGGTGAAGAAATGTGGACGTAAACTTCAGGTGTGCTCAACTTTCAAGCAGCATATGTGTGGAAACGTCAGTAAACAGTGCGTGGGTAAACGCGTCATCTGTATTAAAACGCTATTATTGGCCCGAAGCTGTCAGCACGGTCTGACGTCGTCCGTTCTAAATGCCGGTAATCCTATAATTTTCGTTCACACACTGCGTTTACCGGTAAATTACTGGTAATCTTACAACCTGTCTTACTGGTAAATTGGGAGCACTGATTTACCGGAAAGGTTCTGTTCACACATGCCATGTTAACGGCAATTTACCAGTAAATTACCAGTAAAGACTGTATGTGTGAAAGGGACTAATGAGATTGCGTCGCTCTGCTACTGCTAGTCGCCGCTAGCCTGAATGCAGCTTAACTCTTATCTCTTTCTGTTTCTCACTCAATGCTGCGTTTACACCAGCCATGGTAGAGGGTGCAAGCATGGGTGATTTACATGTTAAGTCAATGCAAAGACGCGATTAGGCATCCTGCCTCGCGGTACGCGCGGTAGGCACGGCGCTAATGACGCGGAACGAATTGAACATTGAAAAATCTGAACTTTGCCGGATTTCCGCGCCGCGTAACCAATCAGGACCTTGTGGTAGCAGTGACGTGATTACAGGAAGTGAGCGATGTCTCAGCAGAGTTGCAGAAGTCCTCCCATGCTGCGAATTTCCGCGTGAATGTCTCGAATGACTAGAATTTCACGCACGGCTTTCAGGCTGCCCTGCCAACAATGCTATAAAAAAAGTGTAGTGGACGCTCTGATGCACAAATGCATTCTCTGAAAATCTCTCAAAAGAAGGTTTCCACCAAACTGCGTCATAGCTCATTACCATAAAGTTGAGCTGATTTCAACTCTCCTCGACGCTCACAGTGTCCATGACGCGCTGGAGCTCGCCACCGGCTCTCATTGAAAATGAATGACTTCCGGACACTTTTAGATGTAGAGGTATAGTTACACAGTTCATCTGATCACAAGAGTAACATCTCTCCTCTTTTGGACAATCCCATGATTTGATGATGTGTATACGTTTTTTTCATCTGTGTTCATTGGTTCTGTAGATCGAGCTGTTGGGTAAGCTTGTAACCCGCTGGCCAGCTTCTTTCATCATTACACATGCGTTCCTCTGAGCTCATGAGCTGAACACATATAGACGACTGAGCAGAATGTTGCTTTTTCAAAAGCAGGCGGTCTCGAGGGCCCGTCGGTTTTAAAACGCTCTTTCTTTCATGTGGCTCGTGAGCTGTTTGGCATCAGAACCCAGACTCTTTTCATCCTCTTTAAATGAGTAAACACACAGAACGGCTGTCATCAACACTTCTGTGAAAAATCAACCTGTCTTTGTGTCTGTGTGTGTTTAGCTGTGAGAGTCTTTGAGAAATATGAGCATTTGTGTGTCTGTTAGATTATGGCTCAGTGCCATTTGACAGTAAACATAAAAACAGGTTACATGTATGTGTGTGTTCATTTGAACCTGTATGGAAATTCATTTACTGTTGCTTCTTAAAACGTTCTTGATGTATTTTGTATATAATTGTATATAAAATCACAGAAAAGTAATCATGTGGCCTCACCAACAGTTCAAATGAGTCCAGTGTCATTGGAAATAAATGACTTCCAGTCGGCCTCCTCAGGGTTTTGTCATTGAATAAACCAAACTCTTGTGTAACATTGTCTCTCAGGGGTTTTACATGAGTCTTTATTGATCACTGCTTCCTCTACAACCCCCAAAACAGGAAGAGGAAAAGATGCTAATTGCTGAAACTATATATACAGTCAGTGGACATAATTGTGCCAGTTGCTTTTCATAATCTTTCATCATAATGAAATAATTTGATATCTGATAAGTGTGTGTGTATGTGTGTATGTGATGTGTGCAGGATCTGTGTGGACATCATTCATGCGACACTCTCGGGATGGCTGACGTGGGTACCGTGTGTTCTCCAGAGAGGAGCTGTGCCGTCATCGAGGACGACGGACTTCACGCGGCGTTCACCGTGGCGCACGAAATCGGTATTCATCACATCAAGCTGCATTCACGCATGAAGATTTAATCCACACTCACACAACATTTATGACATCACTTCCTGTGCGTACGTTCAGGGCATCTGCTGGGTCTGTCTCACGACGACTCGAAGTTCTGCGAAGAACGCTTCGGCTCCACCGAGGATAAACGTCTCATGTCGTCAATCCTGACATCCATCGATGCCTCCAAACCCTGGAGCCGCTGTACGTCGGCCACGATCACAGACTTCTTCGATGACGGCAACGGTGAGAAATGATTCTGTTAACAAAACATATTTTCTTGTCAATTAAAAGCATAACGGACAGTCCCTGCAGGATCTTTTCACTAATATAATGTTGTTTCTAACATTAATCTGTAATGTTTATAGTTTTATTATTGGTGTTTATAGATATTGCTCGTCTGACATTGTGTTATTTTACCCCAAATGCTGTGAGAAATATTGTGAAAATAAAACTAAATTTCAAGCATTGGTGATTTCTACACGATAAGCACAGCCTCGAGTATCTTACTAGTTTTATGAAAGGCTTACCACACAATATAAATATTAAAGCAAAGAAAATCTCAATGCAACTTTCATGAAGTAAAATCACTCAAAGTTTTCTTTCTGCTGAATAAAATAGTCCCTGATTCACATTGCTAAGGGTGCTGCACATTGATACACAGAATATTTAAGTACAACAGTCATAGGGGTGTTTTATTATAAATAAACCCTAGCTATTGACCAATCAAAATCAAGAACTGGAACTAACCATTTTATAAAACACTTTATAGACGGTTTCATCGGATGCACATCTGGTGGCGCGATATGCGTCTGGTCCGAACTTTACTTCCGGTTTCAGTTTGTTTAATGCTCTGACTAGTTGCTAAACTAAACTCTTGAACAAATACATCGTCAAAAATAACAAATGTTTTGGTTTCCTAGGTAATCTACATTTATTTTGCTTGTTATATAAATAAACTACGTTTAATTAAAATACTTTGTTGTTATTTATTCTTAGCGGAGTTTACCGGAAGTTACGTGACGACCACGAAAGCTGCTTGTTTATGTTGTTACTGCTGAAACCGTCTATACCACGGGTCTGTTGAATGCTTTATTCTGATTGGTTGAGACATGTTCCATGGGTGTTGATTATTTTTCAATAACCGCACCTAACCTTTAAAATGTCTTAAAAATAGGCACCAGAGCAATGTTTGTAGTCACCGGGGTATAAGCGGAATAATTGACTCTGTTCCTTTGAATTATTTGAAAATAATGCATTATTTTCTTATAATTCAACGGCCCGTCGTCAATTATTCCTTACTTATAAATATGTTGACACTGAAGCTGTGGTTTGTGTGTTGTTGTAGCCGAGTGTTTGTTGGATTCACCTCGCCAACCTCTGTTGGGTCCAGAAGAGCTGCCCGGTCAGAGTTACGATGCCGCACTTCAGTGTCGTTTAGCTTTCGGACCGGAGTACACCATGTGTCCGGGCATGGACGTGTGCGCCCGCCTGTGGTGTGCTGTGATGAGGAAAGGTCAGATGGTTTGTCTGACCAAGAAACTCCCAGCTGTTGAAGGTACACCGTGCGGCAAGGGAAGAATCTGTCTACAGGGGAAATGTGTGGACAAAACTCGCAAGAAACATTATTCGGTAAATTTACTGTCTTACAACACAATCATCTTTAACTCTTATTTCTGTTTGATCTGAAGTCTTTTCATGTTTTCTCAGGGTCTTCATTCAAACCTTCTATTTAGGGCTTTTCAGGGTTTTTCTAAACCCCGGGTTAACAAAATCATGAGTTATCTGTTTCACGTTTCACACTCTTATATTCTTCATCATATCAATCATTTTTGCATTTGTCTTTTCTTCAGAATGATTTCTCTCGCAGTATCTGTACACTGTTTGAATCGTCATCTTAACAGCACACGTTTCATAAGATAGACCAGCTTAGGTCAACACCAACCAGCATTAATGAGGAAATTCATTTTCAGTTTATAGACTGAAAGCACCAGATAGTTATGGGTTTATATGCAGATATGAATCTCTTAAAAGCTGGCTGATATAATCCTCATGAGGCTGTTGGTTTGTTTTTGTTTATTTGCTGATAACTCACAGCTCATTGTTATCATCTCATGAATCTGATCCATATCTCAGTCTGTCACAATTGAGATATTTGAGGAATATCCATCGTAATGCAAGTTACAGATTCAGATGTGCTCTGAATTAAACACATTCATATCCATTTACACTTATACATTTGGCAGACGCTTTTATCTAAAGTGACAAATAACAATGAGAACGTTTACATGCACAGTCTTACGTCGATAATGCTTAATAAACTGATAACATGTGGGGTCATGTAAACGCGTAAAGCGGTTTTCTTTAAACGGGGAAAGCCCATAAACTGCATAAGCAAAAACAATCAGCACAGGTAGTTTTTTGCTCATTACTCTGATTTTGCGTTGCATGTAAACACCCATGTAAAAACCGTCTTTTAGCAGTTTTGTTCATGTGCACATTTATCTGTGTGTAAAAGATAAACGTCACACGCAAAAGTGCAAAGTAACGCAAAAAATCTGTGCTCAACTCAAGCAGTTGACATGAAGATAACTGCGAAAATAAAAGCTGATGTTACATTTGCAGGTTCTGAAGACAAAAGAAGAAATACAGATTTAAGGCTTTTTGAATAATTTTATGTACTATAGGTGATGATGCCAACTGCCTGCGAGAAACCTGACAAATCTCCAAATCCCATGTGAATGCAGTTTTCTGCATAGCTGGTTTATTGATTTGCATGTAAATGCATGTAAACATGTTTCTATAATCAGCAGATTTTTGATAGTTACCTGTTTATTGTTAACGCACTCAATGTGTGCATTAATCAGTATGCGTGTTCACCCATGATGTTTTGCGGAGCTAACGCAACATTATACTATTCAGCTATTGAGCTACAGGAACACTTTGTCCTCCAGTGGACAGCTTGAGTATTTTCCTCCATGTGTACTGAAACTTATTTTTGTCTCACTGAAGAAAATCCAGTATGTGTGTTTGTTTGTCTTATATAATAAGTAAATGTGGTTGGGTTGTGTCACAGACATTCCCATCACTGCTAGTCTCTCTTCAGGTCATTTATAAACTTCATTAGGTCAGTAAATGTGTGTTTTCCACTACATTCACTTCATGCCATTAAAGTGAGTCTGTCTAACTCTTATTTGTTGAATCCATGAGCTTGCTGGAAATACTTTATAGGGCTGATGGGATTTATTCATTTAATGATTTTTAAGAGCACAAGTAATGAGTTAATAAATCAACTGTACGTGTCAAATTTAAGTCATACTTGATTCTGTGTACTTCATTAATTGTTACCGGTTATTTTCAAGTAGAAATGTTTGTAGTTGTCTTTGTATGTTACTCTTATTTTTCACCCTTCTCTTCTTCAGCGAGCTGTACTCAATTACCGCAGAAATGTTGTGCATCACAATTTAACAGGGTTGCAAAATTTGGGGAATTTTGGAATCTTCCATGGAAATTATAAATGGATGAATGAGAATTGTGGCACATGGATAAAGATGAGTCAGATGTCAAAGAAGCAAATGTTTGAATGTGACACGGTTTCTATAAATCACCCAAAATTGACAAATTGTTTTCTATAATTCCTTAAGTTTTGAACTTGGAATATTTCCAAAATTCCTGAGCTTTGCAACACTACATTTTAATCAGAACAGATTTGCTATACAGTATTGTGTCTGTATGTCAACTGTACTGCTCTTTCTATACTTGTGTACTCTTAATAACTATGCTAATACTCCGATAGGTTAGGTATTTCTAAATTAGTTATCTAATATGTTCTGTATACACTGCAAAAATGACTTTCTTACTTAGTAAAAATCAGCAAAAATATCTAGAAATTCTTGGGTTGGGATGTATTTTCTTGATGAGCAAAATGAACTAGGAAAAAGTTTTTAGACAAAAAATATAAACTTTAAGTAAATTAGTGCTTAAAACTAGCAAAAAAATCTGCCAATGTAATAAGAGATGTTTTCTTTAAATAAGTTTACTTTTTTTCTTATTCCATGGGCAGATTTTTTTGCTTGTTTTAGGCACGAATTCGCTTGAATGTTGTATTTTGTGTCTGGGGGCTTTTTCCTGGTTCATTTTGCTCATCGGGAAGATACATCTTAATTTAGGAATTTTTTGATATTTTTTTACTGAAAACAAGACAAAAATACATAAATAAGTAAGAATGTGATTTTTTGCAGTGTACACACAGGAATACAAGGATGACACATAATATTAGTTCATCTCAAACTGTATACATGTTGAAATAGTAGTATGCTATTAAATACGTCAATGACTGCATCTGTGTCTGGTTAGGACAGTAAAGAGATTAATAATCTTTTATTGCTTTATATCGCATGAGATTTATCTCTCTAAGTGTAATTCTTTATGGCAGGCGTCTAATCACGGCAGTTGGAGCTCGTGGGGTTCGTGGGGTTCGTGTTCACGCACTTGTGGCAGCGGTGTCCAGTTTGCACAGCGTCTCTGCAATAACCCTCCACCGCGAAACAACGGCCGGTACTGCACGGGAAAGAGAGCCGTCTACAGGTCCTGTAACGTCAACCCGTGCCCGCCAACCAGTAAGACATCACATCACAGTAAAATCACAGTTTGTAAAACATATAGGTTTACCCTTATTATTTTATTGTCTTTGTTAGAAAAGAGTTTCAGACAGGAACAGTGTGCGCTCCGGGACGGCCCTCAAACGGACCCTAAAGGAGTGAAGACTTTTGTGGAATGGGTACCAAAATATGCAGGAATTCTGCCGAAAGACGTCTGCAAGTTAACCTGCCGGGCGAAAGGCACAGGATACTATGTTGTGTTTTCTCAGAGAGTGAGTTTACATTTATATTACGGATTAATATCCTACACACACGTTTGTCTTGAGAGTAAACCTAAAGAATACGAGATGTTCTTCTGTAAAAATGAACACATCATACCCGTTTGCTGTAATTTCGTGTGCTTTTGGTGCAGGTGATTGATGGAACAGAATGCCGGCCGTACAGCAGCTCGGTTTGTGTTAAAGGAAAGTGTGTCCGTACCGGCTGTGATGGAATCGTTGGCTCTAAACTTCAGTTTGATAAGTGTGGCATCTGTGGTGGAGATGAAAACAGCTGTATCAAAGTGGCTGGAAATTTCACTAAGAAGAGGTTAGAAAACACAAACACACTTTTCACTTTAAAGCAAACAACATACAGACAAAATAGATTCAAGTGACTGACAGATTTGACACTTGATCCTCAATCAGCTTTTATTATTTTTATTGGTACAATCAGAGCCGGCCCTAGACCTTTGGGGGCCCTAAGCAAAATTTGGTCCGTTTTAAGTAAGGCCTAAAGAAAAGCAACGACTACCTTATGACTATACTGCACATATTATATCTACTATGTTATTTTTTTTTTAATGTGTCTATTAAATTTTGTTTTAATTATTCTATGTATACTGTATGTTAATGATCTTTTTTACATTGCTGGTCCTGAGTACGTATTTCGTTCTTATGTGGCAACGTGTAGCCTACAGAATGACAATTATATAAAAGACCTTAGGGTGGTCCCGGACAGGGAATATCTTAAGACAGGACTCGGCCTTAGTTTAATTAGAAAACATAACTAATTTTAACAAAAATGCCTTACTAAAAACATTATTTGTGTGGATTTTGAGGCAAAACAAAGGGCACAGGTGTATTTTAAGATATGTCAGTGCAAGCTTTTTTCAGTTTGGACAGCTCTTAGCCTACTTTTATTTTAGTCTAGGACTAGTTTAATTCTTGTCAGGGAAACTGCCCCCTCGAGTTCTTGATTTGAGTTCCATGTTTGATGTCTAACAGTTACAGAAAAATATGATGCCACTGACTGAACTGAATGGCAGTGCAGTGCAACAAACACACACTGATGAACTTGCTGAATAAAAAGACTGATAAAGTGATTTTCATTGACCATCAAAGAAACTAATTGACAGCAGAGTTTAAGAGGCACATAGGTTTGTGAATAATAACAATTAACTTGCAAATAATATTAATAATTGAAGATTAACAATTAACATTGCATTCATAACATTAATCTAACAAAGCTGGCTACTGTATGTCATATGCATTGCTATAGTTTAAATATTAAACACTGAACAGTGACATTATACACTTTTGCAAAGGCTAGCAGGTGGTTTAACAACGGTGTGCTGTCTGGACATGTTACCACGCATATGCGCATGAGTTTGTTTACTCTTACACATAAAACACTTTAAATTCAGACGTTTAACATTATAATTACACCAATGACATAAATATGTAGAAATGACAATGGCATACGTGAAATATAAGCGTAACAGAATTAATTTACCATGTTAAACCGTTTAAATATTAATTATTAAGCTTAATAAACCTATTCACGTTATGATGGCAAATATAAGAAAGAGAAGTCAAACAGAACACAGGTTTGGTCATTACCGAAGTCAAATAAGATCCACTTACTTCGCATTTATGCACAAACACACATAACATTAAAGAAATTGTCCTTAAAGCAACAGCAAAAGTTCGCGTCTGTATCAGCGATCCGGCTCAACTCAACTTTGCGTTCTGTGGGCGGGATGCTCGCCTGCACATAGATCGCGGGCACTAATTGGCTGCTGTGCTGGATGCTGTGTGTCAATCAATCTAGGCAAGAAAGAGATCTTATTAGCGAACTTTCATAATAACTATAATAACAAGTAACAGCCTTTTTAACATTGCCATAATAATAAATAATTAATATTTATATTTATTTTATGTAATTTTTTATGAATGATTTTTTTCAACCACTAGCTAAGTGACTTTAGGGGGCCCTCTGCTGGACACGAGGCCCTTTGCAATCGCAATGGTCGTTTAGTGGCTGGGCCGGCTCTGGGTACAATGTTCATGTCAACCCAAAATCTCTTTGATATCTCAGTTCTTTCTCCTGAGATCTAATGGAGATCAAATTGACACATTTTCTCAATAGTGTCTCAAACTGATTCTTTTAAAACCAAATAATCTGTGTTAACATTTCAAACTGGGACTGGGTATTGCAATTCAATTCTTTCTTTTTATGGTTTTGATTTGATTTATCTAAACTAAATCTAATATCGATTTGTTATTTTAGTTTTGCAGGCATAGAATTAATTTGGTGTGCTGTCACTTTAAAAGGTACCCTGGTTATATAAGCACACGTATGGTTTAATAGATTAACACTGGGATTGGCAATATAAATGTGAAAATAAAAATAATGCAAATATCACAGTTTTAATAAACTTAAAAAAAATATTTTGTTATCAGAGGCTGCCATTTTGTTTTTCATCACTATACATGATGTCAAATGGTTGCAATAAAACCCATTCTACTAACACTACAGCGAAGTAAACACGGTAAACAAGTCTTCAATCAGTAGATTATAAAATGATGCGAATTAGAAGATGAGAGTTATAAATGCACACAGACAGACAGGTGGTGATATTTGGTCTGCATTTCATTAAAAAAAACAGCATCAGGTCTTCTGTTTAGCACTTTTACAGAAAATAACACAAATAGAAAGAATAAAGAACACTTACATTCTTACATGAAAACTATGAAAGATACCTGTAGTAATATAATATCTTACAACAATCATTACACGTCAATAATGTCAGAAAGCGAGAAATAATGGTGGCCTCCATAGGTTAAAATAAGTCATTTTAAGTAATGAAAATATTTACTGTGTTTCTATCAATGAATTTTAGTAGTTGAAGGCAAATATTAAAGCATACAAGTCTTCATTGTTGGGTACCTTTTAAGACCTACATGTAATGCACAAATCTAATATACATAAGCACATGCGTTTACTTTCTGATTTATTCACATTTAAACAGCAGTCTACGTTTACAAGGACAATCGCTGCTTTTTGGAAGAATTTTTTGTGTAAATATGTAGGAAACGTGAGCCCAGTATTTACGCCCTGTCTGAGCCTTGACATGTGGCTTTCTGGGCACACGCTTAAAGCCGCAATATGTACGATTTTTGTAATAAAATGTCCAAAAACCACTTGCACAGTGTGATATATTTCATTCAATTGTGTACTAATTTGTAAATCCAGAGAAGTTCCTGTTTTAAATAATGCCTTGTCCTTTGTCTCACTTGTAATTTGTGGGGTTTCCATCCAAACGTGAAACAAATATTTTTAATATTTGCAAAAAAAAATCAAATGTGAATTAGGTGCGTTTTCATCAAGTTGTTTGAGCGAATGGTGGTGGTATTAGTAATCTAGTAACCAACAGTAAACAAATCAAGGGATGCTTAGAAAATGAAGACGAATTAACTTTAAATGTATAAATTAACTAGCAGTGCAGCTTGTTATTATCAAACTAAATGTTGTGCACAGAAGAAGGAATGCAGAATTTTTGATGCAGGCACTAACAGCAAGGGCATTATGATGAGCCCCATACTGTATGTAAAGACAACGTCAGCTGAAACAGCTAGATGATCGGTCACGTGGTTTAATGTTCACTACATCAGAATTTATTTAGCAAATGCATTTCCAACTCCCATTATTCACATTTACTCGTTTTCGCACAAGTCAAAAACCAAGTGAGCGTAAAAACTTTTATTTGAAATTTTGTTGGGTTTTCCTTTTCTTGTGTTTCAGTTCTTGGTTAAAATCAGATAATCAATCTTTTTTACTCAGCTCTACTGTACGTCTCATTTCTGTGTATTTTTATTTCTTGAAAAGAATATAAACATGATACTTCAAATAATCATAAGCAGAATCTGAGCTATAGAGTTTATATCTGAAAACCAATCATATCCCTTAAATGGCGGTCAGTGATCACTGGAAAGGAGATATTTTGTTATCTCTAGGTTTATTGTTTTAAGAGTATTACTGTAAGACAGAAGTGAATATATGTTGTGTGCTGATCTCTGTATGTTTTCTACAGTAAGGGTTATACGGATGTGGTGAAGGTGCCCGAGGGCTCGACACACCTGAAGGTTCGACAGTATAAACCTAAAGGCCAGACACGTTACACCGCTTACCTCGCCCTGCGTCGGCCCGGTGGAGAATATCTTCTGAACGGAAAGTTTATGATCTCCACGTCAGAGACGGTCATTCCCCTGAATGGCTCCGTCCTCAACTACAGCGGATGGAGTCAGAGAGACGAGTACCTTCACAGCATGGGCCCCGGGGCCTTACAGGAAAGCCTGGTGGTGCAGATACTCGCCACAGACGCTAAGAAGCCGCTAGACATCCGCTATAGCTTCTTCATGCCTCGTAAAATACCGCTTCCCCCTCGGACGTCACTCGTCGTGTCTTCGGCCACTGCCGCGGCGTTGTCGTCGGAGGAGATCATGACGTTTACTACCGAGGTTCCTTCGACGACAGAGCCTCCGTCGACCACGATCGCAGGACCCCGGTGGGTGACGGGACCGTGGATGATGTGCTCTAGAACTTGCGATACGGGTTGGCAAAGTCGCACGGTGCAATGCAAAGACCATCAGGACAAGCTGGCCAAAGGATGCCCGCTCACCGCCAGACCCTCGGCTTTCAAAAACTGCCTGAATAAAAAGTGTTGAGGACTCATGGATGAAATAAACTGAGGAACGATGTTGTTTTCTGGTTGGCCACGTCAGGTGTCCAGCAGAGACAGATGGAGCACATAAACCCTAACATGACTGAACCATTGCTGGTTCCTTTAGACTGACAGTTGTGTTTGTATAAATGCTGTTTCATGATCTAAACACAATCACTGTGGACTCCTGCTAGCGTCCAGATTTGTGTTGGACGCAGAGCTTTGGCTCAGACCGGTCGCTCGATGTAGCTCCGCCCCTTTGACAATCCTGCAACCGTTTAGCAGTGAATATTGCTACTGGACTGCAGTATCCAGATGTTTCAGGTCATATGAGCATCATTCATTGTCTCGCAGTAATTCAAGTCAAACTATAAACTTTTGACTGGAGGAGCAGTACAAGCTGTGTGAAATAATGATTATGTAAAAGTCGACGATTCAAGAATCTAAGATGATTATTCAGGACTTGTATCTGAATGTCTTGTGGGTTATCTGATAACATTGTTCATGTGTGTATGTATGTTTGTGTGTGTTTCATTGCACCCTATTAGGGTGCAGTGATTATTATTAACCCCATTTATGACCCTGGACCGCAAAACAAGTCAGAAGGGTCAATTTTCTGAAATTGGGATTTATACATTATCTGATAGTTGAATACATTTGAAAATCTAAGGGTGCACAAAAATCTAAATATTGAGAAAATGGCTTTTAAAGTTGTCCAAATAAAGACCTTAGCAACACATATTACTAATGACAGATATATTTTTGATATATTTACGGTAGAAAATTTACAAAATATCTTCATGGAACATGATCTTACTTTAAATCCTAATGATTTTTGGCATAAAAGAAAAATTGATCATTTTGACCCTTACAAAGTATTGTTGGCTATTTCTACAAGTATACTCGTGTGATTAAAGGTTTTGTGGTCCAGGGTCACGTTTACAAAAGCAGTGGCACAAATACCATACTCTTTTGAAATGTAATCTTATACCACACTGTAAAAAAATGCAGCATGAAGTTAAAAAATGCTTGGTTTTGGAAGTCAGTTCAACCTACTTTTTTAAGTTTTGACCTGTGATAAGTTAATATAACTTATAAAAACAAGTTGTTTAACTTAAAGTAAAATTATATGTTGATTTGACAAAAATGCTGCATTTTTTTACAGTGCAAGGTAAATAAATGTCAGTACGTTACTGTATATCAAAGTACTATAGTATTACCATCTGATAGCATCACAGTACCATAGTATCATCACTGTACATTTTTTGTAAGTGTCTGTATGTCTCAGTGTGACTGTACATCGGTTTCTCTATAAGAGTCGAGGTACTTGAAAACGACAACGTGTCCTGAACACTCGCAATCACGCCAGCCGATCACACGGTTACCATGGCAATGATGTTTTTCAATCATTGCTCACCTGTTGCACACCTCACTTCAGCACCGTTTCTCAAACAAACTTCAGGAAATAAAGACATGCAGGAATAAAAGCTAAAATAAAGAGTGTTGAGGTCGTTTAATGTGACTCAAAGTGAATTAAACGTCCCTGTGCTCACATCAGATGATGGAACTCAACACTTTCATCTCTGTGTGGGTGAAACCTCACATTAGATTTATATACCGCTCTTAACTCGTAGTAGTATAATAACACACAAATCTCTCTCTCTCTCATGGCAGTATTTTGGTTAAAGTGATCTGAAGTTTGTTGATGATTTCTGTATGTGTCAGCTTCATGCAGTGATGTCTTTACTCATCTCAGTGGAAAGCAGCAGTTGTACTGAATACACACAGCACTGATTTTATAATTTATTGTTTGTACTGGTATGTGAAAATGAAAACACATGATGAATTTATTTATTGTTATGGTCATTTTGTGTCTCTTAACTACTATTGAACTAAAAACATGACTGAGCAGAAGATTTCCTTGTTAAGAGGATTTTCCTTGTGTTTTTTAATCATCTTCATAAATATATTTGTGTATATAAAAAATGGCTATATTATAGTTTCCATTTATGGATTTATTTGTTGCCATTGTCATCTCACAACAAATGAATCAAAAAGCCAATTCAGTTGAATCTGTGACTAAATGACATATTCACGACATCACAAATCACTGCATCTATTAAACATGTCACTAACTACCGCATGCTTCAGTATATGCTTTCATCTTAACAATAAAAATCTGAACATAAGAGCATCTATGATCCAACAAAAAGCACTGTTTAATCTCATCAATAGTAAACAGAGGAGGCTGGGGCAAGTTGTCACGCTGTTTATTGTAGTTCATCTTCACCTTATCTGTGTAGTTGTGTTTGGCCTCAATCTTATCTTGTCTAAACTTAACCTTTATCATAGTTTTCTCGTCTTAATGTATGTCCTTGTTTTTATTTGACAAAGATTCTTAGTTTTGAGGACAAAATTAAAAAGTATTTTTTGAAAAAAGATTGAGCTAAAACCAACAAAAATCAGAAAACATTTTATCCAAAGACTTACAAGAGTCTTACGAGAGCACATTAAAGAGATAGTTCATCCAAAAATTAAAATTCTGTAATTTATTCCCTATCATATTGTTACAAGCCTGTATAAATTTGTGAACTGTTTGTGAGCCCCATTCACTGTCATAGTAGTGAAAAAGAATACTATGTAAGTGAATGGGGCTCATGTTGGTTTGGTTACTAACATTGCCCAAAACATCTTCCTTTGGGTTCATCAGGACAAAGACATTTATACAGGTTTGTAACAACATAAGAGTGAGTAAATGATGACAGAATTTTTATTTTTGGGTGAACTATCCCTTTAAGATATTTGACTTAAATGAGATTGAAGTTATTTTTAATAAGAAGCAGACTTTTGACTTGAAAACTTTGAGTTCAAATATACAGCACACTCTGTGATGACAATTGCTTTCTGAAACTATCCTGACTTAGGCCTATAAAAGAAACTTGTCAACTTCTACACTTGGGATTAATGATGTAAATCACAGAAGACCATAAAATAATCTCACCATCAATCTCAACTATTAAGAGACACAAGCAAATGATTAGTGTCAACACTGATATATAGACCTTAAACTCTCTTTTAAACTGTTTATTGAATGAGATGATCCAACAAGTGAACAACAATGAATTATCATACAGTATCATCAGATGATCAAGCCCTTGAGCTGTGTGTGCTCTGTTAAGTGAGCTACAGGAACATGCATCAACTCAAGCAATTTTAGAAACATCTCTGATATAAAACCTAATGAAGACCTCCATTAAATCTCCTGGGCTATATGAGCATGAAATAATGTTATATATCTCCATCACTCTCTGATGCCTGACAGACAGATATTTTCCCTATAACTGATTATGTGAAGAGTAATATGTTATAGTAAGTAATATGTTATATATTGGTTTTACTGACGTTGATTTATTAATATCTTGTGTAGTTCTGAAAGTGGATTTTGTTTTATGTAGGTTTTCACACACAGACATCATTTATGAGGCTGTTGAGCCACCTGCTGTTCACATGAGGTCAAATTACATCTGAATTAAATGCAAATAAATACAAAAATAGGCTAAATTAACAATTTAATATTTTAACAACCAAATTCTCGAAGATAAGTAATTTACATTAATATTGTGTTCATTAATTTCTATGAAATAATCAAAACCTATTTTTCAGAAATAGCTTAATATATAAAAGTCGTGCTGTTAGTAAAACATGTGTAAGACTTTCCAGCAGTATCCTGCAGTTTCACATTCTCTAACTATTTTTAATTATTTTGTATCTTTAATTATTTCATTATATTTTACTTTATATATATTTTATGAGATTATATTAATTTTATTTATTTATTTACTTTTTGTCATGTGACCCTGCAGATCTGTTGCAGAGAACCCCGATGAATAATATTATTAATTATTAACTGCAATCCTGATTAAATAAAAATATAGTTTTCCACTTTATTTCCTATTTGTCCAAACTGTTGCTATTTATTATAAACGTCTCTGAAAGATCTGCTGGTTTCTGCTGCCATCTCGTGGATTTGCGTGTAACTTTCACAGGATATTTTCATCTCTTAAGGTCGTCCGGTAACTTCAAACCATTCGTTAATTCATATTAATTCAGATATTTGTGATTGATGAGCTCGTTAAATTATCTTTTCATGACTTAACATGTCATTTCATATATTTCAGCTTAAATGTGTGAAGTTAAATGTATTTTTATCACTGAATAGCGACTCTATACTGTAGTGAACAAGTTCATTAATGTCTGCAGGGTCTGATTCAGTAACAGAAATAGAAAAATTTATTTATGTAATAAGAGAATGAAAGACAATATGTGGTCCATTGTGTTCTGTTTGTCAGTACGGTGTTCTTGGACTGTATGTGCTTTCTCTTTGAGGGTCCTGGGACGTTTTTAATGTCTAATTAAATCTGGAGCGTTATACACGTCCGAAACAAACACGTTTTTAGAGACCATGATTTCGGACCATGATTTTTTGCGGGATCTCAAATAGTCTGCGCGCACGCGCCTATAGAGACCCTCCGGTCCACCTTAAACTCTTTGTCCGAACCTCCTGCGCTTCAGCCAGAGGTTCATTCAGATGTTTGACATCTCAGTCAATCAAAAGTGACAAATCTGTGAACACACGTGCTGTCCCAAGTAACCTTAAACTGAATTCTTTATGTGCGTAAAAGACACACTATGTATGAATGAACTCAGCTGAATTACAGAAGTCACAGAATGCATGCACAGACAGAGAGAGTTGGAGAGTTAAAAGTTGTAATATGATGGTTTGGACAGTAAGTGTTGTACTCTGATGAGTGATTATAGTGGCAGTGCGCCAGCGCTCTGTTGCGTACTGCACTGGATCAAAGGGGCTTCAGGAAAGGGGTGGACCCGCACCGGGCCATATAAAGAGAGCCGGGCGCTGCTCGTTTCTAAGAGTTCAAACTAGAAGAGACAGTGAGGAAAACTTGTTTTCAAGACTTGTCTTTTCCTTTGGAAGGTGATATATTCGACTTTAACTCTGCTGCTAAAGATTCACTCAGTCCACGGCACAATAACTTTTTTATTTATGTAGGCATCAGCACTGGATTGATATCTATTCCAGTTTTCTCGTTTGTTTCTGTGATATTTCGTTTACCAGCTTCAGGCTCTTGGAACTTTGAAAAACAGGATTTTTCATTCGGTCCTTTAATATTTTCTCGTTTTTTTTCAGGACCAGACGGGAATATAATGTCTTTTTTGCGCGTTATACTGGGTTTCATTGCAGCTCTGTGCGTTAACGCGGCGCAGAGCGCGTGGGAGGAAAGCACAGTGGTGCCGGTCCGGATCGACCCTTACGAAATCGAACCGACCCATACAGAAGAGGCACGGCAAAAGGACTCGGAGAAGCGCTTCTATCAGCTGGACGTCTTTGGAGATCGTATGGTGCTTGTGTTGGAACCGGACCAAACCTTTTTAGCACCTGGGTTTGTGTTTCAAATGGTTGGTAAACCGGAGTCCGAGGAGTCTGACAGCGCGGGAGAGGCGCGATGCTTTTTCTCAGGAACCGTGGAGGGTGACAAACCTTCTGCCGCTGCGATTAACGTGTGCGATGGACTGCGCGGCGGCTTTTATGTCGGTACTGAAGAGTACTTCATTCAGCCCAAAAACACCAGCGGAAAGGTGCAGTCCACAGACGGAGACGTCCATGTCATTCGCCGAAGAAAACGGGGAATATTGGCAGAGGAGAACAGTTCAAAGTGTGGCGTGAACGAGGAAGAGGAGCGCGTCCCCGAGAAACCAGATGCGATCAAATCAAAAGCAGAGCCCATTCCAGCTGGTTCTAAAGGTAAATCTTTTTTGACAATGTAAACTTTATTATTTATGTGTCGTGCATTTGGGAAACTTCCTTTATGCATTTTATAAAGATGCAAAATTACATATTTCAATTTTAAAAGACTTTTCCCGTAATATTTTACGCGCACCCCCGGTAACCCCAGTAAACTCAGTGACTCCGCGTCATTCGGTGCGCGCTTCGCATATGGAGTGAATTAACGAGAGTTGCCCATAAAACACAAGTCTAGTGTTAGATCAAACAAAATAATTTCTCGACTACAATCAGAGAAGTTATTTTCAGAATATGTTAACGCAAACGTTTTGCTCTCTGAAGGGTAGACAAGTGGTTTTTAAAAGCGCTGCGAGGGTTAACTTTTTAGAGAGGACAGTCAGCTCACCGCATACGCAAAAGAAGGGAAGGAGTTGTAGCCCTGAAGGGTTGGGGGAGTGGGAGGTGATTGAGTATTGGCTGTAGAGACGTGGAAGTTCTCCTCCTGGTACCGCATGTTGCGCAGATCAGCAGTGAAGAACTGAAGCTCGTGTTTCCGCCAACGTTCCGCTTGAAAGTGCACAGGTTTGCAGAAGTTATTAACAGGGCGGAGCAGAAAGAAGCTTAGTCAAATAGAGATCTACACAAGCTTAGCTTAGATTTCTATTCCCTTAATTTCCTTTTTTTTTTTTTTGTTTAATTAAAACAAGACAACGCATAGCGACTTGCTTTACTAATTATTGCCCCCATAAAATCAAAACTTTTTCACTAATAGTCCATGTTGTTTTTTGCAATCTTTCTGTTACTGAAAACAGATCAAACCTATACACAACATCAACTTACATTCAGGGTCTAGACAAATGTTTTTAATGAAGCCTTCTGTTTTTAAATGGACAAATTTGCCCCATCTTACAGTTCCATAGGAATTATGTAAATACTAGAAAGTCTAATGCATAAATGCCCTTTGTTGCTGTAGATTTAGATTTCAGTTTTCTGTTTTTCTGAATCCTCCAGAGCACCACAGAGCCCGTCGTTTTGTGTCCACTCCTCGCTATTTGGAGATCATGATTGTGGCGGACCAGTCAATGGCAGAGTTTCATGGTGCTGGACTCAAACCTTATTTGCTAACCATCATGGCGGTGGCATCTCGACTGTATCGTCATCCTACAATTCATAATTCCATCACTTTGGCTGTCGTGAAGCTACTGGTTGTGTACGAAGAAGAGCACGGCCCACAGGTGTCTTCCAATGCCGCGCTTACGCTCAGGAACTTTTGCCAGTGGCAAAAACAGCACAATCCTTCAAGTGACCGCCATCCAGAGCATTATGACACAGCAGTGCTGTTTACCAGACAGGTGAGACTTCATTTCATTACAGCTTTATCAAGTCATTCAGTAGTACAGTAATTCTGTTCATGAATGCAACTGTGTGGCTTATATTTATCATCTTCGTTCCTTGCAGGACATCTGTGGCGCTCACTCTTGTGACACTTTGGGTATGGCCGATGTAGGCACTGCCTGCGATCCTGATCGAAGCTGCTCCATTATTGAAGATGACGGCCTGCAGGCAGCCTTCACAGTAGCGCATGAGCTTGGTAAGATGCATCCTGATGTTCATGTATAAAGTTATGTGACGACATTATTGTAGGTCACTAAAGACAATGGTTTCGCCTCTCTTGTAGGTCATGTGTTTAACATGCCCCACGATGATGCCAAACAATGTGCTAGTGTTAATGGTGACCACTGGAGTTCCCACATGATGGCCTCTACCTTGTCAAATCTGAACCAGCTTCAGCCCTGGTCTCCTTGCAGTGCTCTGATGATCACGTCTTTCCTGGACAATGGCCACGGTCAGTGTTTACTGGACAAGCCCCAGAGACCGCAGCAGTTACCCCAATCTCTGCCAGGTACCGTTTACAATGCTGACAGACAGTGCCGTCTCACGTTTGGAGAGGAGTCACACCATTGTCTTGACTCGAGCACCACCTGCGCTGTTCTTTGGTGCACCGTCACAACTACAAACGGTTTGGTGGTCTGCCAGACCAAGAACTTTCCGTGGGCCGACGGAACGCCTTGTGGGTCTGACAGCTACTGTATGGCAGGCCAATGTCTGAGCAAGAGCGAGGCAGCCAAGTTTCAGGTGAGCACCAATTGTTGTATATTAATATGCAACATATTGATCTGCTGATTGTTTTGTCTTTTGACAAACAACAATTCTGTATCGTTACTTTTTTAGACTCCAGTCAATGGCGGATGGGGATCTTGGGGTCCTTGGGGAGACTGCTCACGTAGCTGTGGGGGAGGTGTGCAGTACTCTTTCAGGGACTGTGACAATCCCCTACCCAAAAACGGAGGCAAATTCTGTGAGGGAAAAAGAATTCAGTACCGCTCCTGCAATACTGAGGCCTGCCCTGACAGCAATGGTATGGGATAGTCCTGTCATTAAAAAACGCCTTCAGCAGTACATTGAGATGTTAGCCGCTTGACACTCATCTGTATCTGGTTTTCCATGTGCAGGTTTGACATTCCGTGAGGAACAGTGTTTGGCCCACAATGACATCTCCTCTCAAGTGTCATTTGGCTCCGGGGAAGGTGTCGAGTGGGTGCCGAAGTATGCGGGAGTGTCTCCCAAGGACCGCTGCAAGTTGGTGTGCCGAGCAAAGGGAACAGGCTATTTCTTTGTTCTAAAACCAAAGGTGAATGTCTTGACAACCCATGACCTGCTAAGAGTTGTTTGCATGTGTCAAATCTAACGTTGGTAAGGATACAAGTGCGAGTGCCAGTGTTGACTGATCATTTGGTTCTTTTGATGGTCTTTAGGTGGCTGATGGAACACCCTGTACCCCAGACTCCACCTCGGTTTGCGTCCAGGGCCAGTGTGTGAAAGCTGGTTGTGACCACATCATTGGTTCCAACAAACGTTTCGACAAGTGTGGTGTCTGTGGAGGAGATGGTTCTACTTGCAAGAAAGTGTCTGGATCAATGGAACGTGCAAGGTGAGCCCAGAATTTGCCCAAAAGTTCTTCCAGCTATTTTGGGTTATAAGAAGTAACTTACTAAATTCCACTCCATATATATTGACCTTTGCTTTTTGCTTTGCATTTAAGGGCGGGCTATCAGGATGTGGTGACAATTCCTGCTGGAGCCACACACCTAGATGTCAAGCAGAAATCTCTGGGAGGCCGTCGGCAGGATAACAGCTACTTGGCAGTTCGTAGACAAGATGGTACATATCTGCTGAATGGCGACTACAAGCTCACCACTTTAGAGACCGACATTCCTTTGAGAGGTGCACTGCTACGTTACAGTGGGTCCTCCGCCAACCTAGAGCGCCTGCGAAGCTTTGCTCCTTTACCTGAGTCCCTTACCATTCAAGTGCTATCGGTTGGTGACTCCCCCCGACCTCGAGTGAAATACAGCTACTTTGCCCCCCGTCCAGTCTCAAACCCCAACCGACTGTCTATTAACGCCATCAGCGAAGCAGGAGGTGCCGAATGGACCCTGCGTGAGTGGGGACCCTGCTCGAAGACCTGCGGAGGTGGGGTCCAGAAGCGTGTCGTCATCTGTCTCAACGCTTATGGTCGTCAGTCGAAAGAATGTCCGGAAGAACTGCGCCCTGCGTCGTCACAATCCTGCGGGGTGCAGGCTTGTCAATCTTGGCTGCTGGGCGAGTGGTCTGCTTGTTCAAAAACATGTGGCAGAGGCTTCCGCAAGCGTCTACTGCGCTGCGTAGGACACGATGGTCACATGTTGCCTCATGAAAGCTGCAGTTCAATAGACCGGCCACGACCTCTCCTGGACTTGTGCAACCAGACGCCCTGTTGAAACTAACAACCGAGACTTGAAACGACTTTAATGGCTGTAATCCTGCGAGTTGCATCTGGTGCCTTTGGGATTCGAATGACCCTTATGACAGAGACTGCAATCAAACTTCATTTAGTGTTTTTATTCCAGGCCATCCAACACTGGGTAAAGGACACAAAGCTGGCACAGTGTGTTCCTGTTATGACAGCTGTGATGGAGGATAAGAATACGGACACTTCTGCTGCTTTGGATGCTAATGTCATGCATTTTAGATTTTGAGTGTGTATGATGAATGATTCAGGAATGTATGCTATAGCGCTTGTCCGAGCTGGACTGGACAAGCAGGTTTAATGTGTTGCAAGCAAATATATAGGATGGAACGAGAGCTTATTACAGATGAAACTATTATATTACTACCAGGGTCTAGATCAGTACTTGGAATTCGTTAGTTGGGGCATTAAAAGCGCCCTCTAGTGGATCTCTTTGAATTATTTAAAACTCTGGCTCAGAGCACATATTTAACACACACGTGTTTTCATGCCAAAATTCTTGCCATATTTCACCTCAGCTAGGCACACGTGCTGCTAATCGAACACAACAACAGGTATTATGCATTTTCATGTAAGACTCACAATGCACATTAGCTTTAAGTTTCGCTTCATAGGTATATGCAAAGCCATATCAAGAGCTATCATAGTTTAAGGAGGAGGGAGAGCATGGGTTATATATCTGAAAGAGAGGGTGTGTTTGTGTTTTGTGTGATTGTGTAGAGATATGGTGAGGGACTTTTCTCCTACTTCTACTTCATAAGTAATCCTCTCCTGCCTTCTGAGAAGGTGTCTTTTTAATGCGGTATTTTTTTGTACAGAATATCCAAACGTTATTTATTTTTGTACAGCTCATTTAATATAATCTTGTTGCTTTTATATAAGAATTGTATTTCTATTTGTTGTTATTATTGAAATAACTGAAGGATGTAGATTATATTAGAGTATTTATACAGTATCTATGATCTTAGGTTTATGAATAAAGTATCACATTGATTTGTGATCCAAATTTGCTGTCTTACTTTGTTTGTGTGTGGTTTTTGCCATTTAAGTATTGTATTTTAAATCAGTGTTTCTTTACCGGGGGGCTCAACAGATTTCCAAAGGGTCCTTAAGAAGAATTACAATGATTCAAAATAAGACAAAAAGAAAACATTAAAATAACATAAAACAATTTGGTTTGGTTATTTTTTGTAATGATTACATCTTATGTAGAAACAAATAAATTGGGGAGGGGCTCAAATATTAGTTTGAACAATGAGGGGCTTGAAGTGAAAAGGGTGAGAGACACTGTTTGAATTTTCAGCCTGGGGTCCCTGGTGGTCCATGAAGGTACTGCAAGGGATTCATAAACACTATACAGTTTATAGCTAAGACTCACAAAAAGAAAATACATTTAGAAAAATAAGTATTTAAGTTTCTCCTTTATACTTGAAGCTAAATGGTGAAGCTATGAATCCAATAGTGGAGCTGTAAAGGATGTTAAGGTAACTAGTTTAGCATAATTTATTGTTTGTTAATGGTATTAATAAAATATATTTCGTAATTTATGTTGGGGGGTTGTGTTGTTGATGTCCACATGTTGTTGACAGCTAATGTTACATAAGTCACAGATATTTTATATACAAAATGAAAATGATGACAATGAAAGTGCTAGAGCTCAGATTATAAACTCCTCCAGGATAAATGAAATACAAATTAATTTCAATTAAATCATCCAAATACATTACACTGGTTGAAAGAGGGTCTGTGTGGCGTATACACATGACTGGATATAAATAATAAAGTCTTTAGTTATATAACAAGCTTTAATAATTAAAGAGCACACACTTGGGTTTAGTCGTTCAGTCATTGTATTGCAAGGGCTCAGTTAGTTCTTCAGATGATAAATAATAAATACAACCAACCTACAGCAAAATAACAAGGGACTGAATATCAGGATACCAAAACTGACACATTAAAACCTTTCATCTGACCTATCTGTCAATGGTAATATTGTCACAATTTCACAGACGGAAGAATTCAGCTATTGTTTGTGGTCTTGCAATTGCAACTTTCTGAGAAGAAGTTAAATCTCACTGATATGAGAGGCAGTGTAAATGTGCAGCTTTGTGCACTCATCAAACATGAGGACATGTTCATTATAACTGAATATTTCATATTATCATTATTTGTCCACTAAACAAACATTGCATGATTTTTGACCTTAGTTAACCTTAAATTCAAGGGCTTTCAAAGACTTTCAGGTCCAATACCCTTTAAAGATACATTGTTAAGGTTTCCTTTCAAGGGAACTCGTGCTGCGTCACTGCAGTGACACTTTAGGGACGCCTCCAGGGGTAAGTGCGTCTGAATGTGTATATCAAATTCAACCAATGATGAGGCTTACAGTAACAACAAAGACAGGGTGTCGCGGGAGCCAGTAAGTATATCGATATCTGAAATATTGCCTATAGGCCCTGTCCCAAATGGTGCACTTCATGTGGACTTTTGGTCTTGTGGCCTTAAATTCCGCGTTCTCGCTTAGTCTACGAGTCTGTAGGGTGTCCCATCTGTCATTTATACGCTTTGAAGTGTGCTCATCAGCGCCTCCTTTGCCCCCTTGATGCGGTCTTCAGCAAAGCCCGCACTGCAGCAGGCTTCGCGCACTTTGCCAACCCAGAAGTCCTTGCGAAAGGGCAATCAGACCAATCAGGTGACGGAAGGGAGGAGTTTACACTGACGGGCAACTTCTCGACCTATTTCCGGTGTGATGCTCGAGTCTGTCCCAAAATACAACTCCGGTGCACCCACGTGGACTCGCATCAAGGGTCCCTAAAGTCTGGACTACGTGATGTCATTAAAGTGTGGACTCTGAGGAGGACCACAAGTCCGGAGTGTGCCATTTGGGACAGGGCCAAAGACGGCGTTACAGGGACGCAGGAAGTATGGCAAGAGAGACGCAGCGTCTCGTTCCCTTCTCAGGGAACAACAGTTACATACGTAACCCGAGACGTTTTCATGTGTCAAACACTACTATACAAAAAAGCATTTTGGTATAAATCAACATTCGCATACAGAAGATATAAGCATTTAAAGTGAACAGTTTAGCACGTGTGCTTAAAAAGTCTAGAATTTTAATTATATTATCCTACACTACACAGGGAATTATATGTTCGCTTTTGTTTTTTTTTTAGAAAACTTCTTGCATAAAATAGATTCAAGCACTTTCAATGACTTGTATGTTTGTATGTATATTTTCAAAAACTTCCCAGGGCCTTGAATTTCTTTCAAGGATTTCAAGGACCCGTGGGAACCCTGTTTCTATAAGGATTTCTAATGATGAATTTTACCCAAAGCTTTCAGTGCACACATTTCATTTGTAATTGATGCTTTTTAACAAGATTTGTGGAAAGCATGTGTGCGCATGTGTATTTGTTTTATGTATTCATGTTGAGCCAGGTCAGGGATGTTCATCTAAATTTAGACAAACACGAGGTACACTCACGACAAGATGAGCTCGCAATTTGGCGCTATTGAACGCGAATAATGATCGTGCGCCAGTCGTGTTGTTCCTCCGGTAACCGGACTGATCGGAACACGAGAAGTCGTGACGGCGGAGGCGGCGCGTCTCTGTTTTGTCTGCGCGCTCGATGCGTCTCCTCGCAGTCGCATTCGGAGAGGACTTTCATCCGGGCGCTGTTCCTGGGGGAGGGGATCGAGTCAAAGGAAAGAAAATAGCGCAAGGAAGGAGTGAGAGACAAAGAGGAAAGAGTCAGATGAGAAGTTTACATGGACGCGAACACGTGGAGGAATAAAAGAGCGCGTTCGTTTTAGATATCGTCGCTTTTATAAAGACTTTAACTCTGACTGAATAAGATGTAAAAGTTGGATAGAAGCGTGATTTGTCTTCTGGATCATTATGGAAAAGCAAAAGAGCTGGAAGTTGTTGAGGGATTCGCTCATTCTCTGCTTATTATCCGGTAACATCTTTATTCTTGTCATGTTTCAAAAGTTACAGAAGAACAACTACAAACTGCTTCATGTATCATTGAGATGAGGTTTTCAAATAAGTTACGGATTAAGTGAAGTTTAATGGAGTGAAATGGAGTTGGGAACACTTTCGGATGTGTTTAGACATTTTCTTCATGTAACATCTTTGTTACACTAACCATGTGTTTTTGATGCTTCCATGTTTATATATAGAAGTTCCATGTAAATACCATGGTATGTGAGTATGGTAATTATTCAGGATTAGGGTATAAATCAATGTACTGTGGTTATTCCATCCTGATCCCTTAAAAAGACATAGAACTTTATCATGAGGGCGCGCGTTTGCGCGTGCGTGCGTGCTTGCTTGCGCGTGAGTGTGTAGCAAGATTTTAGCACTAGTGCTTCTATAGGGTCTTTGTCCCAAATGTGTTGACCGACAGGACCCAGAGGTAAATTGAGGGCCTCTTGGGGACCACCCAGTCTGCAGGGCCGCCACACATTTGCGTAATGACTCTGAGACACAGATGAAAACAGACGCCACTCAAATGAAAGCCAAACTCTGCTGCTTTACAGGACATCATTATATCAATTATACTGTGATGAGGAGGAGATAGACCTCTAATTGTGTCTACTGCACAGAAAAAAGACGTCCTCATCCTGGACAGCCTTCAAATGGATTTTTTTTTTGTATGGAGAATGTTTGATCTGTGTAAAATGTGAACACTTTTAAATAGGGCATTGATTCTTTTAAAGTGTTGAATAGATTTTTCATGTTGAGTTTTAAGGATTATTTAATGCATGTTGCTCTTGGTGTCTATTGTATGTAAGAAAAGTTTTTTTATTTAGCACAAGAATGCTTTTGTTTATTGTTCAGGCAGAGATTTTAATTCGGTGCTGTTTTTCTTAAGCATTCATGTTCCGACTTCAAAGTAAGTTTGAAAGAAAAGTAAACACAAATGAAGAGTTGTGTCAGTCATACATCAAACAACTTTAATACAAATGATACGTGAGCTCTGATGAGTAAAATGTGTTGTAAGACAGACAGAAAATACCTCAGACGTCCACCGGCAGCTGCAAACTCATAACTGAAGATTTAACAGCGTCTCATACAGGATCAGACTCGCCTGTCAGCTACAGGAATGATGAGAAAAGTTCAGAGTTTTCAGGTCACAGAAAAAACTGAGACTCATTCTGTACAGTTTATATTTGTGCAGCCAGAATAATATCTGACATTGAACAACAAATAATAATATTCCAGGTTTTCTGTATCAATGCATTATTTTTGAACAGGTGAATCTATTGAAAGCAGATCAATCTCACAATTAAAAGAAAACAAATCTTTATTTAGCTTCAACAAGATGAAGTCTGTTTTAAGTCTGTCGCATAACAACATTATTATCTTGGCAATTAATGTGTAATCGTTTTACTTTTTGTTGTGTTCTCATTTGTTCTGTAGTGATGTTATTGAGATTATCATTGATGTAATCCAGTGGGGTGTTATTTTTAATTGCTTATTTAAAAGAAATGTGGTGCATTATGATTAAATGCATTGATGTGAACACAATGAGTCAATGCTGATTAAGAACAGTAAATGTTGTTTAATGGTTGGAAAGAATGACAATGAAATGACAGATTTCTTTTAGCTAATTTCTTTTCTGATTTGTGTTTCTCAAGAATGAGTCAAAATACATGAACATTTCAGGAAATCTTAAAGTAAATTGTGTTTGTGTAGGTCGTGGTCACGCTCAGTGTGATGGCTGTATGGAGTACTGTTGTGATGGTGTGCCTCCTTTCTGCTGTTCTTACTATGCCTATGTTGGAGATGTGCTCTCGTAAGTATACACACACACACACTTTCTCAATGCTTGCTTCAGTTTGACCTGTGACCCCACCCACCCATAGCCAGCTGTTTTTTCTCTTCTCTTTGACTCATCAGTCTGAGATTGATCTGTTTTGAGAACAGAAACATATTTATTTTGAATAAATCAGATTGGTTGAAACTTGTTTTGTATTAAAATGATTTTTCTAAGAGCAAAACATGTTTGCAGGTGAAACACCAAAGACAAACTTAATGCTTAAATGTGAATCTTAACTGAGAACTCAAATAAGTCTCATGATCTATGAAAGATTAACCTCTGAGCAATTACATTTTCCTTTGCTGTGTCATTTGATTAGAGTTCAACTAAGCTAGGCTGAACTAATGGTTTAATACTTCAACGTTAATCCCACCTTTAACTACAAACCACCTTAGTTTGTCCTTTGTGCTACAACAGAAGTATGTTTAATCAGAACAAACAACCAAATCATACGATGATCTGAATAAACCCTAAACTCAGCTCATTCTGTAGAGTTTGTGCTGCAAACATGAATGATCCTCGTGTGAATCACGTCATTCTTATTTTAATATGTGAATAACTAAAGAGAAATTTGGATGCAAAGTAGACAGATAATGCAGATCTTTTAAATGTTTTGATGTGGATCTCTTGCTCTTTCTCGGGTGTCTCAGGGGGACGGCCATTTCAGGGATTGTGTTTGGTGTTGTGTTTCTGATGGGCGCCGCGGCCGCCATCTTTCTGTGTATCTGTATGTGTGTGAAGAACGGGCGTGGGGCGAGAGTTGGTGTCTTCAGTACCTCATATATCAACACAGTTACTCAGGGTTACCCAGGTAAATAACCTTCAGCCCATACATTAAAAATGTTTTTTATTAAATAACCGTTTGGCAAATATTCTCACACTGACTGATATATGAGTTGTTGGTGCATATTAAACTTTGAAAAAGACCATATTTAGCAGCATACTGAAAACATTCACATTGGTTATACAGTAGGTGTTATATAAAATACAAATACACTTGTTTTGTGTTATAAAGCAAAGTTTTATTCTGATTGAAGGAATGTATTTAACCTATCCACTAAATTATTCTATAAAAGCTTTTGTCTTTGTAGTACATACTTAATAAACAAAACATTTATGAACCTGTCTAATGTTTAATTCTTCATGTTTCTTTCAGGTCCACCTCCACCGTACAGTTATGAATATGAGATGTATCCCACAGATCTGCGGCCACCACCGTACACACCGACTCCACCCAGAGCAACAAACTCTCCTCCTCCACCATATCCAGGATACAATGGGAAATGAAATGAGATGAACCCATCGTGTGTTCTGGATGAAACAGCTCTGTATGAGCCGGTACCCGACCGCATCTCCGCTCGACTGTAAGAAACTGGAAAAATACATCGAGCAGCCATACAGAGGCTCTTAGACAGGGATCTGAACGTTTCTGACGGCATGGACTTCTAATGAGAAATCTGCTGAACAGTGATGGGGCAGGACGCTCAATTAAAATGAGTGACTTGAGATAATCAATGTGTTTTACTGTGAAACATATTATGTTAGATTTAACTGTTATTATGACACAAAAAGAAAATAGGCTACATTAAATTAATGGCCACTATGGAAATAAGCCTCATTACTGTTGTTAATGTTGTACGCAGAGTAACACTGTGTTCTTTACCTGCAGTACTTGGTGTGATATGGCCACACAATATATTAAGCAATATTAATTTTGTGTCTGTTGGGAATTTTTTTCTAAACTATTTATTTATTCAATATGACTATATTTGAAATATCAGGTGCAATTTTGACGCAGAAGAAAGTTTTACTAGATTTTGACAATGAGAAAGCTGACATCTGCATACTTCACAGGCAGTTGGTCATCATAATGTATTATTTAATTTGTACACATTTACAAGAAACTACACTTTAAATGTACGTGTATTTTACTTACAATAAAATCTTAGTTTTGTGAAATAAAGATGATTGCTCTGTCATTATTAAATTGTGTCAGCAGAGGTCGCCAGACAGAACTGCAGTTTAATGAATGAACACACGGTGGCAGCAAAGACAATAAAGCACTACGAAAATTTGACCAAATTTACAAACTGAAACGTTTATATAATCATTTACTTTCTTGTACATATAAAATATAACAAATACATCAGATACGTTGTTACGTGATTACGTTTTAACATTATGTAATTATATAAAAGTGTAATAATATACAAAATAACACACATGATTTTTTTTTAAAATACAGGTTAACAGTAAAATGTGAAGTTTGTCGAATGTAAATTAATACAAATAGACATGATTAGATATTTAGAGGTTTTTTTTATTTTTTAGGGTATAATCAGTTTATAGTACTTCAGGTTATAGACCCCCCACCCCCCCCCTCCGCCCCTCCCTCGCGTGTATTCCCTCTGTGTGCGGTCAGGTGACGCGCCGCTCGCACTTCCATAGCGTCCTTCGTGGAGTCGACACGGAAAACATAGCGACATTTCGCGGATTTTCATACATTCAGTGTTTATCGGAGCCGCGGCGCAGTGGTCGCAGGATGGGCTGCACGGCGCGTTTTATTCTGTTGATGTTCGCAACATCGACGCTCGCGGTCGAGGTAAGAAATCCACAAAAGAGCCGCGGGAAAAGAAACCTGTCGATTTATTACAACCACATGATTTCTGCTGTTACATACATACATAAACATCTGAAAGACTGCGTGGCAGGAATGCACGGCATGAAACAATGTAACCGTGTTAGTGACGTCACTCACGTTTGGTGTTATTATGTTACTCTGACTGAGAGCTTTAACAATAACACTCTCATTGTGTTTCCGTCATGTAATGTAATATGTGTTTATGTTTTCAGTTGTGTATAAAGATTCATTAAATGATGTCTTTGTTACATTAAGGTGAAATCATAGCCGTGCTCGTGTGCCCATTACGCATTATCGTTCGTGGCGTGCGCTGCTGTATGAGAGACATCTAACCACACCAAACTCATTCTATAACTAGTACTATTGCATTATTATATAGATGACTGAATCTGTAACAGTAACTATTATCCATTATTATCACGAATAAGCAAACCGTGTTGATGATGATCGCGTTCAAACTCTCAATGTGTTTGCTTAACACAAACGACGCTTCTTTGTTATAGCGTTATATATGTTCATAGTCTGATCATATAGTCCGATTATAAAGTCTGATCTGGTGTAGTATAGTCAGTTTATGGACGAATAAGCTGTGGTGGTTTGGATAAAACATCAGGAATTAAACTGGAACACAATGCAGTAGATCCTGATGGATAAATTCAGGAGAGAAACTGAGGAAGAGATATGAATATTGATTTATCCAGTTGAATTCTTCCATTAGGGTTGATGTTAAATTATTCCTTAATATTCCTTGAATATTACCCTTGTTCCTTTCAGTGGGTTTGTAAAGATGATTGTGACGTCAGGACGCGTTGAAAAGAGACTTCGGTTCTTTGGTCGTCTGCGTCATGCGTTTTAAAGCGTCACTTTCCGCCCTGGCCTGCGCTTTGCCTTTTGCCTTTTTTCTGCGTGTTAGATGAAAACAGTTCAATGTTTTAATAAAAGTCTTATATGTGTTTGTTCCTCGCGATTGCTGGCTTTGAACGCGTCCAGTTTTGTTAACGCCCCCTAAGATGGCGGCGGATCACTGCAGCAGCTTGACGCGACGCACTGGATGAGTTATTATTACAGTGTTTTAGTTTGTTTTTGGTTGCACACATGGTTGTTTTTGTTTGTTGTTGGTCAGATACTCTGTGTCTTACCACATGAGTTATACAGTAACACAATAACACCAACATATTTACCATAGTAGAACCACATTCATAATATTTTGTACCCATTTATCATTATGTAATAAGGTAATCATTCAGTACCTGGTATTACCATTTCAGTCAGTCACTATTTATACTTTGATGGTATCATAGTATTTTTAAAACCAATGTTTATAGAAAAGGATTGTGGTATTACCATGTTTTGGGAACAGGTATGTATTCATTGAAAACCCATGAGTAAATAACATGGTATACATGAATCACTCCATATCACAGTTTATCTCAGAGTACCATACTCTGACACTGACTTATTCAGGCCATACATATTGTATATAGGGTTGTAATGGACTTTAACATTGCATTTATTAGTTGAAGGATAATGGAGTTAGCTGTGGTCCTCTCGGTTCAGATTGTTAAAGCTCATGTTACCTTCATTCAGCGGTAGGTTAACATCACACTCAATAGAAAGCATTGTAGACTGCAACATCATGTGTCAGCGGGTTACTAACACAATAGCTTCTTGTATAATCAGGATTAGTTTGCTGAAATCTCTCAGTAGGGCTGGATGATGTTTACAACATGTTTTTGCCTGTGAAATTCACTTTCCATATGTGTTTCATGAGTATGTGTGTGTCAATGGGACTCAAACCCTTGGCCTTTGTGATGCTAACGCAGTCCTCTACCGACTGAGCTACAGGAACACTGTTCAATGAAGAGATCCAACTCTAGATATGGCTTGCAGATCTTGTAGATCCAATTACAGTCCAGTTTCATTAGATCTCTCTCCTGTCAGGAAATTACAACATCTGAGAGTTAATACTTCAAATCAAACATGAGGTAGATGGCAAGATAAAGGGAAGAACAGCAGCAGGAGATGAAGTGTTGATGTTGAGTCAAATGAAATCTGATTTATTAAATAATCTCAGTTGTGCTTCAATGCTCTGTCTAGCTTCATCGATGGTCTGACTAGAAACACATTCAGTAGATGGTATTAGACCATATGCAACATTGTCTTGTGTAGGGCTGCTTGTTTATGGGCAAAATCATAATCACAATTATTTAACATGATTACTTAGTGACTCTGAAAACATGCATTTATTTAACCTAAGTTTGGCAATAGGGTACACATGTCAAAGCAGTGGTGCCTTACAAACACGTCAATCCACCGGCATGCGATTATATTTGAATATAAAGTCTTGTGACGTTATTATGAACCTTGAGATGGAGGCCATCGGCGACGATAAAGCATCAACATGAGATTACACAACATTAAGAAAGTAATGTAGAATTGAATAACTACACTAGTCAACATTTGAAGTGGATCGAAACCTTTCAGAATTGAATTAAAGGTGGAGTCCACGATGTTTGAAAAACGCGTTGGAAAAGGAGACGGGCCGACTTCCAAAACACACTTATAGCCAATCAAATCAAATAAAATGCCGGGGTGCGTATGTGTGGGGCGGGTCTATCAACACAAGGTCCAGATTCTATTGGGGTAGGGGCGGGTTTGTTTAGGTGATTTCAAATATCAACATTGGCTTTCAAACATCATGGACTCCGCCTTTAATGATAAATGAAATAAAACACCAATGTATGTTTCTATACGTCATGAGCATCGTGATTTACACAGACATATTTTGCCAGATATTTTTTGTTATTTGGGTTCACAGATAGTGTAATAGAGACGCGTGATTAGCATTCAGTCCCACAGGCCGTCACAACTCAATCTCAGAGGAAAATAAATGATGCTGTAACTCTGACACCATTGCATGAGATCACTGCAGGTAACAGCCTGATGCATGAATATAAAGACAGAACAGATGAATAATCTGAGCCTGCTGGAGAGATGTGCTGCACATGTGATGTTAGGCCAAGTGTCCATAAAAGCTTTAAAACGCTGCTGAAAATCACAGATGCTCTTCTTAAAACACCAACTGTAGGTGCTTGATAGTTCAGCTGAGGAGATTTGGTTGCTGGGTTACTTTTGATTTCTTTATCAGTCATTGTACAATGTGCCTGTTGGTCAGTGTGATATTTGTCCTGCCTCTTCTTCAATGTGATTGGATGACTGACAAAAAAGTGACATTGACCAGCTAAGCCTTTCACCCAAAGTTAAGGTCCGTGTAAAGTCAAATGTGTGTTTTAACCACCCAGACACATTTGATTGATGAAAAAGCACCAAGTAAATAAAATAAGTTATCAAAACTTTGTCTGCTCTCAAACGCTGGGGGGGGGGGGTGTCTGCTGACGGCACTGAAACCATGTCCACTCATGGGAAAGCTGCCTCCTTTCTCAATTTCCAAATACAGCTGCAACCTGAATGGATGCTCATGATTGAATTAGGGGCGGGGCCATGCGTGGTGGCTCCAGTACATCATCAAGCCACCGTTTAGCTCCGCCCATATAATCCTGAATACAGAAATGTGAAGAAACTGTTTAATGGTCTAACAGTAAAACATAGTTAGTTAAACCATGGTTCCCACAAATGAAGGGTTATTCTTGTACAGTAACCATAGTTTAAACATGATTTCTGCTGTAAAACTATTGTTTATAAATGGCAATCAGTGCACCAAAACATATTACTACATGTTACTACAGTTTCTATAAAAAAAAGGATAGGTTCATTTTTGAAAGGGGTAAACAACCATGCATTGTGAAAAACTCATAATCATCCTAATTTTAGTTCATGTTATTTTATTACTGTTTCATTTGAATGTAGCCTTTTAGCATGACTGTCACCTAAAACTAGTAAAAATATAACAACTATGTGCTGTGTGTTACTGTCCACTCTTGAAAGCTTTTGTTAAGAATTGTTTTGTCTGAAAATCATTTAGACATGTATGTCAGTATAGCCACACACACACACACACACACACACACACACACACACACACATTGTTTAGTGTGTATTGTACAGCTGCAGCATGGGTGATGATGGCCCAAGACAAATTTCCCCATGTGGGACAATAAAAGTTTGCCTTACCTTACACATACAAGTGTAGATGTGTCATAACACTTCGTGTGTGTGTGTGTGTGTGTGTGTGTGTGTGTGTGTGTGTGTGTGTGTGTGTGTGTGTGTGTGTGTGTGGTGCTATAATTATAGTTTCTCTGGAGAGCGTTGGGTTGCGGCACGCTGTGATATTCTTGTCTCCGCTCTCATTACCGGCACAATTTCCTCTCGCTGGCTCTCTGATGTTTCTTTTCCAGCATCTACCTGTAGATGTTTTATAAATACAGATGATTGTGTTGATATACCGTGTCATGAGAATTAAGATTGGACATTGTGTGGTAGTTGTGTTGTGATTCAGCAGTACACACACTATGATGGATATAATCTCTTTTTGCTGTTCAGTGACGTGAAGCTGATTTCTTGACTTAAATATAATTTGTTACAGAATGTAAAAATGAAAATAAACTCTATACATTTATTTCTTATAGAAACCTTTAACTGATTGTAATGTTGTAGTGCTTCTTGTGTTGCTCACTGAGTGATTGTGTGTCTGATTTTACCTCCTGTTTATACTCAGAGCGGACATCCACTGTTTGTATTCAAGACAAATAGTGTGTGTGTGTGTGTGTGTGTGTGTGTGTGTGTGTGTGCGCGCGCGCGTGTGCGTGTGCGTGTGCGTGTGCGTGTGTGTGTGTGTGTGTGTGTGTGTGTGTGTGTGTGTGTGTGCGTGTGTGTGCGCGCATGTGTGTGTGTGTGTGTGTGTGTGTGTGTGTGTGTGTGATAGGTTTGTAGCTACAGTTTGTAAGTAATGCATCTTTTTGACTGATGACCTACATTTCTAAGGAAAGCTGTTGATTTTAAAGGATGTTGTGTTTTCACTAATATACAAGCTATACAAGAAAAATCATAATAATAATAATAATGAAAAAATACATAGATTTAATGTTTAGGAAGATACATTTCTCTGAATGAGATCCATTGAAGGTTTAAGTTTAATGTATTATATGTGATTTGATTGACAGCTGGTTTTGGGAGGAGCAGAATGTGTTCAGTAGATACAGACGACTGAAACCAATAGATGTATGTGTCATCATATCCTAGAGACTCCACCGGGAAATATGATTTGAATCTATAATAAAGTGTGTGTGTGTGTGTGTGTTGTGAATGATAATGAAACACACTTTCTCCCCAGGGATGCTGGTGGTTGGGGGGGGGGGTGGGGGGGTCAGTGGGTGTGGGGGTAGCTGAAGGGGGAGGGGTGCTGTGGCAGCAGTCTCTGTGGGAACAGACATCTTCATTGCACTCCTGTGTGTGTGTACCTACTTAACTATATTTTGAGGACAAATTTGTCCCAGATATAAGCAAAATCTCTCTTTATGGGTTATATTTATAACGTGTGCTTTATATAAACAATAGAAATCAATGGATTGTCCTCGTTTATACAGATAAGTAAATGGGAAATCATGTACTTTTTTAATCATAAGAGCATTTTTATAATAGTAGGTGCAGGGTGTGTGGTACAGTTTCTGTGAATGAAGATTATAAATACATTTTCAATTCAGTACTGAAAAACTTTCTATAAAAATAGCTTAACGCATTTAAAGTCTGCTTTTTTACTTTTTATTTTTGTGCTGTGTAAATCTTGGCACCATGGTAAAATGAAGGTCTCCTGTGTGTTATTTGTGTTGCCTATGTCAAGCATTCAAAAGCATTCACTTGTTCTGAATAACTCGGATGCCTTTTCCTATGCTTGTTAGGGATATGATTTTGTTTCTGTCATTCATTTTTTCCCCTCAGGCTGAAGTCTAAGCTTTATCTGTTTCTGATACACACACAGCTGTGAGCTGCAGATAAGTTAACAGAGTCCTGCATGTAAATATGATGTAAGAGCTCAATAGATGGACAGACGTTCATCACGGATCACATGAAGCCAAATCGTCCCTCAGAAACCCAATCGATATGATGTCACAGGGTGTGGTGTGTGCCAAGCTCTAAATAAATGAATTAAATGACATCAGTACTTTATCAATAACAAAACTGTGATGTAAACACTGACTGTTATATAAACTTCCTGATATTTCGATGAGGGTTGTATTGATATCAGACATCAGTTTGTGTGTATCAGTCATTACTGACACTGCTGTAGGCCGCTTTCATTCCCATCTGCTCGAGTTAATCTTTACCCTGCTCACTTTAACACACTTCATAACTTATTCAAGTCAAATATTCACTCTTTCTGTTTGACTTTCAGAAGAAAAGGTTATAAATAACTTCTTTAATGATCAACAAACTTATTTAAGTGCTCATCTCTCATTGAAGTATCAACTTGATCTCATTTGTTTCTTTACACATTTCTTAATAAGACAGAATGAAACTAACAGCTCAGATTATTTGTTCTTGAAAGAATGCGTTTTGATTTCTTTGAGTTTAGATTGAAGACTTTTGTATTTGTCAGATCTGAGCTCAATGTTGAGATCTCTTGTAAAACTCCACACGTGTGAGATTCGATTACAGGACTTTGTCAGAAGTAAGCAGGAGATCTGTATTAATATATATATCAGTCCTCTCTTTCTCTTTAATCCAGAAGAAATGAGATGTTACAGAGATGGATTACAGTTGAAACCCTTCTTCTGTCTTTAACACACTTGATGAACGGTGTTGTTTCTTAACTAATAAAACTGTTCAAGTTGATGTTTAGGAGGTTGAATGTTCTTCTTCAGGTTAAAATGTAAAGTAAATTCTCAACACTTTTCAAGAAATCTTGTTTGACAGAGAAGCACAAATTAAAATCAACTAAACTAACCACAATCTCCAATGTCACAATACATGTGTTTGTAATGATTTACTGATGAACTGTAAATATTAAACTGAGCTACAGCATTGTTGAATCAGATGAAATGATGTCAGATGATTGAGATGGAGGTCAGAGATCATATCAGTATGTGATCAGATGGAGATCAGATGTGGTGAGGGATCTACTGTAGTATATGAGCTCTGTGAACTTTACTTCAATTCTCTGATCTCTCACTATAAAGCCCCCTTGTTTGTTAGATCAATCTGGGCTTCTTACATTTCATATACATTTTTATTTATGTATTTGTCAGATAAATATAAAGCGATTTAAAGTGCACTATGATGTATTCATGTATGTGTGTTCTTATGACCTTTTGTGCTGCTCATGTAATGTTCTTCAGCTCTACAGGAGTTTGGTTGTGTTGCTAATAAACCACGAGCCGTGTGCTGTCAGTATTATTACAGGAGTTTGACAGGATAACATTAATCCAGATACAAGATAGAAAGAGAAAGAGGAGGATTACAAACCAGCTCAGAGATTATTGTGAATTACACCTGCTTCAGTCAACATGTGTGCATGTTTCATGTGTGATTTGTGTGCAGGGCTGCAGACTAAAGGAGTTTTGCTTTATATTGTTGTGTTTCCCTACTGAAAAATCCAGCTAAGACCAGCATAAACTGGTAGCTGGTTTTAGCTGGTTTAAGGTGGTCCTCCCAATCTGGCAAAGCTGGTCATGTTGGTGGGTCAGATGGTCTTCCAGCCTGACCAGCTAAATCCAGCTAGACCGGCTTAAAAAGTGACCAAAACACAGCTTGACCAGCTTGCTACACCAACTAAAATCAAGCTGGGAGACCATCTAAAACCAGCTCACCAGCTTATGCTGGTCTTATCTGGATTTTTCTGAAGGGTTGGCAGGTGTGTATGACGTGTTTGGTCTTCTCTGAATTAAACATCATGTTTACACTAATCAATGGCTTCATGGGAATTTATCCCTGTACCCTAGCCGGTCCTCACTTTCTGGCACCCATTTAAAGGGCTGTTTGAGATTTGGGTTATGGTTGGGCTTAGATTAAGGTCATAGGGATTGC
This sequence comes from Misgurnus anguillicaudatus, assembly GCF_027580225.2. Classification (NCBI taxonomy): domain Eukaryota; kingdom Metazoa; phylum Chordata; class Actinopteri; order Cypriniformes; family Cobitidae; genus Misgurnus; species Misgurnus anguillicaudatus. The sequence goes on from NC_073339.2 coordinate 48,611,258, forward strand.
ATTACGTCTATAAATGTCCTCACAAAGATAGATGTACAAATGTGTGTTTTTAGTTTGATTTGTAACTCAAATTGTTTCTCATTCTATTCATAACATGGCCTACAGGTCATTGTCCTTACATTCAGTCTGCTAACAGGATTAGTGAACACAAAGCACGGCCACGCCTTCATCTGTCGGTCTGTCTGTCTGAAACTCTTCCCAGCGCTCCTCTCTATATGACACACAATGCGTCCATTCAGTTGAGCTCAGTAATGAGAAACCCTTCAGACTTCATGAATAAATCCATCTGTAGAGAACAAAACCTCCACTTAACACAGCGAGAAACCCTTTCTGAAGTTTTAAACCTGATTTTTCTGCATCATATTTAAACATAAAACCAGTTGCCAAGGTAACAGTGACTGGGTTCATTTGTGTGATGGTGAACATTGTGTATGTGTGTGATGGTGAACAGTTTACCATCATTTATCAAAATATATTTTTTGTGTTCATCAGAAAAAAGAAATTCATACAGGTTTATAACAACATGAAGATGAGAAAATTATGACAGACTTTTCATTTTGGGGGGAACTATCCCTGTAAGACAATCTACATGGTAATAAATTCAAGGTTAGAAAGCTGGATATACAGTAATTCACTCCTGGTGTTGGAGAATAATTGACTTGATAAGATAAAACTGCTGGTGTGTTTGACTGATAAAGTTCAGTAGGTTCACAATCAGACATTACTTGTGTGTTTATTGTGTTAATTGTGTGCTTGTGCTGTTATATTTAAACATCAATGCAGGTCACCCCATGTGTCTATACTACATACTAAAGCTGCGTATTTCACTTATAATGGGAACGTGTTTCAGTACAGAGAGAGAGAGATCATAAAAACAACATCATCATTAAAGAGATTGATTTTATCATCATAATTAAAGTGTCAAATAATCTGTATGAAGAACTGAATTTATCACCGTCAGAGTTTGAGCTTTGGTCTTTTCAGCCACCTGACATTCAGAACATTCAGCTTTCTGATGGATGAAGTCATTATTATTTTATTTTGATTGTAAATGTTGTTTCTAAGTGTTTTTGATGTTGTGTTTCAGGTGCCATCAGACACAGGTACAGGACTGCTGGCAGAACCTCAGGTGGCAATGTACTGCGGAAAACTCAACATGCACATCAATGTCCAGACCGGAAAATGGGAACCTGATCCATCCGGAACCAAGAGCTGCATTGGAACAAAAGAAGGAATTCTACAATACTGCCAAGAGGTACAGAGAGAGAGAGAGAGAGAGAGAGAGATTGTAAAAGGCAGCGGGTTTAGGAGAAATTAAACTTGGCAAGAGATGAACGTAAGAGAAAGGAGATTCTGAAAGCATCACAGAAAAAATAATGTTAAATAAATAATCCTGCAGTGTTTGGACAGCAAAACAAATATATAAATATAGCTGCAAGCCGCAATAGGGGGTCAAGGGCACAAAATGAATCATCCATGATGACGGGGTTATGATTTTAGATTTTAGAAGTGTGCAGTTTTCTGTAAAAAATGCCATTTTTTTATATCTTGAGACCACTAGGTGGGCTGCATCGAAATAATTGGCTCTGGTCATGCTTGTAATGGCATCCACCAAATTTGGTGTAAATACAATAAAGCGATGCAAAGATATAGCCTCAAATCTCTTGACCACTAGGGGGCGCTGAAAAGTTTATAAGTGCTCTCAGAACATCATGTTGTTCTTGCTGATCAACCTTTCCAAATTTTGTAGCAATAAGCAATTGCATTCATAAAATACTGCACTTAACGACAAAATCCAAAATGGCCGACACCCAAAATGGCCGACCATGAAGTATCATTGGACTTGGCATGCCTGAGGCAATCTTACAAGATCACTTTCATGATTTTACACTGAAATTTGCAGTAATTATAAGCAAAATAGCACCTTGTGACCACTAGTGACAAAATTGTGCATGCAACAAATACATAAACTTGGTAAAGAAAGATGATAATATTTGTTACTCCATAGAACATGACATTAGACAGATGACAACATGTCTTCATCCTCAAATAACTCATTAAACTACACATATAAAAGAAAATACAACCCGGCTAATATTAAATAAAGGGTTATGCTATGAGAGCTTTTGTAAGGAATAATTGACGACGGGCCATTGAATTATAAAAAATGTATTCACACCCAAGGTGATAATGCAGCATGACGTGAAGTGGAGTGCCGTTACACCGCAGGTGTGCATTATTTTCAAATAATTCAAAGGATCGGAGTCAATTATTCCTCTTATACAACGGTTACCAAAAACATTGCTCGGGTACCTATTTTTAAGACATTTGACAAGTTAGGTTATCGAAAAATAATGCACACTCGCGTAACATTTCTCAACCAATCAGAATAAAGCATTCAACAGACCCCGTGGTATAAGACAATGTTAATGTAAGCATTTCATCTGATGATGTACAGGTGTATCCCGAGCTTCAGATCACTAATGTTGTGGAGGCGAATCAGCCGGTGAGCATCAGTGATTGGTGCAGGAAAGGTCGCAAACAGTGTCGCAGTCACGTGCACATCGTAGTGCCGTACCGCTGTCTGGGTGAGTGAGTTTAACAAAAAACACGCTGCTTTTAAACACATGCTCACAATGCTCAGCGTGTCTGTCTGTCTCTTTCTGTTTGTGTCAGTCGGAGAGTTTGTGAGCGATGCTCTGCTGGTTCCTGATAAGTGTAAGTTCTTACATCAGGAGCGTATGGACATGTGTGAGAGTCACCTACACTGGCACACCGTCGCCAAAGAGGTCGGAGTCACGACGTACACAGCACAAACTATCTAAACACCTTTTTAAGAGATAAATGATAGTAATTTCTTTTTGAGTTCTATAATAATAACATGATGAAACCATCACCATAAAGCCACAGTACTCGTGTGTAAGTGATGCTCTCTCTCACTCTGCAGTCTTGCGGTGACCGTAGCATGAATCTCCATGACTACGGGATGCTGTTGCCATGCGATATCGATCGTTTCCGTGGCGTCGAGTTCGTTTGCTGCCCTGCGGAGACGGAGAAGGAGTCGGACGGCGATGCTGTGGATGAAGATGACTCAGATGTGTGGTGGGGCGGTCCTGAGGCCGACTACACTGAGAACAGCGTGTTTGACACGCACGCACGCACAAAGATGTGTAGTGTTACACAAATTGAAGAACACCAGTCTAAGCCACACAAGATGCAGATGCAGTACTGAATAATGAAAGTAACGCGCAGACTTTGTGTTGTGTGCAGCGTGACCGCAGACACTGAGCCCGCTGCAGTTGAGGATGATGAAGATGCTGATGAAGAACAAGAGGTTCTGGACAATGACCAGGATGGAGACGAAAATGAAGAAGAGGACGATGAGGTCGCGGACAGTGAACGCAGCGACAACCGGCAGAGCACCAGCGTTGCCATGACGACCACCACAACCACCACCACCACAGAGTCAGTAGAGGAGGTGGTCAGAGGTGAGAGAGAGAGCGCTCGTGTCTCATGATGCTGATCGAGTCATTTCTGTTCTCATGGGACATCATCAGATGGTGTTGTTGACACACGTGTGTGTTTGTGTGTGTGTCGTATCAGAGGTTTGTTTTGCGAGCGCAGAGACAGGACCCTGCAGGGCGATGTTGCCCCGCTGGTATTTTGTGCGTGAGGAGGGCCGATGTGCGCCCTTCATCTATGGAGGCTGTGGAGGAAACCGCAATAACTTTGAGTCTGAGGAGTATTGTGTGTCTGTCTGCGGTGGATTGTGTAAGTCCTCGACACACACGACTGTGTGTGTGTGTGTGCGCGCGCGTGTGTGTGACTAACTCTGCCTACAGTCACATGACATCACAGCTCACCCTGTTCACTTCTGTAATTCACTCTACCCATCTTATTGTGAAAGAATTCAAATAAAGAAAAAGTCAACAAATACTTTTTTAAGCTGACATCATCTAGACCAGGGGTGTCAAACTCGAGGCCCACGGGCCAAATCCGGCACGCCCCCTCATTTGAACTGGGCATAAGTTATATATTTCCAACATTGATTTTTTTAGCAGCCACAAAAACGATTTTTTGTCTCGCCAAAGGCTTTTTGTAATGTAAATAAAGCACATGCGCACTACTTGAGTGTTGGTGTCTAAATGCGAAGGCTGCAGCCTCCGGAGGTCACATTTCCAGGCTGCATACGTCATCAAGACTGTCTTGTTTCAGAATATTAACAATTATAAAGTTGAATATTATACTTAGTTTATAGTAAATAGCAATATGCGAATGACTTGCGAATGTAATGATCAGATAACTTAAATAAACCAGGCTTGATGACGCTGCATATGCGACCCGCGCAGGCTGCAGCCTTTGGATTTAGAAACGGACAGTATCTGCTCGTTCTTTCTCTCCCTCTCTTGTGCACGCTCACCCCTCATCTAGACCATGTGATCCATTGGTTAATGTTTTTCAATAGACAAAAACGAATAAAGGGATACTTCACCCAAAAATGGACATTATTTACTCAACCTCATTCAAACACTTGATGATTTTTTTGTTTTTCAGTAGCCTGCCATTTTTATACAAAGTGTTTTTTGGGATTTCATTTTACGTTGGGAGTGAATTGTGACTGCTGCTTTCATTTTTGGGTAAACTAATGATTTAAGGCATTGTTTTGCTCGTGCTGTAGATAATGCTGTCAGATTTAAGCTTTCCAATCAACTTGCATGTTGCAAAGCTGTGTATTTCTTTTTAAACAGTGAGGAAAACCCTGTCTTTGAATCATACGCTTTTTTTAGTAAAGGTGATTGTGCATGTAAACTTTTATTCCAATATGTAGATATTTACCATATTTATCATATCGGCATCCATTACAAAATTACAGAGATATGAATTCTGACATGTATAGTCCAACCCTGAATTTACAGAAGTGAAATGGGTTGAAGTGTGTGATGTTTGTAATGTTGATTTGTTTGTCTTAAACTCATTAACTAATCTTCTCTGAATCACTGATTTCTCTCTTTTAACACAGATTATTTCATGGGATTTCTGGGTGTTTGACATTTGCATGCATTAAATCTCTTATATAAATGGTTTTAGTTGATCAGGTTAATCTCATCTGCTCTACAAACCTTGAGCTATAAACTTCTCTGTTTAATGGTGCAGGACTCATACAGACGTCATCGACTTCAACCGCAATCACTGTCATAAAACTTTCTGTTCAAGGTTCCAGATTTCTCTCCTATTACTGATATCTTCTGAGGACACGTCGAGTGTCTTTTCACATTCCCTGCTTGTGTCTGTCTAACCTCTCTCGCGTCAATGCTCAGCTGGTTATGTGCTGTTAACTATCTGCTCTAACACTTCTTCCAGACTAACTTTACAAAAGCTTCTGTTCTTCTTAGACCTGTAATCTGAATTTCTCTTGTTAGTGCCCACACCTTCATCCAGTCCTCCAGACGCTGTGGATCGATACCTGGAGACCCCTGCAGATGAAAATGAGCACTCACATTTCCTTAAAGCTAAAGAGAGTTTGGAGGGCAGACATCGTGAACGTATGTCTCAGGTGATGAACATCACAAAGACATTTAGCAGAAAATACACTTTAGACAAAATCTGATCTTTTAAAGATGTTTAGACTGAATTATGATGCTTACTAGAAGATTTCTGAGGCTTGATGGAGATGATGAAGATGTCATGTGGTTTTGTTGTCATCTCTTCTGTAGGTGATGAGAGAATGGGAAGAAGCTGAGAGACAGGCCAAGAGTCTGCCACGTAATGACAAGAAGGCCGTGATCCAGGTGAGTCGTTTTGTCCCTTTAACCTCAACTAAAAAATTTCATAATGTGAAATTTCCCCTGAGGACATTAAATGGATTGAGTTTTTTCTCATGACCGCAGCGTTTTCAGGAGAAGGTTGAGGCGTTGGAGCAGGAGGCGGCCAGCGAGCGACAGCAGTTAGTAGAGACGCACATGGCTCGCGTTGAGGCTTTACTCAATGACAGACGTCGTCTGGCTCTGGAGAGTTATCTCGCCGCCCTACAGGCCGATCCACCCAGAGTAAGTACATACACGCGTTACTCTTTACTAAAACTAGAACCAACTCTCAAGCTGTATTTAACATGATCACATCACATAAGATACAACACAATGCTGTTAAAATAAGAAGAATTTGAAACATAGCAAGCATCTTTAAAGTTGATCCCCTCCATCTCACCACCTTACATTAGTAACCACATAGTAATGAGTTAACTATCAGCCACCAACAGGACTTAACAGTCACATAGAGATGGCCTGGATATCACCGCTAGAATCATATCAACAATATTTCTTTTGATAATATTTCTAGCAGCATCAGATTTGAATAAATATAAAGAGAGACATTGTCAGTTTTCTTCTGCCTTGTTTTTATGTCTTTCTCTTTGATCATATAGCCGCGGCACGTCTTCAGTCTGTTGAAGAAATACGTGCGTACCGAGCAGAAGGACAGACAGCATACGCTTAAACACTTTGAACATGTTCGCATGGTCGACCCCAAGAAAGCAGCTCAGATTCGGCCACAGGTACGTTCTGTGTCAGTCCCTTCAAAACATTAGGATTGACTTATATCAATATTAATCTTAGACTCAGCAAACAAATGTCAAATTTACAAACAGTATTCATTTGCTGTGTGCCACTAAAACTTAAGATCTTTGCACACTAAAGTTATTTTTTTGTATTTGTCATCCTAAAAATACAGACATTTTGCACACCAAGTGTGATGCACATTAATTAATCTGTACCTTTAAAAATAAAAACTAACTTTTTCTCTCTCCCTTGAAGAGGTATTGTTTCATAATTGTGAAAACTTGTAACTTGATATTAGCCATTACATTTTTGTAAGTCGCTTTAGATATCAGCGTCTGCTAAATGCTTAAATGTAAATGTAATGTTCAAATGAAAAAATTCACAAGACAATACAAACTAGAGTCTTCATAAGGTTAGCATTACTCAATATGAATGGATAAATGACATTAGCAACAAGTCTTTGTTTGCTAACACAATACTGTATAGTCTTTTGTCGTTTTTTTATGGCCAAGAATCTGATACTCTTTAAAGGGACATATCATGAAAATCTGACTTCATGTTTAAGTGCTATAATTGAGTCCCCAGTGCTTCTATCAACCTAGAAAATGTGAAAAAGATCAACCCAGTAACTTAGTTTTGGTAAACCATTCTCTGCAAGCATGTGAAAAAATAGCTCATTGAAATTTGGCTCCCATTGTGATGTCAGAAAGGGATCTTATTATAATAATACCGCTCTAATCTGCACTATCCAACCACAACACTGACATTTAGTGCAGAGAGAAAGAGAGAATAATTGACAGCACAATTGAGTTTTAATTTCAACAAACCATCATTATGGTGATCAGTGTTTGCTTTATCCCTAGCCATTTGCATTTAAAAGAATACACCCAAAAACAGCTACAAACAAAGTGGCAAGTTGAACACATCTGTATGATATTTTGAGCTAAAACTTCACATATGTACACCAAAGATTTATTTGACATCTTAAAAAGTCTCATAATATGACCCTTTAAGCAGAGTTAAGAGAATTTTCAGTTCGTAAGCTGTAGATCTAATGATTGAAGATTGTGAGGACTTGTGGTGAATCTTTTTAAAGTTTAAGTAGATTAAAGTCTCAGTGAACTTAGATAACCCATCTGACCTTTGACCTCAGGTGTTGACCCATCTGCGTGTCATTGAAGAGAGAATGAATCAGTCTCTCGGACTGCTGTATAAGGTGCCGGGAGTCGCTGATGAAGTTCAAGACCAAGTCGGTGAGTTTGTGATATACAGAAGCAGCTGTTAAACATGTGACACACACCTGAGACATCACTGCACAGATCTCAACACATGTCAGAGGAGGTGTCGTGGGACAGGACTCAAGACCTTAATGTGACACCTGGAATTTTACAAATGGCTTCTTCGTTATCGTGTGCTTGGTAAAACAAAATCTGATAAATTAAAGCTTATTTAAAATGCAAAAAAACAGATTTGTATAGAATTCACACAACACCACACAAGATTGTGTTCAACTCATTCAATACTGTGTGTGTTCCTGTGCGTCATAGAGCCATCTGTCAGTCTCTCTCGCTCTCTTTGTCAGTCTCTCTCGCTCTCTGTTTTGTATATAGTGTAGTATTAATGTAGAAGGTCTCATCTGAATCTCTGTGTGTCTCTCTCAGAGCTCCTGCAGCGAGAACAGAAGGAGATGTTTGCTCAGCTGGCCAATCTGCAGAGCGATGTGAGGATGAGTTACGGTAATGATGCCCTGATGCCCGACAGCACTCCCGGTCTGGACCTGCTGCCCGCCGAGAACTCGCAAGGGTTTGGCTTCATTCACCCCGAGAGCTTCAATCAGCCCAACACACAGAACGAGGGTATCTCTACACACACACACACACACACAGAGCTGGACGTATCCCAGCAGTCCAGACTGCTTCATGATTGTGTGGTCCAGTTCAGTACTGTGAGCACCATATGGACACATGCATCACTTCCTCTAAACTACCTTCACATGAAGCACAAGATCTAATGATCGATTCATTACTATGTCATTAGTGTTGTTTATCATGTAACTGCTTGAATGAGTGAATGGATCTATAATAGTGACTGTGTCTGTCTGTCTGTTCTCAGTTGAACCTGTAGATGCTCGTCCTGTTCCTGACAGAGGCTTTCCTACCCGAGCAGGTAAACGATACGGATCGGCTCATTATGTGTTATTGTTATGTCATCGTCGTCTTTATGAACTCACGAATGTCTTTGTGTGTTTCTGCTCAGTGTCTGGACTGAAGTCTGAAGACGTTCCTGAACTACGGATGGAAGCACAGGAGAGACACAGTGAAGTTTACCATCAGAAACTGGTACGTGTACAAAAAACGACCGACACACATACAGATATAATAATCTCTCATCCACACGTGTGGCTTTCTGTTTGTTTCAAGGTTTTCTTTGCAGAAGATGTAAGCTCTAATAAAGGAGCTATTATTGGCCTGATGGTCGGAGGAGTTGTCATAGCAACCATCATCGTCATCACTCTGGTGATGTTGAGGAAGAAACAGTACACATCCATTCATCACGGTATCATCGAGGTTAGTGACTGACTGTGAACCTTCTGTAGAGTTCATGATGTCAAAGATTCAGTTTAATGCTGTAAAGTCTCTTTCTTACTCATTCTCTCTCTTTCTTTGACACAGGTGGATGCTGCTGTGACTCCAGAGGAACGTCACCTGTCAAAGATGCAGCAGAACGGATACGAGAACCCCACCTACAAGTTCTTTGAGCAGATACAGAACTGATGTTCTTCACCCACCTTACTCTCGTCTAGACCGTACAGATGACATCACTATCTTATCAAGCTGTGACCTTGATGTTTGTTATTGGCCAATGTCAAACAAAGACTCCTCCCACTGATTAGAAAGTTGTTAGTGTAATAAGATACATTCAGATTCAATTTAATATTAATTCTGACTCAGTTGAGATTTTTACAGCTAATGAATTGAGTTTATGTTCTGGAGCTGAATGTAAAGTAAATGTGATAAAAAGATGGTAATTGTGTCTGAAATTGGATATTAGCTGATTTTAAAGCCTGGTAAGTTACTGGTTTGTTTTCTGTACTGTCCTTCATCACACTACTGAATGAGTGAAACACTGGGATATATTGAGGTCATCCTCATCTTCCTCTCTCTCTCTCTCTCTTCATCATACACTGACTGCAGCTGTGCTGTGTTCGGTCATTACAAAAAATCACACAGATTCTAGTGGTAAAATTCATGTCTTTATGAATGAGCATTATTTGATTGTTTCTGGTATGTTTTTCAAAAAAAAGAAAAAGAAACTTGCCAAAAAAAGAAAAAGATTGATTTCGTCCTGTCAATATTGAAGTAATGCAAAAAGAAAAAACAAATAATTGTAAGTATGTAGTGCATGATAGAAAAACGAAGATGAGAAAAAAACTTCTGCTGTTTGGATTTTGGGTCTTTTCTCACGTAGAGACACTTTAGCAGGTTTAACAGTTAGTAACTTGTGAATATGTGACTTGAGTTACACAAAAAATGATTGAAACTAAATTGGCTTTCTGCTTTGATATCATTTAAAGACGATTGAAGAGATTCATGTTTTTGTTTCTATATCTTGTTCTTTTTTTATGATGAGCAGCTGTGTGGTCAGCTGGCTGAAGCTGTTGATGTACATTTATTATTATTATCTATAAGTTCAGATCTTCTGTCTATTTCAGTGATTTATTTTCTTCTTCTTTATGAACAGTTATTTAAGTTTGACTTGTGCTTGTATGTGTTTTAAATGCGGGTGTTTGGGGTCACGGCGGGTGGGCGAGGGGTATGGAGGTGGTCATTCTGTGTATGTTCTCTACTACAGTCAGATGTTAGATGTCTTTCTCCTCTTTGTCTCATGTTTGTCTCGTGTTAAACAGCAGCATTACTCGTGTGCTCTCACGCTCAGTTATTTTCGCTCTCAGTGTTTGTTGCACGAACAGCAAATGAAAGATTGAATGTCATAAAATGTAACTGTTCCTTTAAAATCTAAAAAAATCACATTCTCATTTTCAGTTAAAACACTTATGCCATTATAAATGATGATAGTGTTTATTGAACTGAAATGAATTCATGCTGATTTATGAAAAGTCTTTGTAAGGAGGACGATGATTACTGAGTGTGAGAGATGTGAATGTAATGAGCACGTTTTCTTCTGCGTCATTTTTATGCAAGGCATCTTAAGTAATGCTTCATTTTTATATCAAGTGTGATTTTCTTTTTTAGTTTATCTTAGATGAAATGTGATTTGGAGAATCACGAGATTCATTCAGAAGGTTTCAAAACCAAGCATTTCTTTGTCTTGTAGACACACACAAATCCTGTCGTCTTTCACTCGTCTCATCTCTGCATATAGAGCTGGTTGTCAGATCATGGTTATGACAGACTGTCAATATTTAGTGATTTAATATCAGTTTGTTTTAGATCACACTGTAAGAGCTATTCTTTATTAATAGTCAAGCAGTCTAATGAATGTCAATCAATGCATGGTTTACAGGATCATCTCAACACAGTTTTACATCATCAGATTTCTGCTTTCACATCACTGACAGATGTCTTTTCACTTATTTTTGAGTATGGTTCAGCAGTGAGGTGTCTGGATTTTCATGTTTTTTTATCAGATCTGGAGTGGTTCTGTATGATAACTGGACTTTAAATCTGCTGTTAAGAAAACCAGTGAGCTTTTTGTTAGATGACATTTTTCCTCATTTCTTTATCATTTGCTTTTACTGGAAACACAACAGTGCTTTCTACACTATTCCATAAATAAAGTTTTGAATGTATACACGGATTCACTTTCTTCTGTGTTTTGCTAATTACATTACATATATTGAATGTATAGATAGGCCTGTCTGGGGCAGAACAGAGATCTTGTTACATGTGATTTCTCCTTTCTTTTCAGGTAATGGCTTGATCAATGTATTTTAATTTATTTGGTATTCAAAGCTTTAATGTATTCTTAGATACACTTCTGTCAATAGAATTAGATCTAGGCTATGTTAGAAATGTTTTTAAATAAATATATTGAACAAATATAAATAAATCAAAAACTTCAGTCATCCAGAATTATACTCTTAGGCCTAAAAATGTTAATGTTTTTGAGTGGTTGATTTACTGTTAGATAATGTATAATATTCTATAAAACATTCATGAAGAAGGGAATGTTAAAGAGTTATTTTTATCACTGCTATTAGTTTTATTTTAAAGACACACACACATACAGTGCTGTATATTCAATTCAATTCAATTTTATTTATATAGTGCTTTTCACAATACTTAATTGTTTCAAAGCAGCTTTACATTAATAGAAGCAGTAAAAGCACAGAAAAACGACAGATAGCACAACATAATACACGATAGCATAAGCAGTCAAATTTGCTGCGGCTATGACTCAACATTATAAGCGGGCGTATTACTAATGTAACGTCTAGAAGAGGAAGCTAAGTTAAGCCCAAGAAGGCTGTCTCCCCATGCAGGGTAAAAAAACCCCGAGGAGAAAAAAAACCCGGGCTGTTTAGCCGAGGAAATAAAAAAAGTCCTAGGAGGGAAAAACCCTTGGGAGATATATATGTATATACACACATATAAACGGATAAGGAGATTAAGCGGGTTCTGTCGGTGATCGTATATATATAACACACTGACACATTGTCTCCCTCTGCCGTCAAAGCAGTAAACATTTCTTAAAAATCTAGCTTTTATTTGTTTTTAAACGAATTATAATAATAAAAACTAAATGTAGGCCTATTAACTGTTATTGTAGTAATATTAACATTTGGTTGCATGCGAACTATGCTTTCAGCAAATAATTTTTCTTTCAAAAAATAATTTATAAAGTACAAAATAACCATGGTCAAAGCACCATCACATTTAATGGCGTGATTAAGATTTTTTATTAGAGAACATATAAACATCATTACAGGAAAACAGACATTAAAGAGAAAGAAACTTCAAAAGGAGAACAAAAAAAACTGAAGACATTCACAAGACGCCAAATGCAGACTCAAAGTATTTTACAATAGAATAAATGTACCTTCTACATGTTTTATAACTTTAAGAGACTTCATTAAAAGAGTCGTTTCTCTTAAGAAAACCAGATACAAATGATGTAAATGAGGTGATTTACATCTGCTTTTATGAATAAATGTATTCATAATTTTGTTTTCATACATTTATGAATAAAAATGGAAACATAAATATGTCAATATTTGTATCATTATTCTAAAAATAAGAAAGTGATTAAGATTTTAATATATTTCTTGCAGTTACGTACAGGTCGCCTGCGGTGACGTCATGCGTGCGTCATACCCATAAGCACATGAGGTGATCCGGAAGCAGTTGAGTTCGTCTTTCGCTGTGTCCAGTGTCAAACGCAAGGTGACTGATGTTTTATTATTTTATCTTGTTTATTTGTGATTTATGTTTGCATGTATGGATTATATGCACAGTAAAGATGTCATCCGGTCATTTTAAACACGAGATTCGCTTTATTATAAGCAGCAGATGCTCGTCTAACTTTACGGCACTCTGCGCTGCTGAACGTGAGACACTAAAAAACTGTTTAACTCACTAGAATTTTCATCTGACTTTATTATTATTTAATTATTTATTTGGCACAGAAACGCGAAATCTAACGCATTTCTTCCTTTATTCAGTTGTTAGTGTCCTGGGAGTTCATCTATTATCTTACTTCATTATTGTCATGGTTTTATTTCTTCTGAGATGTAGTATATGTTATTGTTGGATGTACCTTTACAAACCATACAGTTTACTATTGCACGAATTTTAGTATAAGTATACTGATCACAGTTCTATTTTGGGGAACAGTTTTTCTTTAAATGTCAAAAACCGATTATAGCAGAGAAACTCTTCACTTTATGTGTGTAGCACAATGCATATCGTTTCAGAGAGCTGTTTTACAGAAATACTTCTACATTTTAAACCAGTTAGGCAATGATCAAAATATACTTTGATGGTAATGATTACAATACAGAAGTAATATCTCATTTTCTTCATGAGTTAATGTTGTTGTTTGTTTGTTTTTTTGTCTCAAGCATGGCTCTTCATAGACTCTTCCAGCTGTCGTCTCTCTTTCGTTCAGCTGTGACTGTGACTCTTCGCAGGAACATCGGCCTCTCCGCTGTCCTCTTCAACAAAACTAAAGATCTGGACCCTGTACAGAAGCTCTTTGTGGATAAGATCCGCGAGTACAACTCCAAGAGCAAGTTAGTCACCTCAAATATAAACTCCACTCTTCTGCATTACACTTACATTATATATTGATATATTCATACTGTGAAATCAGGCAGATTATGACTCTGTTTTCTCTGATAGGACTTCAGGTGGTGTTGTTGATGCTGGTCCAGCTTACCAGAAGAACCTGACAGATGAGATCAACAAACTCCAGAGGTTATATGGTGGAGGAGATCTAACAAAATTCCCCGACTTTCAATTCCCAGGTGAGTGTTTGGTTTTATATAAAAATCTGAGTTGTGACTGAAGTAGTTTTGAACTTAGTCATGAACTTATGTTAGTGTTCGGTGTTTAATGTTAATGTGATCAGTCAACAGATTCTTAAAGTCAAGTTTAAAGTCCCTAAAAATGGAACGCATTCTTTTCACATCTGACGGTGGCTGTCCTCTCTGACTCTGGACTCACATCACATAACATAAAATAACATCATATTTGTCTCAAAAATGTTAATGATTGACACAGGTCTGACTAAGTTCACTCTATTGACTGTGCACATCCGGTGTGTGATACCTGCAAGTTGTCTTACATGCGACGTGGTGCTTCTCAACCGCATTTAGACATTCAATACAAATTTTGTTCTTAACATTATACATACATACCTGCATGTGTTATTTTAAGAAAAAAAGTGTATACATGAAGTATTTATCTATAATATAAATTATATGTAAATATAAAAATGTATATACATGTGTAAATATTTTTGTGTGTGTGTATATACATAACTAATGAACACACACATAAACAAAAACTATAATTCTGTAAATGATTAGTTGTGATTCATTGATATGCAGCCATAACTGAATAGCACATACTAAAACTAAATTAACCACCTACACTTTTAATGTTTTTTTGTTTGTTTGTTTAAATCTTTAGTGTTTCTTCAAAAGTGTTTCTTGTGTTTTCAACAGAGCCCAAACTGGAGGAGGTGACGGCTAAATAAATCACCATCTGTAATATACATAACTGTCTGAAAAAATATTTAATAAATGCCGTTGGTTTGAGAACCCTTTGTGGTCATGGGATTTATTGTGTGGTGTTGGTTTATAATGTGTGTTTGTGTTTTATCCAGGTTTGCAATATTTTTTGTAATAGATTAAACTGAATTCCAAACTTTTTATTAATATTTATTTAAAAAAGATAATACTGAAAACATACAGCAAATCAGACATTCAATGATTTACATTCTCACACTTCAGTTTAACGGACGTAATATTCAGAAGAATAAAAAGGCACAAAAACATTTAAAATACAGTCACTCTTTGTTTGAAGGCACAAGGTTACACAGGTCATAGGTGAACACGTTACTGCTGCTACTGCTGTGCCTCCATTAGGGGGCGCAAGTGGTCATTATTACCCTTGGCCAGCAGGGGCTGAATGTTGAACTGGGGGTCATCGGTAGAGAATCAAACTCTTTCCAAAACTGCATTTCTGCCTTTTTCTTTTCAAGTCCTTCAAAGGCTTCAGAAAATTGAATGCAAGAAACATTTGGCACATTATTGTGTTTCCAACTAAAGAGACAACGAGATTTTCTCCATCACAACATGAACGATTGAGTGTGTTTGAAATCCTGAGCCTAAACAAAGAAGAAATTGCCATCAGCATTGAGTTGTATTATATGTTTCAACAGTATACGTTTCAGAAACAGAATTATACAACTTCATGTCAGCGTTACAGAAAAATGCTGAATGTAGATAAAGATCATAAGCCAAACATGAATCTTAATCATATATTAATAATACTGAACCAAATGTAACACTTAAAAATACAAAAAGTAGCTGTGTCTGACTGAGCGATACACTATGTGAAAGTCTAATTCATTTAAATATGTTAATCAGCTAACATGAATATGCTAATCAGTGATTGTATAATTGAGATACTCACATCCTGTGGAGGGTGATTGTAACCTGACTGTTGTCTGAAAGACAAAAGCAAATGAGTTTAAAACACATTAAAAGATTGAATAAGTACATGACAATACAAGAAAAGTAAATATGATGTCATCAAATATTCACTCTCACATCCATCCATTCTTGCACTTATTTTAGTTTGCTTGTCATATATTAGCAAATATTGAGCACGATGGGTTCATCTATAAAACTTCAGTTTAACTTTGGCATATAAGCAAGCATCTAAAGTGATGTTGTCAGACTCACATGTGCTCAGTTCTGTTGAGGTTCTGACTGCTTATGTGTGCCACACTGTGACACTGTGTGATCCAGAATGACCTGCAATCATGGACCATTCATGTCAAAGGTCAAAGGTTACGGTCACTGTGAAGCATGCAGAACTTCACACTATTAGTAAATAAACCCGAGCAGATATCTCACCATCAACAGATATGAGACATGGAGTCATTAACCAATCACATGCAGTTTAGTCACAATTAAGACAAACCAGAATAACTCATCCAAACCCAAACAACTACACCAAACCAACTCTTTAGAAACTCTTTTATTAATAGGAACACATTTTTTCATAACCAGCAGTCTCAAACACACACACACTTCTGTTAGTTATAATAATTTCTTGTGCTTACCTTCCTCTGTGTCCTGTGTGTGATGATACAGAAAGTACAAAAGTTTAAAACAGAAAAGTGACAAAGTCAAAATAACAACACAGAAATGATTCTCGTGTCCATTTGTGTCAGTTTACTAAAAGAATGAACACAACTGACCAAAGTTAAAAACATCACTAATGGCACCTGAAAAATAATCTAAACACAAAGTACATACACACATATAGAGACAATATAAAGTTAGAGGCAAAGATGTAAACTTACGGCTGAAGTATCCCTGCCGATGGGCGTACCAGACTCCAAAAGTGCACAATACCACAAGAACACACACGAGAACAACTCCAGTTATCACAGCTGAAACATTCAGATCATCTGACAGGAGAGAAAGAGTCTCACATTATACATTCATACACTGACTCTTATTCACTTACAGGTTTCTGATCCTCTGCGCATTCATAATCAAGTAAAACAATGTTGCTTACAACTCAGTGAAGTTAGATTTAAGAGTTAGCAATCTTACCAATCTGCATGTGTGTGCTCTCACAGCGCTTTGGAGATCCAACACCATTTTTGGCCTCACAATAATAATGGCCTGTATCAGATCTGCTTACTGTCTGAAAGAGCTGAGACACAGAAAGACAGTCAGACAAACACCCGCATCGTCTTCAACAGTCAGACAAACACCCGCATCGTCTTCAACAGTCAGACAAACACCCGCATCGTCTTTAACAGTCAGACAAACACCCGCGTCGTCTTTAACAGTCAGACAAACACCCGCATCGTCTTTAACAGTCAGACAAACACCCGCATTGTCTTCAACAGTCAGACAAACACCCGCGTCGTCTTCAACAGTCAGACAAACACCCGCATCGTCTTCAACAGTCAGACAAACACCCGCATCATCTTCAACAGTCAGACAAACACCTGCATGGTCTTCAACAGTCAGACAAACAACCACATCGTCTTCAACAGTCAGACAAACAACCACATCGTCTTCAACAGTCAGACAAACACCCGCATCGTCTTCAACAGTCAGACAAACACCCGCGTCATCTTCAACAGTCAGACAAACACCCGCGTCGTCTTCAACAGTCAGACAAACACCCGCGTCGTCTTCAACAGTCAGACAAACACCCGCATCGTCTTCAACAGTCAGACAAACACCCGCATCGTCTTAACCAGTCAGACAAACACCCGCGTCGTCTTTAACAGTCAGACAAACACCCGCATCGTCTTCAACAGTCAGACAAACAACCGCGTCGTCTTCAACAGTCAGACAAACAACCGCGTCGTCTTCAACAGTCAGACAAACACCCGCATCGTCTTCGGCAGTCAGACAAACAACTGTGTGTGTGTGTGTGTGTGTGTGTGTGTGTGTGTTGACTCTTACCAGCACACCGGTCAGATCATCGACTGTATATGTGGCGTTTGCAGGTTTTATGGGCAGGAGAGGCTTCTTATCTTTGAACCAGGTGTATCTGGCTGGAGGGATGCTGTGTTGGTCTCTACAGTGCAGCTTCACCTGCGAGCCCGTCAAGGCAGAGCTCGGGATGTCACATGATGGGGTGTGGGGTGGGTCTGTGACAAACAAAATCCTTTTAACAACCATCTGATCTCAATCACTGCACATTTGCAAAAAGAAGCCCAATCTTAGCCAAAACCTTCAGTGTGACGTTTGCCTCTCCCAGTGTAATGGTGTCGAGGGCGGCGCTGACCTCACAGCGATACTCGCCTGCATCTTTCAGAGTCACTCCGCGCAGTTGTACCATGGCTCCATTAATCTCTGCACGACCCAGAAAAGGCCCTAAAACAGCAGACAGTAGTGTACAACACTGAAGTGATCTACAATAATAATAGTGGGACCCCTCAATCTCACAGCTGTTGACTAGATTTGATTCTGAAGAAGTGTTTTCAATGATGTTAAACGCAAAGAAATTCAAAAGTGTTGAAGTTTGTGACTGACAAATGTCTGCAATGTTTCTACAGAAGTGTGGTGATGCAGAGGTTCATCTCACTTGTGAACTCTCCATTAAAGTAAACAAACGACACCTCCTTATCCTTCTTCTTCCACTCGATGCGAGGACTGGGGTCACGCTCGGTCTTAAACTCACAGGAGAGCTCAGCGTCTGTGCAGGAGATCAGAAGAAAGAGTCATTGAGATCAGATCATCTTTATTATATCTGATGAAGAACCATGATGAAGACTCACCTAAATTTTCCTCCACCTGAACTACTGGAGTGCGGCTGGTGACAGTGACCGGGGCGACGCCCACACCTGAAGATAACAGATGATGAAACATTTACAACCAAACATCATAGGCTTTGTGTGAATGAATCACAGATGTTTGTCTGAAAAAGTGTTGCAGATCTCAAAACATATTTTTTCACTATCCACACTGTAATGTTTTGCTCTCCCGGCGCTTCAAGAGCCGTGTTCCCAGAATTTCCACCGGAATTGAAAGGGAAATAAAGTTCTAAACATAGTTAATGTCATTTTTAATTGACCTTTGTGCTAAACAGATAAACAATACATTGAGTCTCTATGAGCCGTGCGTGTTTGTGCCTAAAGAAGAATTGAGATATCCTGAGAGGAAAAAGGAAACAGGTGCAACCCTTCCTCCTGCCATTGTTTGTCTTCCTGTATAAAATATACTGAGATTACACGTCATCACACGATACATGAGAAGATCATAGGAGAGACGCTTTTAATTATTTAACACAAACATATTCATTGTGTTTCTTACACAACACTTTCTGTTGATGTGTTTAAGGATCCATCATGAACCTTCAGATATCACTGCAAACATGACTTTCTTTTTTAGTATTTTTGTCTTGTTTTCAGTACAAATATATAAACATTCTTGAATCAAGATGCATTTTCTTAATAAGTTACCTAAAAAAAGATTTTAGACAAAAGAAATAAAACAAGCAAAAAATCTGCCATTGAGGTAAGAAAATGTTTCTTGAATTTTCTTGAATTAAGTGTTCACTCAAAGTTTACAAATGTTGTTTTTTGTACCTGTATCTGTATATGAGCTTTATCAGTATTATGAGCACACAAACATTCAGTATTTGAATGTTTTGAAGAAACGTTTTCTCCCTCTGAATTCGGTGTTGAAAAGACTCTGAATCTGTCTGTGATCATCTTCTCATACTGTAGATGAAGTCTGTGATCGTTCATTATAATAACACTAAACATCACTGCTTCATCTCTTCATCATCATCATCATCATCATCAAATCTACTTCAGTTCACCTTCTTCTGAAGAACACATCTGCTGAATCTAATCAGATTAAAGATTATCAGTTTAAATCGAGATTTCAGAGACAAAGTGAAAGTAAAGAAGAGTTGTGTTGCTCACATGACTTCAGCAGATGCTCATATAATGTCTGTAAGTGATTGATGTTAAACATTCTCATCAACTTCTCCTTTACAGAAGACTTTACAGGTTTGGTAAGAAAATGATCACTGAGTTTACAGCATAACCTTAAAATGAACTTTCATTCAAGGATTTCTCTAATCTGGTCTGAGACCTGCAGCTGAGAAGACTTATCTTCAGTTCCTCCTGCTGAGATCTGAGAATGAGAAGATTTATGTCTGTTGTGATGAATGACATTGTGTGTGTGTGTGTGTGTGTGTGTGTGTGTGTGTGTGTGTGTGTGTGTGTGTGTGTGTGTGTGTGTGTGTGTGTGTGTGTGTGTGTGTGTGTGTGTGTGTGTGTGTGTGTGTGTGTGTGTGTGTGTGTGTTTTGTTAGACAACGTTTGCTGGAACTGCCACAGTTAGATAAGAAGAAATGTGACGTAGACACACACACAAACAAACGCGCACGCACGCACTCACACACACTAACAGACACACACCTGTCACATAAGACACATGGACACTTGAAAGATTGAGTCAACACACACACACACACACAAACGTGCGCGCGCACACACAGTGAAAAAATGCAGCATTTTTGTCAAATCAACATATATTTTTATGCTACTTATCAAATTAAGTTAAACAGCTTCAACTAGTTTTTATAAGTTATGTCAACTTATCACAGGCATTTTGTTAAGTGCACCCAATGTGTAAAATGTGGGAAATATTTGATCCAAAATAAGGTCGATTGGTAAAGAACTGTGCTCATATGTGAGAAAAATGTTGAATCAACTCGGATTTACAAGTCATTTCAACTTACTATTATTTATCTTGCCTAGAGATGAGTTGTTATGTACAGGTTAGTTGTTATAACTTATAAAATATAGTCAACTTAATTTTATAAGTTGTGACAACTCATCTCTGTTGACATGACTTGTAAATCTGAGTTGATTTAACAGAAAATGTTAAGGCAGCAAAGTATATTTACAGTGATGTATATAAATATATAGGACATGTGCATGAAGAAAACAAAGCTTAGAGTTTAGAAGATTTTTGTATCATGAGTGAATTTTACTGAACAAATCTGAACATGATGTGTAATGGAGGGTTTATGAGGTTTATCAAATAATCATAACGTTTCTCAAACAGGCCTGTTTTTTATTTGATTTTGGGTTCAAACGTGAAAAAAGACAGAAAGTGTTTGAATACATTGAGTGAAATGAAGGACATTTGATTGATTGTTGTGTTGACTGCTTGAATGTTTGTGAGTTTGTGGAGCTCAAGAGAGAACAAAGAGTCTCTGTGTGTGTATGTAACATTGCCCTGCAACAGCTGGCACAGACACACACACACAAGTGTGTTAAATAGCCTTTCACTCTCACACACACACACACACACACACACACACACATCAGAGGTATGGTAACACAACTGGAGGTCTCATGTTGTGCAGATTTACAGTAATATAGCAGAATATCAGAGTCCTGCCAGAATCAACAGATGCAAACAAACCACAGATTCTCCTCATACATCTCAATCCTCAAATATTCAAAATAACTAAACCAAACCACTGACCACCCACAACACCATCAACACCATCACATACAATTTATATCACGATGAACACCTTCAACAACAATGCTCTATAAATATACAACTCTATATGTGACAATAGTGATCATCATAGTGTGTAGTAAAAACACAGTATTACCATCTGTGTCCATTATCAGAAGATATTCAGAGCAGATGATTTATCTAGACGTGAATGAGGATTTACTAAAGATAGTATGCATAACAAAAGTTTCTATGACTTTGAGATTGTATTTCTTTTTAACACAGAAGTCTACATTTTCAAAATTCCCAAATACGTCCTAAAATCCCTAACCTGTAAAAATGTCAAATCTCTTCAAAAATATCATATAAAACAATCTGTGAAACACATCTGAAAAACAAATCTCCAACATGTAACAGTTGTTATGAATATAATCTGAATGATTATCTGGACAGACGCGAGTTTAGTTCATGTTTGTTTTTGCTCATTATGAATAAATAAAACAAACAAACTCAAAGCCAAGTCCAATCCAGAGAAATATAATTGATGTTATTAATAGAAACTCAGATAATGCAAACCTTACATTGAGCACAATAATCTTCAGAGCTCCAGCACATAAATACACTGTGAGTACTACGGTACAGAGTTAAGATCAGTCTAATCCTGTTCTCTTAATCAGATCATCAGACTTTAAACAGAAAGAAAGAAGAACTTACTCTGAATTAAAACCAGTAAAACCAGTGACAGATCCATCATCTCCACCAATCCACTCAACACTGCTGCAGAAGATACACTATATAGATTTACACACAAACTGACTGACTTAAACACACACCCTCCTTTTCTCTCTCTCTCTCTCTCTCTCTCTCTCTCTCTCTCTCTGGAAGAGAGCTGCTAATCACTCCAACACAACACAGACAGAATTAAAAGTAGTCAGAAGGATAATATTAAACTAAACAACAATATTAAATATTAAAGAACCACATACATTAAAAAAACATTTAATCAGTGGTAATATATATATATATGAATCTTTTTCAGAAACCAAAGCAAAGGTTTGGTTTGATTGTACTAACATAAAGACATTTAGAAAAAACTATAAATTGAAATGAAAGTGAGCTCAGCCAATCAGAATCCAGAGTTACAACTCTCATTATAATATGAAGACAGACTCTGTAATAATAACCTGTTGATAATGTACAAAAACATGAATCTCTAGTTCAGGTTTAAAGAGTATTTAATACGGATCTGCTCTCTGATTTATACATTTTTGATAAACGCACACCTGACATGTCAAATTTCTTTAAATAACCACAACAATATCTGTGTGCTATAAGATGAATAATTGACTATTTTCTAATAATTCAACAGCCTGTCATCAGTTATTCCTTATATTTATTAGGTGTTCAATTGCTTTTTACCTGAAATTGCTAATCAGCCAATCACACGGCAGCAACTTAAAAATGGGAAGAACATTTAAAGGCATTTTTGGTTTAAATACTACCATGGTAAAGGCCAAGGGCAATCTTTACAGATCAGAATATACACAAAAAATTATTGACGACCTTAAATTATTTGAAAATAATGCACATCCAATGTTTGCATGTGTAGTTGTGCCGTTACACCACAGGTGTGCATTATTTTCAAATAATTTAAAGGGCCGGAGTCAATTATTCCTCTTAGATCAGGGGTGGGGAACCCTGGTCCTGGAGGGCTACTGTCCTGCAGAGTTCTGTTCCAACCCTAATTAAACACACCTGAAAAATCTAATCAAAGTCTTCAGGATCACTTGGAAATGAAATTCAGGTGTGTTATACCACAGACATTGCTCTAGTGCAGGAGTGGGGAACCCTGGTCCTGGAGGGCCATTGTCCTGCAGAGTTTAGTTTCAACCCTAATCAAACACACCTGAATTTAATTTCCAAGTGATCGTGAAGACTTGAATTAGATTTTTCAGGTGTGTTTAATTAGGGTTGGAACAAAACTCTGCAGGACAATGGCCCTCCAGGACCAGGGTTCCCCACCCCTGATCTAGTGGTTATTTTAGGATTTGACAGGTCAGGTTTATTGAAAAATAATGCAGACCTGTGAACGTTTCTCAACCAATCAGAAAAAAGCATTCAACAGACCCGTGGTAATGATATGTACTGAAAGATGACCATATTCATGCTAAGATCCATGTGAACATTCTGTTCCACACCGCAAGGGAATGAAACTGAAGTGTTGGAGTGTTTGTGGAAGTTCAGCTGATAAACTTTAACGTCTGGACTGAACAACATTCACATAATAAAATGCCTCTCATAGTTTAATTGGTCACAGATTTACCCAAACATCTCTATTGGTATGAATTCAAAGACTGTCTGTGTGTCTTATAGAGGTCTGGGTGTGACACACACACACACACACACACACACACACACACACACACACACACACACACACACACACACACACACACACACACACACACACAAATACAGCTGGTCTCTTCAGTAAAGTATCAGATTTAAGGCATTACTGTATCTGCAGACCTCAAATCCACATAACAGCACACAACTGAACATCACATCTCACATTCAGATGGACTGTTGTGATCCGTTTTGCCTTGTGGCCTGAAATAATCACACACACACACACACACACACACACACACACACAGAGCACCTGTCTGCATGCGACAGACGCAGCAGCTGCAGCAGACCCGACAGTCCGTATCACTTTTACAACACAGCCTTTGTCTTTATACTGACAAAGTGCTGACCGCTTACTTTACTAACACACACACACACACACACACACACACACACACACACACACACACACACACATAAAGTGAGAGTCCAGTGTGAGATTTAAAGAGCAGCAGATGAAGAAACTCTGAGCTGTGTTTCATCCATCAGACTGCTGTGAATAAACTCATAAAAATAAATTCATCTCAAATTGTGTTTAAATCCTAACAGCACACTAACAGTATGTATCTGACTGTCATATTAATTCATCTTAAGAGTCGTTCACACCGAGTGATTTGCTTTCAATGATGTAATATATCTGAACGCACATCAAGCAATATAATATATCAATGAGATCACAGACACTGCAGGTCATGTGATGACCTGATACAGGTTTATAATACAGTCAAAGTAGAAACATCTCAAATCAAAAGCACAGCGACTTGCAGCAGTTTCAGACCTGATTTTTGATCAGTGTGCCTTAGTTTGATTGGTTGATCAGCATTTTTATTGGTTTAAAATGCAAATCATGATGTCCATTCCAGTGGTCTGAAGGGGTTAATCTCTGTCAGTGTGAAAGCAAATAAATCAATGAATAAAAATCATCAGAACATTTAAAACACAAAGTCCAAAAGCATATTTCTCATAGATTTATTTCACATGATAATTACAAACACTGAATGATGGTGCAGTGGTGTGGATTACTGCTGAGGAGAGGAGGGAGGGGGCGTGGCCTCTGGTGTGAGGGGTGGGGTTACTGCTGAGGAAGATGAAATCTCCACCTGTAGGATAAAATAATAAAAAATATTAGAAGATTATAAAGACACTGAGATATCTGTGGTATAAACACATGAATTTAACTTCATTTAAAAAAACAGACAAAAGTGTCTTTTAAAGAACATTCTTTGTATATCATCTGTGATGTGCTGTCAATCAGTAAAAAACATTTCCCTCCTCCATTAGTTTACAGCAATCTGCTCACAATGTAAGTTTACGTAAGATGTTTCTGCACCCAAGTAAACATTATGTGTAAAATGGCTAAAACAGATCCTGATAGAGTAGACAAAACAGAAGCGGTCCTTGATTCTGATTGGTTGAGCCGTGTTGTAAATGACTCTAGGCTGACAGCTCATTACATCAGAGAAGAACAGGACGGCAGAATGTGTTTGAAAGATTTGGTGACTCATTGTGAGGAAACAATCAGGCGGCACTAATTTACTGATCGTGCAACAACAACAACAAATCAATGAATCTACACAACATCTGGACTTGACTCAAGCGTGTCTGTGAACTCTGATAACAGAAATCACACACGGTTACATGTGATCTACTGAACAATTCATTTAATCATTTTAACACAAATACAAGCTTCACAAGTCTCCAGTCACTCCAATATAATATAAATCTATAAACATCTTCTAAGTTTTTATAAACTGACAGACATGTTAAAATGATTACCATCACATCACAGATTCTCACAGACAGGTTACTTACCAATCTCTCTGCTCTTCTGCGCAGCTTTCTCCAAACTGTATGATGAGCCTTACAAAACACAGAGGTATTGTATAGATGATATTATTCAATGTAAAAGCACAAATATTAGACAGACTCAACCGTCTCTACTAATACACCTTATTCAGTCCACCGCCATGTTGAGTCTAAACCGAGTCTGTGAGGGATGAATGTCCAGAGCGTGCCGTGTGCATTAAACCTGTTGTTTTATATCAGGATGCTGCTCATTCAGTCATGAAAACACAGAAAATACATTTTTACACATTTCCACAGGACAAAGAAGCTCAGAAATCATGAATTGTTCAAATGAGAAGGGACATATGACATAAGTTTGACATAAGAGCAGCATCATGTGTACATAAAATCTGTTTTGTTATTAGACTGTTGGCTAATCTCTAGTTTCTAATGTTGTGCACATATTTAGTTTTTTTTTAACATTAATATAGTCCTAGAACTAAGTACATATCTCCAATTCATACAGATTACAAAAACACAAGGCATGAATATGTTAAAAACTTTTCTACAGTAAGTTTTTAAGCACATTGATCAGAATCAACAGAAGCAGGATTCATTTCTAACTAAGACCCTGTTTACACAAGAACGCTCGAGGGTGAAAACGTAAAAATATTTTATCAGATTTGCCTTACGTTTCGCCAGTTCAGGAAAATAACAACAAACATTTAGGATTATTTCCATACGTCAGACCTTCAAGTTGACATAGCAGCTCTGATAAATATACAAGAGTCTTTCCAGCAGTTGTACAAAATATTCACAGCTAGTACCGTAAAACTTCAAATAATAGCCGAGTCCCAAATAGACGCCTGTCTCTTTTAGACGCCTGGTGTGATGACAGGTTTGGGTAAATAAACGCCTGTCTCAAATAAAGGCCTGGTCTGTTTTTTAGTTTCGGGTTGTATTTAATCTTCTAAAACCCGTCAGATAGTCTGTTTAAGACAGTTCTATGGTGCAGATTGAACACGCTAAAGTTTTTTTTGCTTACCGGTAGATGTCACGTGACAGACGCAGTCGTTCCTTTACTCATCACTATGACAACACAACAAGCTTCG
Organism: Misgurnus anguillicaudatus; assembly: GCF_027580225.2. Taxonomy (NCBI): domain Eukaryota; kingdom Metazoa; phylum Chordata; class Actinopteri; order Cypriniformes; family Cobitidae; genus Misgurnus; species Misgurnus anguillicaudatus. The sequence continues at coordinate 48,637,830 of NC_073339.2, forward strand.
TCGCCAGGATTGAGGTGATGATGACAGTAGCGAAGTGGCAATCGGGAGAGTCAGACTTTTCCCGGTGGGCCGGTAGTGTTTTGGGGCCGCTGATAATAGCCGGGCTTTCAGTCTTTTGTCATGCATGCACTCCGGCCACACACTGTATTTCTCACGCGGAAACACTATTTATCATATTTAATATGCTGCAGCGCCTAAAATGTATCTGGCCGCACTGCTCTCTCTCTCTCTCTATCAAGCCCGTCTTCCCTAGAGTTCTAGTCGAGCGAGCCAATACAAAAAAAGAGAAAGAGGCTACACAATAGCCAATCAGAAAATAGCACTGTTGTATCTGGGTAAGATTTCACGCAACAACCAATAAAAAAACATATCCTTGTTTGCTTTATTTATACTGCCAATAATTTAAGACTGTTGTTATTACACGAACTAATTTGTAAAACACATTCAAATTAAAAATAAAACGTAATATGTGGTAACCTCCTGCTGTCATGCTGGAACACTTAAATTAAAAGCCTGTCTCTTATAGACGCCTGGTGTGATGATAGGTTTGGGAAAATAAAAGACCGGGCTATTATTTGAAGTTTCACGGTATTACTGATCAGAGAATGTGCATTACTACCTCTTTTAAATTGTTAATGTGCCAATTTGTTGGAGGCAAACCAGACGGCTTTGGATGAGCCCTGGGATAACAATCAAGAAGGTTGTACGCATGCGTGCGGACTTGGTGTTGTTGTGTGTCAGTGCTTCACATTGCCACCTAGCTGCCTGGAGTGCATACTTCATCGAAACTCACACACTTTTTGTTTACTCATATAAACGTGGAATAAAAAGTCATAAGAAGGTAAGAAGTGTGTCTGATTGTTTCCAGGTAAATGTAGCCTAAATAACATTTGTACCATGTGGGTTCATATGGGGTTTTACCTTTAACAATACTTGCACAACCAACCATTACATAAATAGCTTGTTATCAAGTCAATAACACGTTCATGTCTTGAAAAAACAAAGAAAATACGCATGCATCCCTCATAGCCTCAGTTTGGAATCAACATGGCGGCCGACCGAATAGATGAAGTACACATGTTGTCTTTATAGTCAAATATAAAGATGAGATATACATACGGTCAGATTGACAGGCAGTGACAGACCCTGAGCTCTGCGTTCAACACCCCACGCTTTCTCTCCTAATGTATGTATGGCTGTGACCTCATACTGTGAACACAAACCCGTCCGGGTCACAAGAGGACCCTCGCTTAACATCACATGATCCCCACACCTGAGAACACACACATAACACATGACTGTCAGTGTGTGTGTGGATGTTTACAGTAACATGTACATCAGTATAAATGTGTGTTTGTGTTAACCTGTATATTGAAACTGTCCCGTTTTCTCTCTGGGCTGCACTTTCTTCCACCTGCTCTTGTTTATACCTGCAGACACACAAATAGAGAAACACAAACAGATGCTTTCAACAGCTTGTACGCTTCTGTAATGCATAAAAAAGTGTTTCCTGGTGTGTACCTGCTGTGAGAAAAGATCTCCAGTGCCACAGAGGGGGAAACATCTAAAGGTTCCCATGGAAGATCCTTCTGGATGAGCTGAAGAGCCTCACGAGTTAAAGAGCGCAGATTCTCCTGTAACACAAACACAAATAAACACAGACTCACACACACACACACACACACACATCAGCTTCATGATGAAGAGTGACCTCTCTGACCTCTGTAGGACTCCACGAGTCTAACCGAGGATCCAGAATCACATCACAACAAAATGCACCGGCGCTCGCTGAAAACACATCAGATTCAGACTTCAGACTCTCTCATGAAACTCTTACAATGATCCTGCAGTGTACGGGTGTAAATGATACCTGGTACTTCAGGAATCTTTAGAAGTTCAACGCTGTATTCATCTTTAAAAGCTCCATCCAGCACCTGACCCAGAAGAGCAGCACAGGAACGCCAGTACGCCTGATACATACACAAGGTTAGTTTCACATTTTCAGGTTTGGAAGAATCATCAATAAATCTATAAGCGGACACACAGTCACCTGATTGGCTATCTGGGGGTCTTGATCTTTAAAGGTAAGAAGTGTGAGTTCACATGAGCGAGTCAGAGGACGATGCATGTGCCACGGCTGTCCGTCCACGAGAGCGAGAGCAGAACTTTTCACATGCCACTCAGACAGATCTGACACACAGAGACAATAAAAAACACATATTCATGAATAAAACTGGCTTACAAAGCAAATCTGTATCTTGTTTCTGTCCCGTCACATCCAGTACTTGAATGTCATGTCATGTGTCACGTGTAGTCACAGATACTCACGGCGTGTACAGCTGTGTGGTGTGGACACGCCTCTGTTCATGACGAGTAAAGAGCCCTGAAGTCCAGGACCGTGCAGTTTCACCTCAATCTTCTCTGTGCGTGGATATAAAGCCCGCTGACGCGTCTGCTCTTTAGAGAACAGAGAGCTGCGCTGACTGCGCACTTCTGCAGACGAGAGACGTGCAGCCGCTGCGCTGGACACAAGACCTGATAAACAAATGATATATGATGAAGTGAAACACTCAACACTTTCAGTAAACTACACAATCAAAAATAACCACTAAAACATATTTATAACTGTAATCCTAACATACAAAACATGTGTTAGTTCATATTATATGCTGTGGCTGGATTATTTTAGGGAAAGCATGTAAATTATAATTATGTCCACGTAACAAAATAAAATAATTAATAATTAATAATACATCATATCACTTAATAATATGCTATCCATTATTTTAATAGTACTTGGTGTTAGTAGGATACACATATAAAACTGTAATGTCAATCAAAATAACACTGAAGTATTGTACATGCTACAGTGTTTTAATGTAGATTTACTTTATATCCACAGATCACGTGAAGTAAGAGAGGATTAACAGTATGTACGCAGATAAAAGTGCACCTTTAATAGTTTAACTGGTGAATGATCTGTCAGATGTGATGTGACTGCATGAAGGTCAGTATAGTGAGAGGAAAATAAACTTACGGCGCTGCAGCATCATACAGACTGAATGAGTCGCCATTACATTCACACAGATCCTGACGGGATATAAACACTTAAATATCAAATACAGAGAAAGAGACTTAACTAAATAAAGTAAACCCGTTAAGTAAAAGAAACTATAGCCATGCCGTAACGACTTCCGGTTAGTTAGAGCGACTGAGTGCAGCGATGAAAACATTCCGTGTGACGTGACGTAATCCGAATGAGGTTCCGCTTTGGATTACAGAACTGATTTATTTTTATTTTGAGGTTTTATGAATAACAAATTTTGATTAATACAAATAACTTTCTTTCCAAACCATTCTTTTATGACATAAAGAAACAAGTCCTTTATTTATATTTTAATGCAACAGAAAAGTTTACACAAGTCCAGTATAATACATTAAAGAGGCCCTTCCACATAAAACCGTTTTTACTTGTATTTTTTGATATGTGTTAGGTCCATGTGTGTTTGTGTTGTGTCGTGAATGTGAAAATTAACTTCCGCCTCCTCTGTCAGCTCTAGCCACTGAAAAGAAATAAGCGTAGAAATCAGGTCAGTTAAAAAAGCTTATCAGTGTGACGTGGAACTGATCGAGGTCATTAATATTCATGAGCTCTTCAACTTGAGCCCGCGCCCACATATTACGTGTAGTTGAGTTAGTTTTAATAACAAGTTACAGCAAGGATGGCTAAACGTCAACCGTACCGTAATCGGGCCATTGTTTTTCGTCGAGAGACATCATTCCTATTAAACGAGGGAATCATAACAGTTGCTACATATTTGGATGTTCAGAATAACGCTGGATTTGAAGAGAGACTGCGATTAAAAAGCGGATCCGGACAGAATGGCGCAGCTTATGTGAGTAAAGCACTTTAGTACTTTGTGTCACTGTAGTGGCCGGTGTTTTCTCTTCGGAGGGACGCGAATTCATGCTGCACACACGTTGAAAGGGTTTATGATAAAAGACACGCACGCGTGTGTGCGAGTAAAACACTTTAGTACTTTGTGTCACTATGAGTTCTCTTTAGGGACGCGATTCACGCGAATTCATGATGCACACGCATCGAATGTGATAAAAGACATGTGTTTGTTTGTGCGTTCGTTACACGTGTGTCGACAGGGTTTGTGTAAAAGACGCGTGTGTGTGTGTGTGTGTGTGTGTGTGTGTGTGTGTGCATGCGCTGCTACACGCGCATCGAAAGGGTTTACGATAAAAGACACGTGTGAGAGTGTGTGTGTGTGTGTGTGTGTGTTTTTGTGCGTGGGTTTACGATAAGGGTTTGTCAAAAGGGTTTATGATAAAATATGCGTGTGTAAGAAAGACACTGTGTCTTAAGACACTCACTTAACATTAAACTGATTACACATGAGATTAAATTGAAAGTTAGTTTGAACGAAAAACTGTTATCCAATAATAGCAGTGGGTGTTTACTTCCAAGTCGTCAATGCAGCCCGCCCATTAAACGGGTCACTTCTCTAACCAGCCTCAAAACCAGGGTACAAAATAGCCTATTACTTATTGCTTTTGATGTTTTTGGATATAAAAATCATGCAAACATCATGAGTAGACCTCAGACAACAGTCTAAAACAATAAAAACGCCAGAGGAAGGGCACCTTTAAGTTTGTAAAGTTTTATTCATCAGACCTGATAACTTACAGTATTTTTTTCAGGATTTATATAATGTTTCATTAGTCATATCAGCATGTTTTCAAACCATAGCTTGAATATTGTTGAAAATCCATGTTAAAAATAATTTCACAACATGTGTTTTACTAAGAAAATAAACTGGTTGTTGGCCAAACAACATTTAAATATTGTTTAAGACAAAACTTTATGATACAGAGGACCCCTGAATTTACCTTTCATGAGGGACCCCCTACCTAAGATATATCAATTTTATATATTTTATGTATAACAAATATAATTGGATACACAATGTATAATGTGGGTCATTCTACAAAAAAAGGTGGAAATGCTTGTCTTGCTTTTGCAGACCACTTAATCATTTAATTTGACCAAACAATCCCATAATGATATATATTTAATAAATATAGACTGTCCTTAACATGACGAGAGAGTTTATTTATGTACTTTTCTTTTTTTTTCCTTTTTTTAAATGTCTGGTCCTGAAAATTGCCCTGTCCCTTTGATCATACATGGAAGTTGAACTGTGTACTTATTATTTAAAACCGTGTTTTTTATCAAAACAAATCTAATTTACATTTACCTTTAGCCCTGTATGAATTTACTACAACACTGAAATAGTAAAAAATACACTATTAATATGAATAATATCAAATAAACGTTTGTCCCCCAAATTTATGTCATTGGTGTTACCCTACCCAAAGCACCTTTATTTTGAAACAATGCATCAGCTCTTTGAAGTTTTTCATGGGTCAAGAGGTCAGTGGAAGAAGTGCTAAATACACAAGCTGTAATGAGAAAAACTATTTAGTATCAACATTAATGTTGTTTAACTAAAAGTAACACCAATGACAAATAAATGACTCATGGATTCTTTATTAAAATGTATTAAAAACTAAACATAGATTAAGCTCCCCGCTTTGTGGATTCATAGATTTGACAAGTTAATTAATGCTATTAAAGAAGTTTTGGGTATATTGAAAGAAGTTATTTAAGCAAATTTCCATCACCCGAATTCCACCTTTTCTGTAGAATGACCCATGAACATATAAACCTGAGGAAATTTAAATTAATTTATACTTTAACAACTCTGACAATAATCTCGTTTCATAGCAGCTAGTTAGAGTTTGCAAAGAATTTTGCTATACAAGCCAGAGTAAGTGAGATAAAGGGAACTACAATAAGGAACTAGAAACACACACAAAAATATGCAAAGCAAATATAAACAATTATTTCTCCTTATTTCTCTGAAATTTTCTGCGTACCCCCTAGAAACTCCTGGAGGCCCACTGGGGCTTCCCAGAGACCCGTTAAAACCCCCCTGGCCTAAGATGTTCATGTTTTCATACTGGCAGTTGTAGAAGTCCTGGAAGTTTATGTGATGTTTCATTAAGTTTTTCAATTAATTCAATAGAAATGTATTTGTATAGAGCTTTACAGAGGACATATAAACTCAACATATAGTAAACACAAGCAAAGCAAAAGTTTAAGAAACACAAAATGACAAAGAATTGTTTCAATATGGAGTTCAGAATGGCATCATATGAAGTCCTTCCATGCACGGGTCAGTGTCATCTTATCTTTAGTTTGTTTTATCATTCATTAAAATCTGTATCATATCAATGCGCTTATAATCTCTTATAAAAACACAACTCTCTTCAAACCTCATAACTTGAAATTTCATGTATGTACCTGTGAACTGAGTTTTAAAGCTGATAAAATAAGAAATTTGAGCATTTACCACGAATCTTGCATTCACAATAGTGACTATTAATGATAAATTGACTACATTTGCTAATTTCTTTGTATGGGTTTACCTTTCTGCCATTCATGCATCATGCAAGCGTTAGTTGGGGCTGCCCCGCGGGGAAACCTGAACTTTTAAGGTTGAGGTGGTAATGAGGGGCTATAAAACCATTTCCAGTGATGAATCACATATAAGGATTTAAACCCACAGCTTTCAGATTACTAGAACTTTAACCACTAAAGCCCAGTAACTAGTCATCTGAAAAACACCACTGCGTGCATGTAGAGTAACTGAAATACTTTTGATATTTGGGTTGGTCACTATGACCACTGGTTTAATGGACTTGTACATGTGTTTGGTGTGACAGCATGTAGGAATTCTGTTCATTCTGTACTGAAATGCATAAATATTCACAAATTCTACCAAAATACAAAGTTAATACCAATGAAACATTAAGGCCAAAAAATACATTTATTCAGCATTAGTTCACACAGAGTATTCTTCTATATGTTGTGTAAGGAATAATTGACGACGGGCCATTGAATTATAAGAAAATAATGCACACCAAGGTGGTAATGCGGCACGACGCGAAGCGGAGTGCGTTACACCGCAGGTGTGCATTATTTTCAAATAATTCAAAGGACCGGAGTCAATTATTCCGCTTATACCACGGTTACCACAAACATTGCTCTGGTGCCTATTTTTAAGACATTTGAAAAGTTAGGTGTGCGGTTTACAGAACAATAATCAACACCCATAGAACATTTCTCAGCCAATCAGAATGCAGCATTCGACAGACCCGTGGTATAATAATATATATTGTTAATCTTTAAAGGGGACATACGATGAAAATCTGACTTTTTTCATGTTTAAGTGCTATAATTGTGTCCTCAGTGCTTCTATCAACCTAGAAAATGTGAAAAAGATCAACCCAGTAACTTAGTTTTGGTAAACCATTCTCTGGGCCCATTTTTTGCACCCCTTGTGATGTCAGAAAGGGATCTTATTATAATAATACCACCCCTTAATCTGCACTAAGATCAGCTCATTTGCATTTAAAAGGACACACACCGAAAAACGGCACATTTTGCTTATTTTATTGTGTCAATTTTAACATGTTATAATAAATTATCTATTTAATATTTTGAGCTAGAACTTCACATATGTACTTTGGGGACACCAAAGATTTATTTGACATCTTAAAGTCTTGTGAAATGTCCCCTTTAAAATATCTAGACTGAAGAATTGTGGTTGTGTGAATGCCATCGAGCTGGAGTGAATATCTGACAGCTCCAGTCACAAACAGCATTAACACAATGACTGACACAACAATTAAACCTCACGTCTCTCTCTCTCCGTCTTCATCTGAGGTTCAGTCACCAGCGCAGGACTAATGCTAACAGTATAGGTGTTCAAGAACAGAAACCCCTATCACGATTAGCATTAAACCTGAACTGATGAAACACAAACTTCATAACATCCATTTCACCGGACTGAAAGAACCTGTTAAAAAAACACAAATAATCAGATTTCATCACACTTATTAAAATCACACATATATTTCTAAATATCAATATATTGTTTTATATAAAAAAAGAATCCCATGTTGTCATAAGCAAACAATTATTTATTAACATTTATTTCTTTTTTTTGGCAACCCCAATGACTGTAAAAAATATGCAGAATTTTTGTTACTTTAAAAAAGTTTAACCAAGATATATGAAGTTATGGCATGTAAAACCCTAAAATACTAGGTTAAACTTACTTGCAAAACCAAGTTGTTTTAACTTTATGCATAACTTCAAACACAAGCTCTTTGTATTTGAGTGAATTTGGCATAACAACACATTTAGGACCAAACAAGAGATTTATCTGGAAACTAAATGAGAAGTAAACTAAACTATTTACTGTGGTTAATATCTTCCATGTTGCCCACTCAACCACCCATTCAGTAGAAAATGTTTGATGATTGGTATCTAACACGACCTTTAAACACCAGCAAGTCACACTGCAGTCCCAATACATTTACAACACACAAACTATTGTAAAGGTAGATGTTTCATCATTTACATGTCGTGCTGTTTAAATACAAACCTTGAATAAAAGGAAGGAAATGTAGAAACCACAGGTGTGACGTCTCATCATAGCAGTTTAATCTGGTGTGGTTTTCTCGTAGTCCTCTGAGATGCATTTACCTTTTTATACTTCCTTCCTCTGAACAGCACAGCGTCTCTCTTTCTCTTAACATATCCTCATGTTCGTGATTCCTCTCTTCTTCTTCTCAGCTATAAGAACACATCCACAGGTATTCCATTCATTTCATATGCTCTCTCTCTCTCTCTCTGTGTCTGTGTTCAATCTCTAACAGTAAAACTACACACATTTATATATGTACTGAGTTGTGACTCATTTAAAAAGTCCCCACCAACGGAAATTTGTGAGCTGGAGAAAAGTGCTATATGATTACATCTGCAAATGATACAAGAACCAATTCATCTATTTTTATAAATGATTGAGGAGAACTGAAAACCAATACTGAAAGTTACTGCTAGAAAACAACATGAGACTCAATGCTGCTCAAAGTCCCCATTAACAAGATCTAGATGATGTCACATTAAAAGTTTTAGAGATGATGATGATGATGATGATGATGACAATAACACACCTGTGAGAAAAATCCCAATTATTCAGCACACTCAACTCCCATAAGCACATATTAGTTCATTAGATCAAATATTTTAATATTCAGTCTTTCTAAAGTAATTTCCTGTCAATAAATCATCTCATATATTTTTATAACATAATTGATCCACAACGACTATGGTTTCCGTTTGAGTCAATCAGGGATTTTCACTCTTTGAGCTGCACTATATGACTATATCATAAACCAGTTTACCTCAGATGACCCGCTTAACTGAACCAATGACAATATAAAAGCAGTTAAACACTGTTAGAATAAAGGGGACAAAAGCTGTCACTGGGGCGCTTCCCTAAAGCACACCTTTGTACCTCAAAAGTACTTATCTGTGTAATGGTGCTTATTTGGACTTTTTAAAGGGTACCGTCCCAGTGATGGCGTGCTTTTTTGTGTGTGGTTTGCATTGGCCCGCTCAGATCATGCTTATGTCAAATCATTTATACTTATAAGTGATCAAATAGAAAAGAAAACTTATAGAAGAAATACAAGAAAAAAGAACATCCTGAAAGATCAGTCAACTTTCATCCACATTCACCACATTAACCAATCCATGACACTTTCATCATTATCCACATTTCACATACAGACAGAAACCTTCTGCACTATTATAATGTTTCACTGCAGTTGGCTTTTCTTTTGGTTCTCTCATTCAATCATTTATGTCAGTATTATATTTCATTTCTGCAAATGTGTGAATGTAAAATTAAAGGGGCAATAAGTAGGATTTACCCCCATCTAGTGGTGGAATTGTATTTTGCATTCAAACGAACGGTGCTCTCTAGCGCCTCCCCTTTCCAAATATGTGTTTTGCCACTATAGTAGCCGTTACGTAATCGTTGATCTCCTTGTCCGTTGCAGCTGGTTCACGTGTTCTGAATGAAACGCGTTGGTAGGTTAGTGCTTTTTGTCCCTCTCTGCTATTATAGTTTATCAATACGGCGGAACAATATGGATGCCTCCTTGGACTTACCCGTTCAGTGTAAGTAAAGAGGAGAAATTCTAAGCTTACAAAGAAAAGTCAGATCACTTGCAGAGGACATATTTATGAATTAACACATTGATTTTGATTAATAAAACACTTAAAATCCTACTTACATGCCCTTTAAAGGTACTGTATGTTTTTTAAAGCATTTAAAGAAGTCACAGCTAACACAAGTTTACAACGCTTTCTGTCATGTATGGTGCTTTAAATCATATACAATACACACAACATAAGTGCTCTTCCGCCATACAATATAGTTCTCATTTTTAACCTCTTAAAAATTGACACGTTTTATTTTGTGTCACCATACTTACTCATGTATCAGTCTTTAAACAGGGAAAAACATGAAAGTGTTTGGTGGCTTCTGGGTTCATCCCTGTTTGGATCTTGGGGAGTGAATGGAGCTAGGCTGGGTGCTAACACATTCACGACACGCTGTACAAAGATGAAGTGCACGCATTGAATAAAGATTGGTATGTATTATTTTGTTTAAGTTGATGTTAGAACATAGTAAAATATGTGGTGTTTTCCTTTAAGGAGAAGAACAAATAGTGTTGTTTATTCTTGTTTATGTTGACATGATTGTCAAATATAAATCCATATATTCAGTGACTACAGACGGCATCTCTGACAGTGAAGAGGAGGCAAGTGGGGAAATTTTCTTCGATTCGGCTCACGGGGAGAATCAGAGATGAAGGGACAGAGAGATGTGTGGGGAAACAGGGGAGGTCCCTAAACACTGGAAATTCACAGCCTACATCTCTTACCGTTCGATTGATGCGGTTAAAATAAAACTTCCAGCGTGCAGGACCAAGCTTTTCTTCCCAAACCGTACCACGTGTTGATGGCATTAAAGTCTGTTATGTAACGATGATGACAGGAAGAAAACAAAATAAAAGCCATCGCATCTGCTATTCTTAGCATTTATGAATAAATTCAACTCTTGAATTCATGCATGCACACACAAAACCATGATGTCACTTCCCTTTGTTTCGTGCAGGTTAGAAACCACAAAAAAAGTGATTTCATGTTCACTGATTTGAATACGTTCAGTGTAAATGACAAACCAAACGAGGTTACCCATTAAACATCAAAACTGAAGCACAAGAGATGGATGATAGAGAAAGTCAACCGGTCATAACTCAACTAATGTGTTTAACAGGTGCACATGATGCATAAGGGGGAATTCATCAACGTAACAAACACTAATAAACCACAGCAAAGTCTTTGAGATCTACAGACAACATATAAAGGCCAATTCACACAGATCCAACTAATGTTTTGTTGGGTTACTATGAAAGCGCTGTGGGCAGTTGTTGGATGAAAGTAAATGAGACATATTGATGGTTTGTTGGAGTTGAATCAGTGTGAATTGGTCTTAAAATCTAAACACGGACCAAATTTCTCCAGTCAGGGTGTCTAAAGAGTTAACAATATCCGCTCTTTGATTAATTATATCTACTAAAGCGTAGAGGAGTGGGCAAACCACAGATCGACAGACAGACAGAGAGGGGGAAGAAATGAATGAGAGCGAGCGAGTGTTAGGGGAAAACGCATCATACTATTGCATGTGCTGACCTCATCCATGCATGACATTTAAAGATCAAAGAAAAGTTTCCTGTAAAACGCTCTCATGACAGCTGTCACACTTACATTATCATTAGGAGGAAATTTCTCTCGTTAAATTTTTAAAACATGCCAAAGAAAGGAGCGCAGATGTTCTCAGATAGCCCCCTAAAACAAATTTCTGTTTAAATAGAAATGAAATGACTTGAGACTACAGATTTCTCACGCAGCAATGCTAAACTGTTATAAGTGGTTCTCATTGAAGATTGCTAAATGTCATGGGTCTTCAACCAGGGGTCCGCCAAATAATGTTTAATCACAAGCAATTTTTTTGGTTAAAAACATAAAACATGTGTTTAGAACATAGACTGTAAAAAAAGACGCCCGTTCGCTCTCTTCAATTGGTGAAAAGTGAAGCCGCCAGTGTCCCAATATGGCGCTGACATCTTGAGTCTTGAGTCTGCGCAGTAGCAATTTCGTGATCAGTCCTGCGCAGGAAGTAAAGCCGCGAAATCAAGGCCCCACCCTCGCAGAGTTTATGACCTATACTGGGACCAGTCACTGGGGGGCGATCGAGACGTTTTGGCTTCACTTTTCAGGGTAGTTTAGAATGTTACAATCAATGTACACATTTAGTATCGGGGGTCCCTGCTCAATCCCTTTCTCATCTAAGGGGTCGCTGTCCTAAAAAACATTAAAGACTCGTGCTATATGTGACCGTTAAGGTGCTCTGAAACTTGGGTTCTTCCTCCAGTGTAAAGGGACGGTTTACACTTTAATAATAACTATAACCATAACTATATTAGCGCCCACACCAGTGGACGATAACTTCATGTTAATTCACTCACGCAAATCACTTACCTTCAGTGACATTAACTAATACGATGTATTTCCTGTAATAAAAACTTTTACAATTGTTTCCATGCCCTTAAATGTATAAATAAAAATGTGAACGGTCCTCTGCACTTATGTGAAGCAGAAGCAAAAGCACACCTATCAAGCAGCATGATTTGGTTCATAGGTTTGGCGGTGATGTGTATGGGGTTTGCACTGACTAACCCATACACTGTTTGTACTTACATTTTTGGTTTAATCAAATAGAGTTTTCAACTATCTTGAAAAGTGTTGCTGTAACTTATGTTGAATTTGCTTTAGTTATGTCAACTTTATAAGTTACAGCAACTCATCACTAGTCAATACAGTTGAACTGACTTGTAAATTCAAGTTGATTAAACAGTGAAGACGCGCTCAATGGTAAATGAAGAGAAATGTGAGCATGACTAGAAGACACATGTACACAAGAAGAGTGAAAATATAAAGAAGACAGAAAGGAATGAAGGCTTGTTTATGACATCAACAGTCACAGTTCATGGACATCACACGTAAGTGTTAATTGTGGAAAGTCCAGAAGAATAGAAAGTTTCTTGACATGAAGAATTCACTTCTTATAACACTGAGCTTGAATTAGGCTCAAACTTTCACTTATGAGAAAAGTTCTGATGCTGTAACGTGTGTCTGTTTTCACTTTTGATATGATGGGGTTTTAAAATGGAAATCTTTATTAGTCAAACTAAGAGATGTAATCTATCACTTACTGAATCTCTCATTCAATTTCATCTAACACGATACAGGTGACTTCATATCAAGACCTGTTCTGTCTAGACTCGAGCAGAGTTCATTTCAAGACATTTCTTTTTTAACTACCCATACCTGTAACCCAACCTTATTCTATAAGTTAAATTATTTTATCCAGATTTATATTTGATTAAACATATGCTTTTGACAGAAAAGTTGTGTTCCTTGGAAATCAAAAACTGTCATTTTTAGCTGTGAGTTAGTTTTACGCTGTATGTTATAGGTTGTGTGTAGCCTGACGCACACCTCACCAAAATGGTAACAGCGCGTCCGTCTATACACTGAGCGCAAGCGCTGTGATTGGTCCACTAGAACCCCTCCCGTCAGGTAAAAAAATCTGTGTCGTATTTCTGCATAGGCATTTCCGCTTGTCAACATCAGAACAAAGATGGGCCAAGTTGAGGAGTGATTTAACTCAAACGCTGTTTATTTCCCTCCATCACTGCTGGTCTTCTCAAATCATACACAACATGCTGCTTCTGCTTCTTCTTCTTCTTCTTTGTTTGTGGGTTTACTGCCCAAGTTGCTGCTTCTTTGGTAGTTTCACTGCTACTGTGGGTTACAAGCGTATATATCTGACGCCAATGCAGAAGTAGCCTATATATGAAAACCAAAGCATATTCAGCATTGAGGCTACGCCGTAGTATCTACAAAGAAGTATAATGAGCCCTAAAGACACATGGTTTACTCCTGCTCTACACATTAAGTAAGGGATAATGTAGAGGCAGCCGGTAGTTATCGGGAAATAAGCCCCGACAGTGTGATCAGGACCCGAAGCGAAGCGGAGGGTCTTGATCACACTGAAGGGGCTTATTTACCCAATAACTACCGGCTGCCTCTACATTATCCCACTTATTACACGGCTACTTGTCACATAAGAAAAAAAACTGGACATGAATATGGATTTGAAATATTTTATTGGCATATTTGTTTTAAATTAACATTTTTATCCTTCCGCGAAACTTTGCACAGATGCATAAAATGATCGTAATACCTTATTAAGATCCTCTGCTTCATACTTGTCTGTCTCCATTTTTTTCTCTTTTAGCCAGTCTTTGAGAAGTTTTAATCCCCATTCTGTATTTTTTGTGTGTTGGCTTCGTAGCTGTCATGCTCTATTTTGTCAAGTTCAGTCTCAGTAAGCTGTCTGTGTCTTGTTGTTGTTCGTTCTTCTATCCACTGTTTAAATGTTTTGTTTTTTTCGTACATGTTAAAATTAATGTCAAAATTTTCCATTCTTAATTGTGGTTGTCCAGTGTTTGTCACAAGATGGCGCCAAACAGTAATCTTTGTTGGCGCGGAGGGATTTAAAACATACAAGTAGCACCGGCTATGCGTTATAACTTTGGAGCGGTTATTATTTGAAAAGAACGAACCTGCAAATGTCTCAACTGACCAATCAGAATCAAGCATTCCAGAGAGCCGTGTAATAAAGGTAGGGTAACACATTTGATCCTGAAACATTTTTAGTTATTCTGGTTAAAAGTCTCCTCACATTCTGATAGCAATCACTGTGTTTAGTTGTTTAAATGTATTTGTAGAAATTGATGTCATCTGTGAAAGGCGAAAGACCAAAAAATGTTCAACCAATCATAGATCTCGGTCCGAACGGACGTTGCCTTCTTTGTCCCTCATCCGTAAGCGTTATTTGAATGCCACCGCGCAGACACCATATGTCATCGGCGTGTTCACGTGCGCTCACCTCCCGTCTGTAAACAGCGAGAACAGCAAACTTTTCTGCTGAATTGACAACCTCCACAGGAGGCACACAACGAAAGACATCTTTTATAACAACAACCGCAAAAACTGCCTGGATCAGCAAGAGCAAAACCCCAAATGAACATCGGTAACTTTACTGCTTTACCACGAGATGCAAACAGCTGCAGGAGTCAAAGGATCTGAAAGGGACGTTGAACTGTTTATTTTGGTAAGGTAGGGACGCGATATGTTTGTATTGAGATGGATTCAGATATTCTACTTTGATGAAACATTGTGTTGCTTATGAAATTTGTGTTTGTTTACGGATTAGCATAACGATATAGTTTCTACGTCTACACAACCGAAAGTGTGCTTTAACTAATTCTGATGTAAACCAGTTGTTTATGTTGGTTATTTTGGTAATATTATTCACTTTGTACTGCAGAGTTTTCTCAATGGTGAATGAGACATGAGATGTGGACGTATGATCTGTGCGTGTTCATGTGTTTTGAAAGAGGCGTGACTTTGGATGGCGATTTGAATGGAGGTGGGATCGTGATTTCATTGCTAGTCGGCTACCGTTAGCATTTTTCAAAATGTGATACCCTACCTTTAAACTGGAGAAACATTTGAATCTAACGAAGAATCATTTTATTCCTAAAAGTTCTTTAATGGGCTGTTTGATTTCATAACATTCACAAAATCATTCTGTGTAACAAAAGGTTCTTAAAAATGAAAATGAGAGAAAGAAATTATTCTTGTAAAAACTGCAGGAGGACCCATGAATCATTCTTATATGGCACTGATGCAAAGAGCAATTTTTATTTTAGGGTCACTTGACTAAAATATGTCTGATTAAATGTTTGAAGTTATGCTTATAAATAAAAATATAACAGTGACAATGACAACATATTTCTTTCTTACAGTAGAAAACTAAAATAGTTACGGAAATGTTACACAATGCATGACATCATTTTTATTTAATTAGTATTGTTGTCACATTATGTCCCGTTTGGTTCATTCTACAGTTATTTTTGTTTAAGATGTGGATAAAGATATTAAAAAGGCATAAATAAGTGACCCTAAACTTTTGACAGGTATTACAATGAAAACAAAATTCATGCCGGTGAACTAGTAGATGACAGCACTCACAACACCAAGATCAGGGGGGTTGATTTTCAATGAGGGAATGCAGATATTGAATTAATTGTAAATTGCTTAACATAAAGTGTCTGCCAAAAAGTGCTGTGTATCGGCAAGAATCTCGTGGTATGATACGTATCACAATACAGGGGCTGCAATACTGTATAGCGGGGTGTTACATTGGGATATTTCATTTTTTAGAAATATAATAGGATATAATTTTAGGCAAGCTGTCATTAAGAACACACCACCACATGCAAACCTTAGCGCCCCTATGCTAGTACTTCTGTTACTGTTTGGAGATAAGATGAATGCCCTCTAGTGGTTGTGATGTAAACTCCAAACTGCCATGAATCTTGTATGATTTTTATCTAAAAAGAAATTATATTGATGTTGTAACCCTAATCACAAACAAAAAAAATGTATTGATAAGTGGTGTCCAAAATGTTTTACAAAGAAATATCGGGAAAGTGTTGGTGCATTTGTATTCAGCCCCCATTACTCTGATACCCCTAACAAAAATCCAAAGGGCCCAGTTGCCTTCAAAAGTCACCAAATTAGTAAATAAAGTCCACCTGTGTGTAATTTAATTTCAGTATAAATACAGCCCTCAGAGGTTTGTTAGAGAACAAACATCATCATGAAGATCAAGGAACACACCAGACAGGTCAGGGATAAAGTTGTGGAAAAGTTTAATTGGGTTATAAAAATAGCCCAAACATTGAACATCTCACAGAGCACCGTACAATCCATCATCCGAAAATGGAAAGAGTATATGGCACAACTGCAAACCTACCAGGACATGTTCTTCCACTAAACCTAAACTAACAGGCCGGGCAAGGAGAGCACTAATCAGAGAAGCAGTCAAGAGGTCCATGTTAACTCTGGAGGAGCTGCAGAGATCCACAGCTCAGGTGGGAAAATCTCTCCACAAGACAACTATTAGTCATGCACTTCACAAATCTGGAGTGCAAGAAGAAAGCCATTGTTGAAAGAAAGTCATAAGAAGTCCCATTTGCATGTTTGCAACAAGCATGTGAAAAAATGTGCTCTGGCTCGATGAGACCAATATTAAACTTTTTAGCCTAAATGCAAAAGGCATTGTGTGGGGGGAACCTAATACTGATCACACCATCCTCGCTGTGAAACATCGTGATGTGAGTACGCTTTTCTTCAACAGGGACAGGGAAGCTTGTCAGCGTTAATGGGAAGATGAATAGAGCCAAATATTCACCTTCCAGCAGAACATCGACCCTAAACATACAGCCAGAGCTACAATGGAACGGTTTAGATCAAAGTGTATTCATGTGTTAGAACGGCCCAGTCAAAGTCCAGACTTTAATCCTTTTGAGAATCTGTGGCTAAATTGACAAGTTTAGCCACAGATTCCTGTTAAACATAGTAGATCGCTTCTGGTTTTGTATGCTCAACTGTTTTCATACATGAAGTCTTTAGGAGATACAAAAGATGAGAATAAACAATGTACAGTGGATCTGCTCTTTAACATCTTAAACCCAAGTAAAAGAAAACTTTTTTATATTTTATAGCTTTTGACAAAGGCATTTTCTTCTCACATGCATTCAGATATTAGAATAAAAACAACATAAATAAAAATACTACAAATAACAATGACAAGCTACGATAGCACATAGCACACACCGGCAACCGGAAGCAATCAACCCAGTTTTCTGGTTTGGTCACGTGACATATGCTCTCCATCTAATCTGAAAGAGCTTGAGCTATTTTATAAAGAAGAATGGGCAAATATTTCACTCTCTAGAGGCCTTTTCACAGAGACATTACAAAAAATACACGGAAAATGAATCCGGGATTTGTCCAGGATGATTTGATTTTTGGTTAATTCACACTGCCAATAGGGTGGCCATTCGTGCCAGTTCCGCCGGACACGTCCCGAACATGTTTTCGGGTTCGTTCTCCGGAAGTCGCGTTGCTCGACCGCATACGTCATCGAGGTTCTCATGTTTCAGTTAAAATCCATTAGAAAATTAAGATTTATTTCTTTTAAGACATAGAATCATCGTAGTTTCATTCTTAACTTGAAATGTAATGGTTGCTTTTCTGAAATTAAACCCGAAATATTAAACCTTGATGACGTATGCGGTCGACCAACGCGACTTCCGGAGAACAAACCCGAAAACATGTTCGGGATGTGTTCCGGCGGACTGGCACGAATGGCCACCCTAACTGCCAATGATTTTCCAGTATATCTGTGCGTGTGCGTGCATTCACACAGATGCCATTAAGATCCTGTAAAGACACGTTACAAGTCCAGGACCTGGTAGGTTTTTTTCTCTGCAGCGTCTTAAGGTTGCTTACTATTTCTTTCTCGAGACACCATGCGTGTGCATTTTTGTATAGGGTAAGATTATCTTCTGTCCAGTTTGGAAACATTTATCATCGTGAATGTGCATTTAAAACCCCCGTTTTAAAGAGCTGCACAATATTTCTTGTTGCGATTACGCACATGCTCCCTCATCTCTGCTTCAGTCCAGTTTGCTGACATTTCTTTAGTTGTGATTGTTGATCTGCATTTAAATCCCTGTGTCAAAGAGATGAACCATTAACTTCTGGTTGCAATGACACACATGTCCTCTCTACATCACGCCCCTTATGGCATTGATGCTGCCTCTTGTTCACACAGAATGCTTTCTGTGAATGTTAAGGCAATGTTACTACTGTAGGTCCTCTTTAAGGGAGCGATCCCAGAATGTGCCAGCAGCCATATCACCCTGTAGCCCAAGACAGCTTGCCCACTGAAGCTAAGCAGGGCTGAGCCTGGTCAGTACTTGGATGGGAGACCACCTAAGAAAGCCAGGTTACTGCTGGTAGTGGTGTTAGTGAGACCAGCAGAGGGTGCTCACACTGTGGTCTATGTGGGTCCTAACACCCCAGTATAGTGATGGGGACACTATACTGTCAAAAAAGCACCATCCTTCGGATGAGACGTTAAACCGAGGTCCTGACTCTCTGTGGTCATTAAAAAAATCCCAGGATGTCTTTCGAAAAAGAGTAGGGGTGTGCCCCGGCATCCTGGCCAAACTTGCCCATTGGCCTACTAATCATCCCTCATACTAATTGGCGATATCACTCGATCTCCTCTCCACTAATAAGCTGACGTGTGGTGGGCGTTCTGGCGCAATATGGCTGCCGTCGCATCATCCAGGTGGATGCTCCACATTGGTGGTGGTTGAGGAGATTCCCCCATTCATATGTAAAGCACCTTGAGTACTGCAGAAAAGCGCTATAAATGTAACCAATTATTATTTTTAACATTTACAGGACGTGTTTCACACAGAAGCCTCTCTAACAATTTTACTGAAATTTTCTGGGACCAAAGTGCTGTGAGAATGGGGTTTTAATGTGCAAAGCTGGCAGAAACACGTGGCCGGTTGCATAAAACTTTAAGACTAGCTTTAAAAGTTAGTCATGAATTTTTTTCTTCAAGACTGATCATAACTGTTTTAAGTATGTTACATAGAAAGGTAGATTGGTCTAATTTAAAACCAAATAATAAGACTGATTAGCCCTAACTAATTGCTAGTTAGTCAGAATTATACTTAAGACGGAATCTTAACGTCACGGCTATGTTTATGCAACCGGCCAGAAGACTTGCAGCTGTAACTGCAGATAAATGTGGTTCTACAAAGTGGGGTGGGGGACTGAATATAAATGCATGCCACACTTTTCAGATAGTTCTTTGTAAAATACTTTAGATACCATTTATTATTATTATTATGTGCCACTTTTTGTTGGTCTATCACATAAAATCCCCCCAAAAAAATACATTTTTGTTTGTGATTGTAACATGAAAAAAGTATAAATACTTTTGCAAGGCACCGTGTATTATCAATACAAAGAAAATCAGTGAAGTTACACATACACTTTCTCTGTTTAGCAGCTTTAATATCTTCTCTGTTATAATGCACTGTACAGTAGACAAATACAGCTTACATGTTCTTTTCATTTGAATAAAACTTAAGTCAAACATGTGAAACCACTGTCTATGATTGAATCATATTTAGCCAAATAGTTTTTTTGTTTGAAGTGTATATGTGAAGTGCATCATTATTACTAAATACATTGCGCCACCTATTGGCAAAGTCTTGAAATGAGAAATGAGCTTATTCAGAAATATATCATTGAGCTGATGAGTTTACATCCCACTTCAAACTATGAAGGATCCTAGAAACTGCTGTTTCTTTTTTCATGTAGTACTGTCCTGAACAAGCTCATAACAGATGTTAACATATAGTGCCCAACACAGGAAAAAAGACTATTATAATGATTTACTTTTCTCTGTTAGCCTATAAAAATCTGTCAAATAAAAAAAACTATTTACTTAAAGTTCAATGTAGTTAACCTATATATTTGAAGCACTAAATGTGTAAGCATATTTTATTATTTACTTAAGTGCTTAAAACTGTAAACTTTTAGATATTGACATTAATGACCTCATTAGGTAGAAATAATTTCAAATCTTTCATCATATGCACAATCATCTTTTTAAAATATCCTCTATAGTATGTTGTTAAAAATTCATGTGAGAGTCTTAAATGTGAGAATCTTACAGAAAGTGAGAACGAGAAGCCGCACTGTTTGATGGTATCAGTGTTAACAATATGACATGTTACAAGTGTTACATAGGAAAAACACTCACAGGATTACAGCGGACAAGTCTCTACGAGTATAGTCTCACTTACATTACCATTTCAACGCCAAATGATATCGCATTAATATCAACACACCTGTTAAAGACATCATGCCCTGTGCAAATCAGAAAAAAAATATTAAATCTGTAATGAACACTTGTGTCTTTATTCAGCAAACATGTTTGAACTATAAACATGATATTATATTATACCATCATAAGCAATGATCAGTAAATCAGTGTCACATCTAAGCACCACATTTAGTTTTATTATGACAGATGTCATAATGAACAAAGATGATTCGTTCTGTTAGTTGTGTTGCAATCCACATAACAGACCAACACACACACACACACACACACACACACACACACACACACACACACACACACACAGAGTGGGTGAAAACACACCCTTGATGATGTCACTGATAAGTACACACACACACACACACACACACATATACTTCTCATCGTGATCAACATCAGCCTCCTGTCAAACCTCTCCCATCTCTCCACACACAGATCAAACTTCATCAGAAGGTAAGACCTGCTTTTTCTTAACCCTTAAATCTATCAGATCAACGGCTTCATACAGAACTAAAGCTAGAAAATGCGTTGTTATGAAGTGAAAGTTTTTTTCTTGAAGAGAAGAGCTGTGCTGAAGGTGTGTTCACATACCAGGCATGCAGTATGGATGTGTGTAAACAGGTTATGAAGGGAAGGACGGCTGCCGGTGAACGTGTGCAGCCTCAGGAGATTTGCATTCCTTATCAAATCCCATTCAGACAGAGGGACATGTCAGTGAAACTAGATATTTATAAATGATTTACCTGACAGTTTACCTGTCTATGATTAAGATGACCTGAATGGATTCTTACAGTCCATGCGTTCTGTCAATGCCAATATGCAGGTCCAAAATTAAGCAATATCATTCATATTACAAAACAAACATGTTGCTAAACAGGGTCAGTTTCCCACCCAAAGCTTAAGTTTAGTCCCACACCAAAATGCATGTTTGAGTTGTCTTAACTAAAACAATTTGCACTGACGTATCTTAACATATATCAGTTCCAATGTTTGTCTCAAGATGCACAACAGTAATGTTTTTTTTTGTAAGGTATGTTTGTTAAAACAACTTAAATGGCCTAATATAACTAAGCTCTAATCCTGTATTCATCTAAACCCTTTCCGGGAAACCAACTTATGGTTTAAGAGTTTGTTTAAATCAGTATGAGCAGAAGTACTAGTCATGCTAAAATTAGTAAACACAAATGTTTGTATTTTACCAACGTGTGTCTGAAAATCTAGTCAGGTACAGAATAATAACTTTAAACTTGCACAACATTGCCATTAATTCATACAAAACATAAAAATATCCAGTCAATCCTACTGCAATGCACAGAAATATTATTTGGATAGTTTATGTATTGCATTGTATACTGTCGTTTTTGCACTATTGTTTATATGTGTATGCTTACATGTGTGCATCAAATCAGAAGGACTTCTCATATTTTTAATAGGCAAGGAAAGATTATTTGTATAGCACATCTCATACACATGGAGTAATTTAAAGTGCTTCACATAGAAATGAGAAAACAATCTAAGAGAAAAAAATCTCTAAAAATAAGTTTTCAGCAATGACATGGTCCTATTTTATAGCTTGTTTCAAAACACTGCTGAAAACAAAGAGGAAACAGTTCACCACTTCCTCACTTTTTTTCGGAAATGTCTCGCAAGATGTGGGCAGCCAGTGAACCTGACAAGAGCTGATGGACGGACTGTGTTTTAATATCATACAGATGTCAGAATGTAACATCATCCCAGGAAGCAAGAGCCGTCATTTCACCGTCAGGGTTAACTATAGACCCAATAGTGGCTGTGTCCGAAAACTCTAAATTGCTGCCTTCTGGGGCAGCATTCCAAGGCAGGAAGGCATCAAGGCATGTCCGAATCCAATGTTAGGTTTACTTCTTGACTCCTGAGATCTTGTTTCACAATTCTATGCGTGTGCGAACATGGGGAATGTGATTGGTCGAGCCTGATCGAGTTCGAAAAAATTTAATGGCTAAGAAATCTGCTGGAGCACAAATTTGGTGTAAATAAATGTATATTTTCACTTTTAACACCTTTAATTGCATTTCTAGTGAGAAATTAGTATTGTAGTTTTTAAAAATGAGATAAGTTATCACAAAGGCGCTCTCTGTTTATTTTTCAACACGCTGCCTATGAAGTGTGTCTGAAAGCGTTTCTCTCAGCTGCCTTCATGCCTCTGAAGTCATTGCCTCATGAGGCAGCGACGCAACAAGTTTTCAGACGCAGCCATAGTCTCGCTGAGAGTAACCAACTTCTAGCCAAACTAAAAGATGTCTAATATTTCAAATAGGGATGCACCGATATGGAAATTTTGGCCGATACCGATAACCAATAACTCTTTATATTTGGGGGCCGATAACCTATATATATATATATATATATATATATATAGGTTATATAGAAATATTAATTTCACAATGAAAAACTCCCAGACTGTGGACATCTTGTCTTTGCGCTAGACTAGCATACTCTTAAATACTCTTAAATTTCCTTCGGGATAAATAAAGTATCAATCAATCAATCAATCTTCTTAAGCCCGCATGTGTCATCTTCATGCTATGTCACAGAAAGCACCAATCAAAACTCCAGCAATGAGCAAGTGAAGTGGTTCAACAACCCAAAATAATCCATCATTTACCGGCTTTCATTTATCGGCCTAATTTTGCTATCAGACCGATAACCGATAATATTCAAAATAAGCAGTTATCGGCCGATAACGATATGTCAGCCGGTATATCGTGCATCCCTAATTTCAAAGTGATTACCGTACTAGGTGTTTTCTTTCATTTTGTTGATTTATTTTATTTCTAGGCTATGCTTTGACAGCCCAATTTTGTCTTGTTTTATCCTATGTGTGTCTTTAGATGTCTTTTAAACACCAAATTGCTTTCTGGGATCTTATGACACGAGTTCATATAAAGCAAATTCTCTTCTCATGTCCACAGAGAATCGGTGCGATTCAAAGCTGTGATGAACTCATCTTTTAATGACACCAAGTCCTCTCTGTACCCCGGCGAGACCATGCGCATTCTGCAGATGATCATAACCATTCTGATCTTCGTGGTGGGTGTTTTGCTAAACGGTCTGGTGGTCTGGGCTTTGGGGATTCGGGCCCGGATCAGAAGGGGAACAGGCGAAACGCAAGGTGCCAGCAGCTTTCGGACCTACGTGGTAAACCTGGCGGTTGCCGACCTCGTTCTCTTGCTACGCACGCCAATGATGCTGCCCTACCTGGCGAACAACTTCAACTGGACGTTGGGAGAACCCGTATGTAAACTGATCATCTACCTGCGCTGTCTCGGACTGTACGCCAGCGCGTTCTTGCTGTGCGCCATAGCGGTGGAGCGATGCTTGTGTCTCCTCAGACCGGTGTGGGCTCGACTGAGACGGCCACGATGGGTCGTACGGCTGGCTTGCGCCGTCATCTGGTTGTTGGCCGCAGCTCTGGCTGCTCCCTACATAAAAACAGCTAAGCTCGTTGTCGTACAGAACCACACCAACTGTATAGAAAACGATAAAGATTTTGGACAAGCCTTAATTGTGGTGGAGACCATGGCGGGCTTCTTGCTACCTCTGGTGATCTTCTTGTCCTGCAACATTGCGGTGCTATTTTGCGCAAAGAAGACGGAGACCGCAGTGCCCACATCTCCCGTATCTTCTCCTATCTCCTCATCCGGACCGACTTACACGTCCCAGCGGCTAACCCGACTCTACCGAGTGCTTTTCCTCACCATGATCCTCTTCCTCACCTGCTGGGTGCCGTACTTCACCTGTCGCTTCCTGAGGGCTATTTCTCAAGAGGGATCAAAGCTAAGAATGGGGGCGATCGGGGGCGTGTACGTGGCTCTGTTTTTCGTTTACATAAAGAGCGCGCTCAATCCCATTCTGTACGTGTTCGCGGCCCGTGGACTGGGCCGCACCGTGCGCGCCTCGCTCCTGTCTACGTTCGAACGAGTCTTCAACGACGAATTTTCTGAGTCTATACGAAGAAAATCCTCACAAAGAAAAGACTCTCAGTTTTAGGAGGAGTTTGTGATGGGTCACTATAAATGATCAGCTACTGGCTCCAGAACAGTGCAGGTCACATCACACCTGGACCTTCTGCTTGGTGTTCAGGAACTAGAAAAATGATTCCTGTGATCAGCTTGTGGTCAGGGTTTTAAGCAGATGGTGCAATATAATGTACGCTCTACCTTAATTTTCATATTCAATAGACTGTTTGTTTAAAGCAATTTATATGTTTTTTATTATTAAAAAGAATGGGGATACCATCATGTAGCCTTTGCATCCCAAAGACTGAATGACAAAGCGTTCAAGAATCAAGCAGCGTGATGAAGAGAACACTTTGTTCTGACTTTCAGATTCACTATTAATAAATCTAAAGGAATGTTCTTTTGATATCTGTACAAGTAGTAACATGGCCCTTTAAAGTACATCAGATTATTGGGGAAACACTTTTCAAGAGCATCACATATTAAAGCAAGAAAACATGTGAACTGCACAACTGATGCAAATGAATGGTGACACGTCTTATCTCGCACGTCTTAACTCACCGGACATGAATGTCACTTTTGTAACATAGTCATTTTAAAACCTATAAGCGTTTCATTTGTTTAACAACTGCTGTTATCACAGAACAAAGTGTAAAGATTGTACATTTATTAATTTGTGATCTATCTCTGATCTGTGTTTAAGTGTCAGGATTATCAGTCCAGAGCTGTGTCTTTATCTGTCTGTACTGTATCCACCTGTTTGTGTGCAAGCGTCAAGAACGCCTTCACATCCTCGACTACTGGATCTGTCTGAAGAGCTCGGACCACCGCACTGGGATCGGGTACCATCTTCATCATGTGCTCCTAAAGAACCAATCACACGTTAGAAGAGTAGGTGATGACTTACACAAGTATTCTTCCTCAGTGATGATAACTTTAATATTTACAATAAGGAATATACATTTTTTTGATTATAAAGACTTAAGCTGAGATTAAAACCATGTAAATCGTGATATGTTGCAATGCATTAAAATATTAAAGGCCAACTACCGAGTCGCTTTATTAATTTTTCGCTCACATTTCAGATCCTGGTTTTGAATACGATCCGATTAACAAAAAAATATTGCGGATGACTTTCACAACGCTTCCAAATTTAGCAATGTGAAATGTCAAAACATTGTTTCCTGACAGCTTTGCACCAAGACTGTCTGTACAGCTTTGTTATTGTTCCTTAAAAAGGTAAAAACTAGTTTCTCAAACTCAACATGAGAAACTGGCAAAGGTGTGAAAACCTCCAGTTATGTGTGACTGTCTATTAACCACCAACCACTTTTGCCTGAGAACATGACCATATATGTATAATATCTAGAAATTGTGCATTTACATGCACAGAATAACTATTAAAAAAAAATCATGCATTTCCATGCAAATCAATAAAACTGCGTTTACATGCGATTTGGAGATTAAGTTTCTGCCTATAATAGATAATAGTCTTTTGAATGACAGAAAATCTGTCTTCTGTTGGCTACTGGTGTATCTCTTCTCAATTCTGCAGAATCTGTAAA
This sequence comes from Misgurnus anguillicaudatus, assembly GCF_027580225.2. Lineage (NCBI taxonomy): Eukaryota > Metazoa > Chordata > Actinopteri > Cypriniformes > Cobitidae > Misgurnus > Misgurnus anguillicaudatus. The sequence goes on from NC_073339.2 coordinate 48,664,305, forward strand.
TGTAAAATGAGCTTTAATTTTCACAGTTTCTCTGCTAACTGCTTTAGTCGAGCGCAGACTTTATGTGTTACTTTATGCTTCAAGGTGTGACATTTATCTTTCAAATCCTGAGACATGCGCACACAAACAAAACTGCCAGAAACCCGGATAAAGTGTTTATATGCAATGCGAAATCTGGGTAATAAGCAAAACTACCTGCGCCGATTTTTTTTATGAGCTTTCCCAGATAAAAGAACACCGTTTAACACGTTTACATGACCCCACACATTATCAGCTTAATCGTAATCGGTGTAAGACAAGTTTAGGACTAGATGCTATTTATTTTATATTGGGATGAAATACAATTCAGATGTGTTTGAAACAGGCATTGACAGATTTACACGCCTACACAGTGTAGAAATGTGCCCCATATCATAGGACTGGAGGTGTTGTACCTGTAGTGAGAGCTCATTGGCTGGGCAAGGCGGTAAAACAGGAAGACCCAGAACCGTTTGTTTAGACAGCTGAAGAAACTAAAAGAGAGATCGATACCATCACTCGCTATTCATTGATCTCATATAATGTTATATTGCGAGTGAAACCCAAACCTCCTGCGCGTTTTCCTCTTCTTCCTCTAGTTGGCTTCTCATTGTCCGGCATTTCTTCTCCAAACTATCCATCTTTTCTTCAATCTCTTCAAGAGTGCCAACAATCGAGCTCAAGTTCCCCTAAACATACACAAAGGTTATAAACAAGTTATTTTACAAACAAACAATGACAATGACTCGCTCAGTTTGTCGTCACCTCTAGAGTCTCAAGTGTCTTCTTGCCTTGCTCAGACTTTCTGCTCTCAGTTTTAAACTGATGGGAAACTTGAATTATGTCTCCATATTTCCTAGGAGGAACAGACAGCTTTGCACACTGAGCCAAAAACCTAAAAACACACAAAAGCTTAAATGTCTTATTTCGTGTTTTATTCAACTCAAAAGACATAGAGAGAAGGATTCCTATGCATTTTGACAAATTAATTTCATAAACGACTTCTCAAAGACTTCTGTATGCATTATGACACATTTCTATTTTTATATCGGGTATCAAATCAACTCCTGCACTGTATTGATTACATATAATATATGTATAATTCTGTCCAATAGGTAATAAAAAATAAGATGTGCAAACAAGACTTTCTGAAAGAATACTGGAGATTTCCATAGCGAAAGGTTTAGGCTAATACAAATTTCACCAATTGCCTAAAACTACCCAGGTGAAAAAGTAGTACTTAAAGTGCTCTATTTTCATGCATTAGTTTTGTACTTATAAAACTAAAAAATTCTTCTTTAGTACTTCTTAAGATCATCTAAGTGTACTCTAAGTATCTGTGATATTTTGAGACACCATGAATATGAACTAAATGCACTTTTACATACTATCTCAGTATTAGTTAACACTTCTATTAAACTTGAATCACACTTTTATTCAAAGATGTGTTAAACTTTACTACAAATGGTACCAAAATACCTTTTTAGCACATTTTAGTTCATATTTATGGTGACTCAAAACAGCACAGATAAGTGCACTTAGATGTTCATAGAAGAATTTTTAGTATATTAACCTCCTAAGACCCGAGCTTTGTTTTTTTTTTCAGATTTCTTCCAGCTATTTTGGGGTTAGGATTAACCAAAAAAATATAATAACCAAATATTTTTCTTTGAACATGAAGCAGTGTAATTGTCCAAATGTGTGTCATCCAGGTTTTAGGAGGTTAAAGGGGACATATGTCATGAAAATCTTACTTTTCCATGTTTAAGTGCTATAATTGGGTCCCCAGTGCTTCTGTCAATCTAGAAAATGTGATAAAAATCAACCCAGTAACTTAGTTTTGGTTAACCATTCTCTAAAAATAACTGACAGGACAATTTAGTTTCCCTTTCAACAAACCACCATAATGGTGATCAGTGTTTGCTTTTCATCAGCTCATTTGCATTTTAAAGTACACACCTAAAAAAGCTCATTTTTGCTCACACCTACAAAGTGACAATTTTAACATGTTATAATAAATTACCTATATGATATTTTGAGCTAAAACTTCACATACGTACTCTGGGGACACCAAAGATTTATTTTACATCTTAAAAAAGTCTTGAGAAATGTCCCCTTTAAGTGTGAAGTGTGCAAAATTAGAGGATTTGAAGTACACTATGGAAGTATATATTTATTTAAATGAAATGTTTTTATGTCTTTTACATCAAGAGCAGCATTTCTTGCAACTGTATCTTACTGATTTTTAATAAGGTTGAGATGTTTCTGTGATTCATCTTTATCTTTGCTTTTCAACATCAGAACAGATCTGAAAGAAAGACATGAAGACAAACTCAAATCAGACTATGAAGATGTTGAGGAACCATAGCATTGCAAATATAATAGTTGCATAAGGCGGCATTACTCACAAAACAGACACATTCAACATGTTCTCAAGTGCCAGTAAAGAAGATTTGTTCAGGCGCTTCCACGACTGATGACTTTTTTCATTTCTTGCCACTGCTGAGGTTTCATCAGGAAATAAGGAGGGTGAAGTAAACAGTGAAACAGTAACATCATTATAATCTGCTATAATCTTACAATAGACCTTTAAAACTTACTGTATGTAATTCAGACTCAAAAAGACTGACAAATGTTAGTCAGAATAACAACACAACACACAAGAACTAAAGGCCCAAACACACTGATCTGAACAGTCTGTTGTGTGAAACCCCTGTTGGAGCAACGTGGCTCTCCTGATTTTGCCAAGTGGTTGATGTCCTCAGGGCAACATTATGTAGACCCCGGGACAACATTTCAATCAACCAATCAGATTTCAGAAATAAGTTTACAGTTTGTTTTAAGTTTAAGCTTACAATCAGGATTAGCTGTTTCTAGACCATTGTTTTTCAGTTATCATGTCTGATTTTGGGGTTTGGTTATGGTTGGGGTGGGTTTAGGTTTTATTTAGAAAAATGTTGTCCTTGGGTCAACACAATATATTGCCCTGAGGACATCAACCACTTGGCAAAATCAGTTTGAGCGGATCAACGTAAATCAGACTTTATAATGTTGGAGTCTGTTGTTGTTGTTGGACCAGTGTGAATTGTACTTAACGCTGTTTGGTGTCAAACGTGATTCAGGCATTTTGATTAGAAATAAGAAATTAATAGTGACTTGAATCATATGGAGTGCTTTTATAAACCTTAGTGTTTTTTGTCCTGTTTAGAGCTTAAGTGTTCATAGTCACGTTCACTTAGACTAATGTAAACAGACGTGTTTTAGCTCAACTTATGTTTAGGCGTGCTTGTCACAGAAAAACATAAGGATGAGTCAAAGAAAATATTTTCAGTTAAATTAACTAATCCATGTTTAATTTGACAAACCTTGACAAGAACATTGTTATCATCACCACGATGAATTTGAAAATCATCTTTACTTACACAATAAGTCTCAAGTACAGACAGATCCCAGTTACACAACTTACTTCTGTTTCTGTCTAAATGTTCAGGGTCTGCAGCGCTGCCTTTACACTTCTACAACACACAAATGTCAAATATTTGATCATTCATTCTGATAGATGTTTGATATTTAAATTCATTTTGTTGTTTGGTTTTATTTCTAAATTCATACATCCACACAAACCATACTGCTATATTTATTTAATAACATCAGAAGAAGGGATATGACGTGAATTATCAATCAAATAAACTTACTTTCGATCTTGCATTAGTCTTTTTCTGTGTGGTTCCTCTGGGGTTTTGTGTTGAGGCCCTGCTGGACCCTCGAGATGTCTTCATAATCACCTTCAAAACTGTGGTTTACATACAAGTTAGGGCTCCGTCACAACATCTGACAGCTACACGGTTATCTTGGACGAATCACGATAACAACATTATTAAGGTTACTATTGGATTGTGTGGGGTTTTATATAAAGAAAAAAATCAATCAGTCAAATTTCATTTTTAGTATTGTTTATTTGGTTTTATTTTCCTCTCTTTTTTGACCTATGAATTATAAAAGACTTAAAATGTACACACATCTAATGGGAGCTGAATCATTACGATATTACTTCCGGGTGATTTCCCAGACAGGGTTTAGATTAATCCAGGACTACGCCTTAGTTATTTTAGGACAATTCGTTTTACCAAAAAACTTTACTGATGTTCATATTTAGACAACATATATCATTGCCGTTGTTTTAAGACGTCAGTACAAGAAGATTTGAAATGAAGTCATCTCAAACAATCATTTTAGTCTTCCCTGTCCGGGATACCGCCCCTATACCGATAATCGTGTGCCGGTTACATCGCGGTTATTGCCAATATACTTGTGTGTTGTGACACAACTAATGCAAATCATATGGACTGGACTGCTTTTTCAGTCTGAAATATATAAATAAACAGACTAGACTATAAACTTGATTGCTGAGGTAATACAAACACGTGACACTAACAAAAATAGGTGTCAAGTTAGTTGTTTTGACCTAACTTACATGACATTGAAACCATAGTAATAAACAAACAAACTATGCTACCAAGTTAAAACGATTACTATGGTAATTTATCCCAGTATAACAGTTTCCTAAAGTTTTCTATGTTAACACGATAATCCATGTTTTATGTAGTGATATTGATAACATGATGGTATTATAAAAAGTTAGCCCTGGTACTGTGAAAATACCACAATATTAAAAGATTACCATTATGGTCAACATAAAAGGACTTTAGTGTTATGATCAGAGTACTTTATGTGAGAAAAGAGGGGCAGAAAACAAAAACACAATATCAGCTGCATGTAAACGACACTACAAAAACTGTTTATAAAGCGATCATGACGCGACGCCGCGCGATGTAAACACAGAGCTAACGTGTTAAACGACTAAATATAGAATGAGAGTTAAACATCACTGTAAACACAAAGGTGTGTGAAATAATGTAAACAAAAAGACAGCGACACTTGTTTCAAACACTCACCGGTTTCGCGCCTCACTAGTCAAAACAGGAAGTGAACTGCGCATGCGCGGCACAGTACTTACTGAACACAGCCTAGTGTAGTGCGTACTACAAAAAACTTACTCCTTTTTAAAAATAAACACATTTATTCAACTTTTTTGACTTTCTCTGGCTTTTTTTAAGTTATTTGTTTGGATTATGTAAATCATTTACATGTGGCAATGCATTGCTATAACTCTCTTGTTGTTCATAAATGTTCATATGCAATAAAAAAAGCAAATATAGTGTGTAGGGCATAGACACAGTGTACTGCAGAAGTTCTGTAGTACGTGAGTACAGAGACCAGAGCCGTTTCTCAATATGCGTTCTTGTCTGTACTTGCGTTCTTGTGGACTTGTGAAACGTCATCAGTCGCGGCCCAAGTACTGTTCCAATTCAAAGTTCACATCAAGCCCAAGTTCACATAAAATCCCCGGATGTGTTCTTGATCCGCCCATTTTACCGAGGATGCATCAGAGGAGACTTGTGTGGACTTATGACAGCGAAGTTTCCCAGAATGCATTTCGCGTCAGAAGTTCGTTCTTCCGAGTCTGAACTTGCAAGTTCGAACTACGAAGGACACAAGTCCGAGTTTGGCGTACTTGGTATTGAGAAACGGCTCAGGTCATTGTGCCCATCCAGAAAAACCAAACAGTAAACTAACCAAATGTATGTAAATAAATATGAATGACTGTTTAATAAACAATGACAAGACACAACATATCAATGGACTGAGTTTGAGCATCTTAATATCTTAAGTGTGAATCATCCTCAGCAGAGCAAATCTGATAACCCACATTAATAACAGCAAGCATCATCAATTCTTCCTCTTAAAAAAAAACAACTTGTTTCACCACATCCGTCCTGAAGGGCTTGAGTTCAGCTATGTGCTGACATTACTAGATTAGTGATCTGTTATCTCATGAAACAAACTAAACCCTTCCTGGGTTATAAAACTTTCCAGTGTATCGTCCGTGATTGTGGAGGTCAAACGGGCTGAGGACTTTACGAATGCCTAACATGTTGGATTGGGCGATCCTCTGGAAGGTCCAGGGGTTCTGATTGTTGACTTCTTTCTCTATCTGTTCCTGCTGTAACGCTGACAGACTTTCCCTGCTCACCACCTACAGGAAAAAATGAGAAATTATGTTATGATTGATATATAACTGCATGCATTTCCAAAATTCTGTCAAATGAAGACTGGGGTTACAAATTGAAAGTAATCACAATAATCACACACTTTGTGTGTTCATTTGAGTATGTGTATGTGCACACAGAAAACAGTTCACTTTAACATCTTGTGCTCAAATTGTTTAAAAAGGTTTAGAAATACATGTAAATCATAAACTTTCTATAAAAATAGTTTTTTTTTCTGAATGATGTATTTGAGTGATTATTATTATTAAAGAGATTAATATAATTTATGTGCGATTTCTTCTACTTTCCACAAAAATATTTTATGTCTCTTCTAACTGAGGGGGCCAGCTGCCAATCTAAGTGGGCAGTGCCACCCTGAGCCTCATGTAGCCTCACCACTGCAGCACACTAGGGGTGAGTGATATCATGAGCTAAAATTCATATCGAGGTATATTACAGGATATTGCCATATAAGGAAACATGGGCAGGTGCTCAGGGTGGCATTTTGCAGGGGTTGGCACAAGGCGCCCACGAAAAGGAATTTTTTTTAAGGTTTTACCACATCCATTTTTTTCATTTGTACTAGGTTAATCTGTAGTGTGCACTCTTCTCACGGTCACATAAGAGATGGATGGCAGTCGTTTGTAAATGTATAAACCTGGTGGTTAGTGTTAGAAAGTGCAAAGAGTACCAAATTGAACAAACTATATAAATGCAAAAATAGAATTTAGGAATATGCAACCGCATCAAGCCAACAGTATTGCAAAATCCATATTATGGAGCAACACAATACTGGTAACCACTTTCATACAGTCTTACACTTTTCACTTTCATACAGTCCACACATACACTTTCATAAATCGCCCACCCCTACACCACAGCCTCAAGTACCTTATTGCTTTTATTAAACGGTTATCACACAATATAAATATTAAAGCAAAAAATATGTATCACATATGTTTACATTGCTAAGGGTGATACGCAGTGATGCACAGAATCAATGAGTACAGCGGTAGCTATTGACCAATCAGAATGAAGAACTGAAACTAACCGTTTTATAAACTTATACAAGAAGCTTGTTTTTACATTTGTATGTTTTAATTTCTAAAAACTGAAATGTTCTTTAAATAACATATGTGGCTACATTTCCTCATTTACAGAGAGGTATTGCTCCATCTTTTTTAAAGAAAAGATGATTATGAAAATACAGGAAGGGGAAGTCAGTTATGTAAGATGGCTCAGAACAAACCTTGGCTGGAAAGGGAAGTTTTTTGGCCACCTCTGTAAGAACCCCCTCAACTTCTCCTAACTCAATGTGACCTCCGACCTCTACTATCAATCGGCCACATTTCACTGGAGTAACGTAGTGATCGATGGCACCTTTTCCTCCGCCCATACGCTGACCGAGACCTTTACGAGTTATGGGTTTGTACGGAGCATTGATGCGCCAGCGAGCGAATGTTGTGCGAGGGTCCATGCGGCGGTTAATGGTCAATCTCATCATCTCCATGTGACCCCAGTGCAGGTATCCTCCACCCAGAGCCTAAAAACAAAGACAAAAATCAACATGCTTTTATTAATCATATAACTAACACATCTTATGACACCTTTAAAAAAACTAAACTTGTAAGTTACTTAAAAATAAACTGCTTCAGGGATGAATGTACAGTAAATGTTGTATACACACAGCGCGAAGATAAAAGAGATTCAGAAAACTCACCACAATACCAAACTGTCCTTTAGTGAACGTGTTGGCTGCTTTTGCAGGTCCCTGAATGTCACGCAGCCTCTTCATCTCCTTCTTTGCCTTTTTAAAGTTTGGGACCTTATTAAGGAATTTAAGTTTAGGTCTTTCTGGTAGAACCACATCTGCATGAAAGGAGAACATCAAACAACAAGAACATCACAGTCTAAATGGGAAGAAAAATGTCACCATATTCATTAAAAGCATATTAGATCATGAGCACACTGACATCATCAAGTTCTGAAAGTGCTGAAAAGAAACTCGCACCCATGCTGTAATAAACTATATTAAACTCTATCATCAGCATGTAGCTCATGCCTGATATAGATCATGATGACCTGAATAAATGTGCTTGACCGGTTAAATACTGATGGTCAAGAAGAATATTTACCACTGAAGTCTGGTGGGATTTCATAAGTTTTCAAACCAGCTGAAAGAACCTTCAAGTTACTCTGCACAACATCTGCGGAAAAAGAAACTGATTGTAGTCAATCTAAACATAAATGTTATGAATAAAATAAATAAGCACATTTTACTAGTTATTACACACATTATCCTAAAGAGAAACTAGATAAGGGTTTGGTTACAAAACTTTGGACAAAAGCATCTGCTAAATTACTAAATGGTTAAAGGGGACATTTCATTTTTTGGGTGTGTCCATTTAAATGCAAATTAGTTGAACTCTGCACTAAATAGAAGGGTCGTGGTTGGATAGTGCAGATTAAGGGGTGGAATTATTATAATAAGATCTCCTTCTGACATCACAAGGGGAGCCAAAGTTCAATGAGCTACTAGGCTTGTTCGACTTCATGCGGCGCTGCAAGAACTGACAGCTGGATGACGTCAAAGTACTGCAAGAATGATTCGAGAAATCATACAAAATGTAATTTCGCCTCGCTCTCGCGGCACTTTAACGTCACCCGCCTGTCAGTTCTAGCAGTGCCGCATGAAGTCAAACAAGCCTATTTTTTCACATACTTGCAGAACTGGATTAGCAAAACTAACTTACTGGGTTGATCTTTCTCACATTTTCTAGGCTGATAGAAGCACCAGAGACCCAATTATAGCACTTAAACATCGATGATACGTCTCCTTTAAATCTGAAGATCACTAGTGTTTACATTACTGCAGTGGTTTGATAATACATTAATCAGGTATCAGTGGATGATGATACCATGTTAATATAGTATTGATTACAATAACACATAATTATGTTATGACGATGATCATATTTACACTCCAATGTATTTCACAATGGTATTATCATTTTAATTAAGGTAATGCCATAAGGCAAGTGTAAAAGCATGGTATGATTTCAGCGTCAAAGGGACATTGTTTGATCATGGTATAATAATAACACACGTCCAAATAAAACTATAGTGCGTGTCATGAAAATCATTTCTGTACTAAACTTTACCTGTCCGGTTTGATGTCCGGGTGATTCCCAGAAACACGCGCTTTACTATCGATAACATGACTACTCCTAAAGTTTAATAAGCAAAACACAGATTTACTGTATCAATGTTAATTTCTAGTCATTCATATTTCACATCAGAATCTCATGCAGTGCACAAGGTCGCTGCCATGTTTGATCAAACTTACGGTGCGTCGCTCAAATCCCGCCGGGTGAAACATGACATCACTTCCGTCTGTTGATAGATTAAAATCATAGATATACATATCTATGGATTAAAATTAACACACACTTTTACATTCATTCATTCATTCTCTATTCTTCTTTAAAATGTATTTATATTTGTTATTATTAACTAGATTGCACCTTATCGAAGAAATACAAACAAAATAAAAATACAAATAAATTTTGAAAACTTGTTTACAATTTAAAGTAATTCAAATATGTATTACAAAAAAATCATATTTTAAAACAAATGTAGTTTAACATAGAGGAGCAGTTTCCCAGACAGGGCTCATCCTAGTCCCAGACTAAAATGCAAAGTCTATTTGATTTTACCTTGACATATCTTAACATATATCAGTGCCATTGATTTGTCTAAATATGCATAGCCTACCAGTATTGTTTTTGTATGGTATGTTTGTAAAAAAAAAACTAAAACCTTTCATAAGAGTTGTCCTAAAACCAAAATGTGTACCAATTCTTGTCATAGGAAAACTTTGATTAACTTTTTTGATCACTTCAAATGTTTTCTAATATATATTTTATAACTAAGGTCCTGGATTTATGACTTGGACAATGCCCCATAACGTGTTAATATGATCCATAGTGCAAACAGTTTTTAAAACTTTTTTAAGAAGGCAAAAGGCAGTATATAGTACATAGTGCGTAGTATGCCTGTAAACATACTATTATTGCTCATTGTTTTAAGACACGTAAAGCCACACCCTCATTTAATCCCCATCAGCTGTTCATGATATCTGATTATTCAATCAAACACACGCAGTAAACTTTCTCTTAGTTCTCAGATGGTACAGTGTTACTAGGTAAACTTTATTTGTGTCTACTGCTGCTTTGTAAATGAAGCAAATAAGTTATGGTTGGGAGAGATTGTTAAATGATTTTAAAATCAAATTATTTGCAGGTCATGAATGATGTTGAAGGGCTCTGGGCCGGGCTATAATCCGTCTCAGTCTCAATCAGATTTTCCATATTCCTTTAATGAGGAAGGCTATCTGCGACACAGAGAAACCTACGAACCCTACAGGTTTACATTCAAACTAAGTGATGTCCAGGGAACAGAGCGAGAACATCAAACTCTGTGTCATTACATCACTCAACACGTCTACAGCCTCTTAGAAGAGAAGCTTCATCTCATCAGGTTTTATCTCGAGGAGGGCAGTTTTGTATTTTTGAGTCCAGGAGCTCTGGAGCATCCCGGGAGCCTCATGGTTCTGATCCAGGACTGGGGATCAATGAGATGCGGTGTATGGAGTTGGAAGATCGTGGCACATGAAGGACTGGAGCGAGGCAGTCAGATTCCATACCTACGCTGGGCTGCACTGGAATCTTGTGCAGTTATCCTAATGAATCCCAACGAAGGCGGTCAAACCATGGAACGACACGTCTGGTTAGTCTGGGAACGTCTGATATCCAAGAGTTGTGCTGAGCATATCTTTGTGGTCGCTCATGGCTATGGAGGACTGGCTTTTGTAGATCTGCTGTGCCATTGGCTAGACGAGGTTGAGAATCGAGTGAAGGCGGTGGCTTTTCTTGACTCGTCTCATAGCTTGTGGCATCAGCCCTTGGGTAAAGCCGGTCGTGATTGGTTAAAATCTCACTCTAGAACTTGGATCCTCAGCACAAAACCTCTGAACCGGTCTGTGGGTTCATTGAAGGCAGGCTGCCCGCAGATATCGGCAGGTACAGAATGTCACGACTGTGCACCTGCAGTCTGCATGGAGTCGGTGTTTCGCTTTTTTACCAAGATTATGAAACCTAAAGCTCCACCGACTCCATTTGAAATCATCACTAGAAGCAAGAGTCGTAGAAGTGACCCAAATAATAATTCACCTTCTTATTGACAATGAACTGAAATAAAAATAATAGCATCAGAATGTTTACTTTCTTATGACACATAACTTAAATGATTGCTCCAAAGATAAATGTTTAATTCTTCATCAATGCAAATACTCAAAATAATCAATGTTGTGCGAGTTATTCATGTTAACCAGTAGTCAAATAATAATTTTGTCATTTTGAAGGCTTAAGGTTTGTTTCGTTAATGAATGTCCTGCTTCATTCTGAAATACGTCACATTATAGGACTACTATACAAACTAGGTTGAATCCGTCTCATTTAGCTCAGTGTGTAACCAATATGATCTTTATTTTAAAAACATCATACAAAAAAACAAGAGTTGATAAATAAATAAATCAGATTGTCATTTCCACGGGAAACTCTTTATCACTTTAACTAGTCTTTATCTCTAGTCATGACTCTTAACTGATCTGTGCTCTTCTCTGTCTGAAAAAAAATTGATCCTAGATGTCGTGGTACAGCAGATCGTATTTGGGGATGTTTCTCGGGTCAATTGGGCTTCGAACAATCAGCTTCCCTCTCATGGCACCTCGATAGATGACTTCAATAAGATCCATAAAGTCTTGTTTGCTTTTAAAGCTTCCAATAAACTTGGTGTGATCTGGAGATCTGCATGAAGGACATCAAAAGTCTGAGAGGATTGATATAAACTTTTACATAAGAGCATAGAGAAACGGACAGAGCTGTGAAATAATGTTCAGTAAGAGTTACATGTTTTGATCTTTTATACACACTCACTCTTTGAAAACATCAGACGTTATGTCTTTTCTTTATCAAAGGTTCATCCTCACACAATTTAACCACAGATGCTGATCTTGTAGCTTTCAGTAGAAAAACATCCTGTGTCTGTTTTACAAATGGAAACTAAAATTGCAATGCTATAGGAAACATCTGCACTTACAGCAAATAATATAGACAGACAGTAAGTGTCAAAGAGGTTTACGGTCATATTCAATATGGATGGTAATAAAAATTAGCTTATATTTATCAATCCTCACCCATAGTCAACTTTCATATGTTGACCGTTGAAGAAGAAGACGGTGGAGGGAATGAAACTGATGTCAAAGTATTGTGTGTAAACCGGCACTCGATCCACATCCACCAGATAAATACTCGCCATGTTACTCAGATCATGAGCAGTTTTTGACAGCTGTCAAATAACAGAAACTCAAATGTATTACACTCAAAATAAATTAAAACATTTAAGCAAAATACAGATTAAAATGCAACTAATAATAGAGCAAATTCTCAAAAAATTCATATTTTTTATTTTTCAAAAATATTTTTCTATATTGCTTTTCACAATTCTGGATTGTTGCAAAGCAGCTTTACAGTAGATGTAGAGTACAGAAAAACAGTATAACATTTAGAGAAAAAAAAATTATATAATAACTATTAAATGTATGGTATTGTTATGCATTGTTAGTTTAAAAATAAGTTGCCTATAAATTTTACAGAAATTATTTGAATGTTTTTTTAAGTTACATTAAGTAGTATATAAATCAGCAAAACAATGTGAGAAATTAGAATGTAGATACATAACTCAACGTTTATGATTCATAATGACAACAATTCGGTGGTAAAATAAATACAAATTGAAGCATAACAACAAACAATACCACAACAACAACAAAAAATAATGTGGTGATGAATGAAATGTGTAAGTGTTAATGTGATGATAAAAGACTCACGATGTCATCGAGCTGTAGGCACGCGGAATCTTCATCTCTGCCGAAGCGCAGCACTAAAACTCTCTCAGCGACTCCTTTAATCGCGTCATCAATCTCTTTCTTACTGGAAAGTTTAGGAAGAAAAAAACTCATAGCGATTTTGCTATTTTCCCTCACATCTAAATAAAAATCTGCAATATAAACTACTGCGGATGTTTACTGTTGTGAGTTGTCGCACTATATACCACCCGACTCGAAACATAAAACATCTTAGTTCCTATACGCTTTTGTGACTACTAATATGCTATTATTCCTGTTAGTGGTATTTATTATTTTAAGAAACACTAACCCAATTTCAGATGTTTGTGTACTAAATATTTTTAAGCGTATAAATATCTATTTATATGTTTATAATTATCTGGTAACTTTAGATTTCTGCACGGTAAGTTTAGTTGGTGCACACGGGCTAGCCGCATGACAGCAGGCAGCGTGTGTCCTTCTGAGGGATCAACAGAGAATTTTGAGTGGATGTACAGCTAATATATGTTATATTAATTCATATTTATGTCAATATTATTGTAAGACTTATAATATATATAACACAGACCGGGGTAAGTTGTCGCCTACGCTTAATCTTAGTAATTTTATATGTATTGCTGTTTTGAGTATTTCTTCAAACAGACCATTCCAAACTGTTAAAATATTGTTTAAAGATAGTTGTATTTGTTTGTGTATTATGTGTAACTATTATGTATATATAAATACACACATACATGCATGTGTGTATTTATATACAAAATAATTACACACATTGCACACACATAAACAAACTTTTATTTTGTATGCGACAGCCCAACTTTATAGATATTAACCTGTTCTTGCCTATATAACCCTAACTTCATAGCATATCTGATTTCTGATTTTTTCACAGGCAGCCCTGACTTGTGATGTGATGCACATAAACAGCTGTGTTTAAAAAGCACGTCTATGATGATACTTCAGAGGTTTTGCACACGGGCTGTGCGATGGAGATGCACCTCTGCCCCGCTTCAGACTATTTTTCGAAAACATGCGAGGAGTTTGAGATTTCAGGAGCTTGGCTCTATTCCCTCCACACACGTCTTAACTCGACCCATCAGCACCAGCTGGAGACTACAGAAAGACGGAGCAGACAATGTTCCTGCTGAAAAGCTCGACCTGGATATCTGGAAATCCATGATGAAATCTCAGGCACTGCGCGAGGAAAAAAACGATGAGGAGAATTTAACACCGCACGCAGAAGCAGAGCCGTCCGTGATGGAAGCCGGTCGAGAGCTGGTGGAGATGTGGCATCACGCAGGAAAGTTGGTACCGAAGAACATTACAGATGAGCAGCTAGAACATCTCTCTGGACTGACCACGAAGTCTGGTAAAAAGAAGTACCTCAAGTTTTTGGCAATCAAGGAAGGACACAAGATTTCCAAGAAGGAGAAGCAGGAAAAGAAGAAACTGGAGAAGAAAGTGGAGGCGGATGATGAGTCGGAGAAAGATGATGGAGATGCTGAAGAACATTCCTTGAAGAACACGTTCCTGTTGAGGTTCTGGAGCCGCTCTATGGATGCGCTCTTAAACTGGAGGGCGGCGCAGGCCATGCGCTTCGGTCAACCTCTGGTGTATGACATGAGCTACGAGCAGCACATGACACAGAGAGAGATAGAAAACACGGTTTCACAGCTACTGGAGACAGAAGGATGGAACCGTAGATCCGTCGACCCCTTTCACCTTCATTTCTGTAACCTACGGCCTGATGGAGTCTACCACAGAGAAATCCTGAAACGCTACGGGACAGAGACTTGGGAACGTCTGCTCATCACAGCCACACCTCACCAACACACAGAGATGTTTCCTCACGAGAGCCTCGTCTACCTCACGGCCGATTCTCCCAATGTCCTGCGTCGCTTTGACCACGGTAAAGTCTATATTGTGGGCGCGATGGTCGACCGCTCCATACATACAGGTGTTTCGTTGGCCAACGCGAAACGACTCAAATTGGCCACGGCTAGACTTCCTCTCGATGAATATCTGGATTGGGGCTCGGGTGCGAAGAACCTGACTTTAGATCAGATGATCCGCATTCTGACCACCGTTAAAGAAACGGGGAGTTGGAAGAAAGCTTTCGAGTTTGTTCCTAAAAGAAAACACGGTGGCTTTTATCCGCACAGGGAGAATAAAAGCATACAGTCGGTCAGATCCAGGACACTGATGAATGGGGATGAAAACAACTGGGAGAGAGAAAGAGACAGAATATTTTTGAGTAAACGGAGAAGCCCAACAAGAGATTATATCGGTAAAGAATCTGTCCATGTCTCCCGCGACAGCACTAAAGTTCAGACAAGACTGAGAAATACAACAGACAGACAGAAAACACCCAGAGACCAGAGAAACTGGTGGAACGACAATGAATAATAATAATACTGTGTTTTTACATCATTCACACTTAATGCTGTTCTTATTGTGTTCAATAGAAATAAATCATGTGTTCAGATGAGTAATTCACAGTATGTCCAGATCATATTACATACAAATTTTTAGCAGTCTGACATGACTGCTTGACTAATGAATATCTTCTGGTGTAGACATAACATTTAAAATCTTAAAGGGGTCATATTATGAGATTTTTTTTAAGATGTAAAATAAGTATTTGGTGTTCCCAGAGTGCAAAATCCGAACAACCCAAGTTTCCACATGCTTGCAAAGAATGGCTTGGCAAAACAAGGTTACTGGGTTGTTCTTTTTAATGTTTTCTAGATTGACAGGATTACTGGGGACACAATTATAGCACTTAAACATGAATATTTTCATGATATGACCCCTTTAAATCTGCATACATTAAACCCAGTACAGTAAGTTCTGCCATGACGTATAATATGCAGATGCATTTTTTCACTAATCAAATTTAAGATAAAGTTGCTTAAGTGTCATGAAATGGACTTAAAAATAGGCTTAAAATTTTCATTTTTCAGAATAATGATTCTTTAATACAGTACATAAGATTTATAAAACATTCAAAACTGATTCAGTCTTGTGTAATGACAGAAATCTGGAGCTGGCAATCGCATTAGGAAACCCAGCAGAGCTTTTACTTCTCATATTTAATGTTTGAGAAATAATATGAAAACATTATTCCAGCTTCTATGCATGAGTATATTCATGGCGAGAAACATTTCAAGCCAATCCAAATACAAGGACAGAACAAGATTCACTTCAAAAAATGTATTTTGTTCATTTGTGAAATATTAAAAGCATTTTAACAACACTGCAGATAAACCGTAACTTCAGTGCAAATACAGACACACAGATTTCATTTACCTGCATCATATATCTGTTCACTATATGAGAATCATTAGCTAACAACACTCCATTATAAATACATCCCATCATGTTCAGATATCCTGATGTCAGACAAAACTAAACTTAAACTAAACACATCTTCTGAATCTCAACATACACTTTAATCTCTCTAACACTGCACCATCAACAGGTACAACACCTCAATTACTCAAATCAATATTTGGGTCTCAAAACCTCACAGCAGATTATATTTCTATAATAAGATCAGTGTGCTTGTGTTTCATCAGAGAAAGACTCGCGTGTGTGTTTGCAAAATTACTGCATTAGTTTTCTGCTCACTTGACCTATGACATTTACACGCTGACATGAAGTCACAATCTCAGACAGATCTCTGCAGGTCAAAGCTTCACATGTCAATCTGTTGGGAAGTTTTCTGTGTTATCTCTGTTGAGAAGCTCTTTGTTTCACTAAGAGCTCAGATAAAACTTAAAAACTGTCAAAAAAAACATCCTCTCATTCGGAGTACCTAGATTGTCTCAGTGTAAACTGTAAATCCATCTCTTATATGCTTCAAGAAACCTCAGATGAAGAGCTCAAGAGATGTCAGACCAGGTCAGTCACACTGTGTGAGTTTTATTTTCTACTATTTTTAATAATGATAAGAAAATAACAGACTGTAGATAAACCGAGCACAGAGCGAAACGTCTAGAGGACAATGAGTTCTCCACTACAGCGCTCGCAGCAGTTAAACGTGATGTTCTCGTAGCGCGTGTACGGGTGGAAGCGTCCGATGCTTTTCTTGTTGGGGAGGAAAGGTGAATGTACAGGATCAGATGTGGAAGCATCAGCACCTTTCTCTGAGCAGGTTGTGAGATCCAGACTGCGGAGAACCTGAAGAGATGAAAAATGAGCAGAAGATTTAGAGACTCTGGTGCAGTCAAAACAACCTAGACCTGAATGTGCTGAAGACAGTGGAGATGATGGAGTGGACTTCAAGAGGAACCTAATGGCTGATTTTGGATGTCCATGCTTAAATCTTTAAATACCAAAATTACTCATGTGTATGTAGTTCTGAAGTTCCTTTGAGGAACTAAATAAACATCTTTTGTGTGTGGTATAGGGTATATACGTCATGGCAGACACACCCATGTTCTGCATTTGCTCTTATAATAAACAGAATCATTAACAATCCATTTTTAATTTCAGTGATCAACTAGAATGGCTTAATTTAGAATCACATAACATAATAATATAAAGAATAATAATGTCAAGTATGTAGTAGTTGATGGTACACAGTACCTTCTCTGCCATTTTCTCTGCTGGTGTGGTGCAGATCTCTGAGCTCTGGCTCTTCTTCATTCTGCTGTCACCCACATTACCCAGCAGATGTGCATTGATGGCATCTGCGAGCTTGTGATTGGCTGCAGCGAGCTCGCCGGTGCTGAGAGGCTGTGCGCTGGGGTAATACGTCTGCTGTCGACCCCACTGCAGTGACACCAACAGCTGCTCCAGTGATCTAAAGAGACACACACCAACACATTGACCCAGAACTGAAATCTCTCAAGTTCATTACACTGATAAAGATTCAGTGCTCCTGTACAACTCAGTGGTAAAGCGTTGCATCAGCAGCACAAAAGGCACACACACGCTGATACCTAAGTCACTTTGGATGAAAGTGTCTCCAAAAATTACCTGTGTGTGTGGGTCATGTCTCTAGAGAACTCCTCTCTTTCTCTCAATAGATCCTGAATGGCACATTGAGCCTCTCGAGTCTGACGATGTAGAGCCGCTCTGGCATTGGTCAGTTCTTCGGCCATCACTCTAGAGACACATACAAACCCATGAGATCATTAAACTGATTTTAATTCAGTAAAAACATGTTGCATTAACCCTCAATGCCAGTTTACAGGTCTTTGGTTCAATACTGGACTGTCTGGACTCTCACCGGCTGGCGAGGAACTTGCTCCTCCAGACGTCACATTGGATGCTCATGCGCTCCAGCTGCTCGGCCGTGTGTGCCAGGTTACGTCCCAGAACCTCGTTCTCCAAGATGAGCTGGTTCTTCTCTCGTGCCAGACGCTCAAAGTGATACTGAAGATCATCACCAACAGACGCCACCAGCAGCTTCTTCAGCTCACGGTTCACCTGCCGACAGACAATGTCAACATACATTTAACTTGAACCCATATTTTACGGTACAAATGGATAACCCGTGGGCTTAGAATTGATTCATATTCCCAAATAAATGGATGGAGATTCACAAAAAAAACACAAATTTATTTGCAAATTGACAAATAAATAAAAGACTCTTTACCACGTGTAAGGTCTGTCCCACTTTAAATAACATATATAATTATGAAACATAATGTGGACTGAAGGAAGTGTGGACGCACCTCTGTCTGCACTCGGAGCTGGTTTGATAGACCTTCTTTATCCTGTAACAGCCGACGTTCCGAGTTCTGGAGTTTCTCCATGGCGCTCCTGTAATCCAGAGGTTCTGGAGAAGGTGGTCGCTCATCTCCGTGCAGTGGTGATCCTTTATCTTCACCTTTACCATCAGTGTGAGATCCCACACGACTGCTCCGGCTGATGGCGGCTCTGGGAACCACAATCCTCACGGCCTCCACCTCTGTACAAGATTCCCTGCTCACCTTCCCCAGGTGTAAGACTCCAGGTGACTGCGGTGACGCCGAATGGATTCGTGGACTGTGCTTGGGTGTGATGATCTTTAAAAGCGGGGTCTCTGTGGGGCTCTCAGGGGCCACCGTCGGTTTATCCGTCTCCATACCATCGCCGGGACCCCGGACTGCCACGACAGCTGAATCAGAGATGAGAGATTTTTGGTTATAGTGTGTTTGATTGGCTGAGAATGAAGATGAATTTGCATAGCCGTGGTGATATTTAGACTGCTGTGTATCTCAGGTATGTAAACATCAGATGGTTAGAAAGATAAACTCACCTTTCATTACTCCAACAGACATGACTGAAGTTTCTTATAGAGACAATGTGTGAGTCTTTAAATATTCACAGTCTGGATGAGACCTTAGGTTCCTATAAGAGAAATAATCTTTAAAATACATGAATTTTAACAAAATTAAGATTTTATATCAACTACGTTTACTGAGAGATTATTTTCAATGTAAGATCACTCAGAAACTTTAAATGCTGTCTAGAAAGTACAAATGTAATAAATAAAAAAGACAAATGTGTGTATCATGATGTGTTTTGTACTCCAAACAAAAATAAATGAGTTTATTAGGATTTAAAAGAAGCATTAAAGCATAAGATTCAATAAATATGTTTAGTAAGTGTTTGCTCACAGTGTTGATAAACAGAGTTTGTGATCTTTGTCCTGAGTTTCTCCTTATCGCTGTTTCTTTATCTGTTATGATGATGATAATAATCAACAACACTGTTGTGTCAGAGCTAAATTAACTACAAAACCTAACTAAACAATACAATCATACATATATTCATTCATTATCAATGTATTAATGTACTTACCAAGTGTTAAATGCTGATATTTGCTCATGAACCTCGCCACGTCCCCGACAGCGTTCCACCCTCTGTGTCCATGTTGAAGCGGAAACAGCTGAAGTGACTGAGCGGAAGCGGAACTCATGATGAAGGAACTCATACGTCAGCGCGTGTTTGCGACGGACTGATTATGTGTGCGGACGCGCGTCAACACTTTTAAGAGTAAGATTATTATTATAAAAACAATTATAACCATGCTCTTTCTCTTAAATTGCTTGAAATTTATTCATTATAAAAACTAATGTGCAGATATTTTGTTGTTTTCTTTTATGATTTAATTGCTACAACATTATTGGAATAGCCTTGATTGTTTATTTGTCATTGTTCATCTGTATGTGGTTAATAAGCTATATGAAAATATTGATCACCAGTATTTCTTTTTGAATTTGAGTTAAGTGCTGATCTCAGATCTGTAAACAGGTGTAATGGGAGTTCATGGACTGTGGAAGCTCTTGGAGAGCACTGGAAAACCCATTAACCCTGAAACCCTGGAGGGGAAGATTTTAGCTGTCGGTATCCTGTACACCATCTACCGCTGTGTTATACCCCATCTCATTCTAAATACTGTTATACAGCATATACTGTGAGCAAAAAATCTATTATGACCCTTTTAAAGGGGTACCCTGAGGTACCATGCATGGTTCTTAAATATGGTGTGAAGTCATAACAGAGTCAGTATTTTGTGTATCTTTCATATATTTGTATGAATTGTGTTGTTTTGGGTGTATGCATTTGCATCTGGCCTGTTTGGATCTATAACTAACCCATCACAGATATCAGTATCTGGTTGAATCAGGCAGTCAAAGGTGTCCGGGATCGAGATGGAAATAGTGTTCAGAACGCTCATCTCCTCACTCTCTTCCATCGTCTCTGTAAGCTGCTGTTCTTCCGGATCAAACCCATCTTTGTGTACGATGGAGACGCGCCGCTGCTCAAGAAACAGACACTGGTGAGTTCTGGATGCTTGAAATAGATACAGAGACCCATGATGGTTGATATCTGCATTTAAAACTTGGCTCCTGTGGGTTCTTCAGGCGCTGAGGAGACAGAGGAGAGAGGAAATGACACGTGAGTCCAAACAGACCAATGAGAAACTTCTCAGGACGTTTCTGAAGAGACAGGCCATCAAAGCTGCTTTAGGAGATCCAAGGTACCAACTAAATCAGACATGTGAAATAGTTTTTATGGTCAACGTTAACCCTGGAGAACCCTATAACGCTTTTCTTAGCAGCAATTAACATTGGCCAAATTTGACCAGTTGGTTCTCCAGGGTTAAAAGCATGTATACTACTATGGTTATGGTAATATTTTGGTCAAATCTGTCTTGTAACTGCAGTCAGGAGTCGATTCCAAGCTTGTCGTCAGTGAGACGAGATGAGACAGATGACATGTATGTCCTACCTGCACTTCCTGCTGATGAAGAGAAAGACAGGAGCAGTTCAGAATGACACATACACATAATAATAATTATGATTTTTTTGTCTGTATCATGTCAGAATGTTTAAATGTTCTTTCCGGTGTCTTCCTGTCTTTCCCAAACTGTCTCTGTAGTTCAGAAGAGGACATTGAAAGAGAAGAAGATGAGTCCGTGCAGACCAACAGCAGATTTCAGGTGAGCTGAACCAATCACAACAGAGCACACAAAATGAGTACTAAACAAATTTTAATTGTTTGTGTGTTTAACAGGACATCTATGAAAACCCAGATGCCGTCGACATCAATTCAGAAGAGTTTTCACTCATGCCCCCAGAGATCAAACATGAAGTCCTGAAGGAAATGAAGGAGTTTAACAAGAGACGACGCACGCTGTACCACAAACCTCCAGAGGTCCGGCTGCTCAAACACATTCAACACAACTGTAGTGTATGTTTGCTGATGTTATTTGTTGACAATCTTTCTTTCCTTTGGTGTACAGCGCTCGAGTGACTTCTCTCAATATCAGCTGGCTGGTCTTCTTCAGAGGAACAATCTCAACCAGCGACTGGAGAACGTCCAACAGGAAATGAGTCATCGGAGCTCTGGTGGGGTGGAACAGCAGTACGGCGAGGGGAAACATCAGAACGTGGAGGTCCGACGTGTCGTATCAGAGGACTCTTCTCATTATATCCTCATTAAAGGTCATAATAAAGACACGTTAATGTCATTTCACAATTTATATTCACCTGAAAATAGGTTTTTGAAGTCAGAGCTAAGACAGCATTTTGCAGATTAAAAATTTGCATGGATCGATAAGAGATGTGCTGATCATAGATCTGTATAAAGGCTAGATGTCTCGCCTGCACTGCTGGCCAATTGAGTGGAATGTTCGCATTTGGCGGCCATCTTGCCACAGGGCGCTCCCTTACTGTGGTCACATTATAATTAATTAATAAAAGTGAATTGTATTGGATGAGAACAGAATGATATTGTGCTGTTGTTCTTCAGGGTCTCAGAAGGCCGCTAGCGCCGTGGACAGCCGATCGACTCCTGCGCTGTGGTCTGGCTCTCCGTGGGAGAGGAAAGAGAGACCGAAAGGCAAACCTGAGCCACTGTGGAGACCCATCATTGATGATGACAACAAGCCTTCCTCTTCTTCCACAATACCAGAACAGGTGTGTACTGAAGGACAGCAGCAGTCAGAAGGAGCTCCACCGTCTCCACGTACCCTACAGGCCATTCAGAGCGCCATGATGGACTCCACCTCCTCCTCTGATGATGATGATGGTGGTGGGGATGAAGCAGTCGTTACGAGAGCTCAAGATGGATGCAGAACGACAGGCTCTGAGCGCAGCGCCAGAAGTATGTCACCTCGAACTTTACACGCCATCCAAAGCGCCATGATGGACGACTCAGAACTCAACAGAAAGCACATCATCGTGAGCAGCTCGGAGGACGAGGACAAACACACAGCTCCTGATGATGCAGAGCTCACTGGAGATGGAGGTGTTTCACCCAGGACTTTGCTGGCCATACAGGATGCTTTAGGAGATGGGGGAAATTTCAATAGAGCTGAAACTGTGGACCAGATGGACGTGAAGAGCAGCTCTGAAGAAGATACAATGGATGAAGTTGATCTCAGTAAAGATGTCTCTGTGGTTTCCTCACAGACGGCATCGAGCACATCTCACATTCTCCTCTCACAATCTCAGCCTAAAAGTCCTGAAGATGCTCTAAAGCCAGGAGATGTTTCAGAGGATGAAGAAAAACAGAGCGCCACCTCTGATCAGAGATCAGT
This sequence comes from Misgurnus anguillicaudatus, assembly GCF_027580225.2. Classification (NCBI taxonomy): domain Eukaryota; kingdom Metazoa; phylum Chordata; class Actinopteri; order Cypriniformes; family Cobitidae; genus Misgurnus; species Misgurnus anguillicaudatus. Next base: position 48,687,442 of record NC_073339.2, read on the forward strand.
GAATGTTGATGGAGATCAGAGAGATGAGGACAGCAGAAGGATTGTTGTGAAGACAGAAGATGAAAATGAAAGCAGCAGCTCAGAAGGTACAAATCACAAAAGATGAGTATTATTTAGAAGTTTGCTGAATGAGTCTTCACGTGTGTTTGTCTGATCTTTGGCAGAGAGTTTTATTGATGTGTCCGATGCAGAGAGGCTGTCTGATACAGAGGAACCTAACACTAAAGCAGAAGAGGAATCAACCAATCAGATGGCATCAGATGATGTGGATGTGAAGGAGACGGAGGAAGAAGATCACAGTGCTGGAAGCAGCAGTCAGATGAAAGCATCAGAAACTGAACTAACACCTGCTGCTGGAGAATGGGATCAGATTGATGTGGTAAAGTCATGGAGTTCCTCTACATGAGCTGCTGATGGTAATGTTGTTCACGTGTTGTGTTGAGATGAACGCTTGATGTCCTGCAGGAGGAGCTCGAGCAGTTAGAGAGAAATCTACAGGAGGAACAGATCAACCTGAAACAACAACAACAGCAACAAGAGAGAACCAGCACAACAGTGACAGGACAAATGTGTCAGGAGAGTCAGGTCTGTGTGTGTCTGTGTATCCGTCTCTGTGTGTGTCTGATACTCTTTTTTTAAAGTTATTTTCTATCCTCTGATTGGTTCTCAGGAGCTGTTGCGTTTGTTCGGTGTGCCCTTTATAATTGCACCGATGGAGGCTGAAGCCCAATGTGCTGCGCTAGATCGTCTGGACCAAACACACGGCACCATCACGGACGACAGTGACATCTGGCTCTTCGGTGGACGTCAAGTCTTCAAGAATTTCTTTAACCAGAACAAATATGTGGAGCATTACCAGTCCACAGACATGCAGAGTCAACTGGGTGAGAATCTTTCAATTAAAGTCATTAATAAGTTGAATTTGTTAAAACAAGTTGTTTTCTTATGTAGGCCTGGATCGGACCAAGCTGATCAATCTGGCCTATCTGCTGGGCAGCGACTACACCGAAGGTATTTCAGGTGTGGGTTACGTCACAGGAATGGAGATACTCAATGAGTTTCCTGGTACTGGACTACAGCCGCTCCATGAATTCAGGTCAGTAACAAACTCGCATGGTTTCTGATAAAACGCTCTCTGGAGATCCTTCATTCGCTGATCTTCTGTGTTTGTTGTAGTAAGTGGTGGTCTGAAGCTCAGGAGAAGAAGAAGCTCACTGCTAATCCCAAAGACACAAAGGTCAAGAAGAAGCTCAGAGATCTTAATCTTCATCCTGGTTTTCCAAACCCTGCCGTGGCTCAGGCGTACCTCCAGCCCACAGTGGACCAATCAGAGGCTTCGTTCAGCTGGGGCCGCCCACAACTGGAGCTCCTTAAAGAATATCCTTATGTAATGTGTAGGGGAAAGATGTGTTTTCATCATATGTGTCTGCATGTTTTTCTTAACTTGTCTTTAAGTTCTGTCAGAACCGCTTTGGTTGGAACAGCAGAAAAACTGAAGAGATTTTACAGCCGATGTTTAAACAGTTTAACACTCAACAGGTGAAATACATTCAGTACACTCAGTTTTATTCAACATTGAGATGTTTTTAATGACATAATCTTGTGTGTCTGCAGACGCAGCTGCGCATCGATTCGTTCTTCCGCCTGGAGCAGCAGGAGAGACAGTGCATACGTAGTCAGCGTCTGCGCAGAGCCGTCACCTGCCTCAAAAGAAAAGAAAGAGAGGATGAAGATGATGATGATATTGATGATGAAGATGATACTACCTCTCCATCTAAAGCAGATCAGGAGGTCAGGTTAGCTGGAGGATTTATAGGATCAAATGCAGATGTGCAAGAGGAGGAGATGATGCTGAGCAGAAACACTGCTGGAGTTACTCACAACAGGAAGCAGGTGTCAAGAGGGGCGGAGTCAAGCAGCTCCAGCTCAGAGGAGGAGGCGGAGCAGGGGCGGAGTGTTGCTATGGTAACTGCACGCTCCGTGTTCGAGGGGAAGACGAGAGGAAGAGGAAGACGCACTGCAGGGAGAGGAAGGGGTAGAAACAAGTTATGACAGCGTGTATTTAAACAAGAGATGGACGAGAAGCAATGCATTGAAATGTTTGCAGCTTAATCATGAAGAAGTGTGTCTTGTGTTTTTTTAATTTTTAATAAATTATTAAATGTGTATTTCACAAGTTTGCATTAACATGTAATCAAATATGATGATAAAGCACGTTTGGTGTGCTGTCCGAGGGTAGGGCTCAGAATATTAACCCAAACCCAAAGTCCTCCACCTTTCTTTACTGGGACAGATATAGCAGCTGAGAGGGAGGTGATGGGGAGGAGGAGGGATGCTCATGGGACAGAGATGAGGGACTGTTATATATAGAGACCTCTCTGCAATTACAGGACCATGCTCTTCCCAAATAAACTTCATTAAAATATGTATTGTGTAGTATAATGAAGGTTTTATTATTTATACTCATATTTACAGTTTATCCAAATCTACATTTTGCTTTTTTTAATTTTTAATTTACAAGAGAACGATGAGGATCATAAATGAAGAAAGACAAAATATGCCAAGGACAAATTTCACCTAAAATCTGGAACTAAAGCAGAAGTATTACACACATCCTTCACTCTAAAAATGTCTGGGTTATTTTTGACCCATAATGGTTAAATATTGGACCAAACACACCGCTGGGTTCAAATTGACCCAAGACTGGGTAACTGCTGGGTTATACCCCATGGATGCATAACAACAACCCAACATTGGGTTATTTCTAACCCAGCATGTGTTCTGTCCAATATTCACCCATTATGGGTCACAAATAACCCAGACATTTTTAGAGGGTTTATAGATTTTATACTTGTACTTATATTTTGATATCTTTATTTATAATGCTTTATATGATACAGAGCCGGAGATATGGGACCTCGATGTACCCATTTTCACAAAAAATCAAATGTGGGTCACTGTGCACACAGCTGATATCCCTTACAAATACCTTCAAAGCAGCTCTATAAAGAACATAATGAAATCTTCATTCATCCTGATGATATACATGTATGTATCAAATTGAGTTTTATAGTGTGTATGTGTTTGTTTGTTTGTTTGTTTGTGTGTGTCTGTACATTCCTGTTTCTATGTGTGTATCCACTGAATGACATTATGATTATCTCCCGGTTATCTTATACTCTGTACGTGTGAGCGCGTGTGTGTGTGTCTCAGTGTGGGCTTCCCTGTTACTCTATCTGACCTCCATTAAGTGCAGGCACTGCTGTCAATCAAACTGAGAGTAAAATACACAAGAGACCAATGAGAGAGAGCCCAACACACTCACTTCAACTTCATCTTATAAGGAATTATCAAACACAACACAAGAGGACAGACATGGATCAGAGTGGAACCGGTGACAAGGGTGCGTGTAAATATATTGTTATCTATATGACATACATACACATAAAGTAACACATACTGAAGCTTTGTCTTAACACAACACAGAGATCATTTACACAACAGATAAAACATCTGCCATGACTCGGTGTTGTTTTACTGCTGAATTATTTTTATGTGCGTTGTTAAATCTCACACCTGTTCATGAATTACACAACATCATCTGTTTATGTAACAATGAAGACTCACTGTGTGTTTACATCATCATCAGTTTCTCTTTTATTAGCTTATAAAATAGGACTTTTGTCACAAAATGTTATTTATCCACCACAGAGGTCAAACTTGTTGTTTGTTGACTTTATTTTATTTTATTCCCAAACTTTGGGAATCTTGGTACAGTTTTACATTACAGTCCACTGATTTTGATGTGATTTTATGGTGTGGTTTTTATTGATAGTTTCTAGAAATGAAGATTGAATTTAAATGAAATTTCTTATACGCATGATAGGGCTGCAAATTTATATTCATATGTCCATAACTTTGGTAACAGGGTCAAATGGTTACAATCAGTGCTACAATTTGTGTAAAAATGAACAAATGAGTTGATTGACTCCTGCTGTAAAAAAAAAGGATCCAGATGATGTCACTTCCTGTAAGTCACAACTTCACAGATAAATCAAACATAAAAAAATCAGACAGCATCAAGTTTGGGACACAAAGAATATTGTTTACAATTTAACAAAATGACATCAAACAATTTAAACTGTTAAAAACAAAAACGTTACTAGTTTAGTAAACTATAGCTTCTTTGAACACTGTTCATTTAATCCAACTGTATACTTTAAAAATAAAATCTGATGTATAACAACTTACAGTACAGAGACTCACAAATCATGTGAAGTCTGATCAATGTACAAACCAGCAAATATGCAGATCACAGCAAAATCTGTGTGTATTGTCTCAATCTTGATGTTTAGACTTTATGTGCTAACCACCACCATAGCTGTTGTCTTTTCTTTGCCGTAACAAACATGTTTTAAACAAACAAAGTTATAGCAGCTAGAAAAAACTAACAAGCTAAAAGTCAAGAGTCCAACTAAAACAAACACTTAGCACCATAATGTTAACATTAAATGAAACATCTAAACCAAAGTTAAGAAACATCCAGCAGTGTTCCCCTTATGAAAATTAACCATGGTTTTATTGTGGTAAAAGTGTATCAAACATGTTTTTTTGTGTATTGATTACTATCAGTAACACCATGGTTTTACTACAGTAACCATGTTTTTTTTACTGTAGTAAAACCATGGTTAATTTTCATAAGGGGATCATTTAACTCTGGGTATTTCAGTTACTACAAATGTTAAGTTTTTCTTGTACTGGTTAAAAGTGAGATTAGTTTTGTTTGTTCTGTTTTCAGAAGTGTCGGCAGATGTCGAGTTGGCCACAGAGATCATGAAGAGACATTTCCGTCCGTCGCTGATCAAAACACAGGCGTGGGAAGGTTATACCTTTGCAGACATGGAGATTAAAATCGTTGAATCTACAGACTGCTATGGTGCTGTGTTGTGGCCTTCTGTATGTTATCTATCTAGTCTACTTATCAGTCAGCATTCAAATCCTGTTGACTATGAAGAAAATGAGCAGATAACAACTGTGATTTTCTCTCTTAAGGCCATGGTGCTGTGCCATTTCTTAGACACTCATCGTGATGAATATAACCTGATGGATAAGAACATCATTGAACTGGGAGCCGGGACAGGACTTGTTACTATAGTAACCAGTCTTCTAGGTGACCAGCGACCACATACAGTATACACTCATATAATAACGTTGTCCGTGATCGTTTGGTAATACTCTTGGTAACATTGTCTCTGTACAGGTGCAAAGGTGACGTCCACTGACCTGCCGGATGTTTTGGGTAACCTGAGGCACAATGTTAAACGTAACACCGGAGGACGCTGTCGCCACGAGCCAAACGTGATGGAGCTCATCTGGGGTCAGCAGCTGGAAGAACGTTTCCCACCATCGTCCTGTAAATATGATTACATCATGGCTGCAGATGTGGTTTACTCTCATCCGTACCTGAATGAGCTGATGGAGACCTTCATACATCTGTGTTCTGATAACACCGTCATCTTATGGGCCATGAGGTTTCGTCTGGATCCGGAGAACAGCTTTGTGGACAGATTTGAGAAACACTTTCACCTGCAGGAGCTCTATGATCTTCCCAGTCTCAAGATCAAGTTGTACAGAGCACAGAAAAGACACGGAGACGCAGCGTAGACCAAATTAAATCCAATTACAGTATTGTCGGATTGATATATGACTTTATTGTTTACACCCTAAAGTTTACCAACAATCAACTCATTTACTTTCTTCATACACATTCCTTCTTTTACAATTCACAATACACCAAATGTGATCTTTCATTGAAATCTAAGAAACTTTTTCTATTTATAAACAAGCAAAGTCAGAAAGTTATTCAAAAATATGAATCTAAACTCAGGAGTGTATTTTAAGATCTGCTGGCTTGAAGTGTCTGCTGATGATTTAAATCCTTCGTAATCCTTACTGAGAAAACACATGAATGTGAAATGTGTGTTTTTGGAACATTTTTGTGTGAATCCCATGTGATCACATGTGCATAATGTGGTGATAATTTGCCACATGTGATCCACTGAAAATATATTCCAAAAACACACATCCCATATGGCAAAAAAATAATAATTTATTTGGCCAAAACCATGTTTTAAATATATGCTAAATAAAAATTGTTATAAAATTAAACCCTAATTAAACATATTTTTTAATTTTAAAATATATTTCATTTTAATATATACAACCCATAGGGCAAAAAATATCTTTTCCTTGCCAATATATAAAAATTTGTAAAGAAAAAAAAAAAGTGAATATAAATACTTTAAAATATTTTTCAAAATATACAAAAAATGGGCAAAATTATCTTTATTCTATCTTTAAATATCTTTAAAAAATAAATTATTTATATATAGCCATATAGGATTTCACATGTGAATGTGACTTTTCTGTAATCACTCATTCAGATATATCACACCAACATTTCCCAATATAACCAATTCCTAATGGAGAAAATCAAGCGTTGTCTTACTTATTGTCAGTTTTGTCTGTGTAATAAGATTATAATCATTTATTCAGTAATGTATGAGGACACATTCAGTGTTGTGCATTACGACAGTAAAATGATGTTGACCTTAAATCCTTGTAACTGTGTTTGATCATCAGTTTCAGAGCAGTATAGTTATAATTTATATTTAGTTTTTCATGACACTTTAAAGGGGACATATCATAAAAATCTGACTTTTTCCATGTTTAAGTGCTACAATTGGGTCCCCAGTGCTTCTAAGACTAACCCAGTAACTTAGTTTTGGTAAACCATTCTCTGCATGCATGTGAAAAAATAGCTCATTCAAATTTGGCTCCCCTTGTGATGTCAGAAGGGGATAATACTGCCCCTTAATCTGCACTATCCAACCACAGCACTGACACTTACTGCAGAGAGAGAGAAAATAAAAGTTTCAATTTCAACAAACCACCATTATGGTGATCAGTGTTTGCATTTCATCAGCTCATTTGCATTTAAAAAAATGACAAATTTTTGCTCACACCTACAAAGTGTGAATTTTAACATGTTATAATGAATGATCTGTGGGCTATTTTGAGATAGAATTTCACTTATCTACTCTGAGGACACCAAAGATTTCTTTTATATCTTAAAAAACATCTTGTGAAATGTCCCCTTTAACACTTTGAAGATTTTGGATAACTTGCAGAAACATTTTGATGAAAATCCTTCATGTGTTTCACCAGCAGTGTAAGATTTCATCAAACTTAACTTTAGTTCTCACACCTCCTCTTTATTTGTTGAGAAACAAAAGTTAAATTCACACATGAGATGGAGAATCATCATCTTGCATCAGAGTTGATATGTGAAATATGTTTTTAGATCAGATGTCTGTTATGACTAACAGCACGTACACGACTTAAACCATTAAAAACATCTTTCTGCAACAGCCCATCTGGGTACACTCACCAGCGCTGATTTACTGAGATATCTGATACGTCAACATCATACACTTCAGTCTGACGGTGTCCTACATGAAACAAAGATCTTCATTTAGAGATATTTCATGTTTATTCCTACGTGTACCAATCGGTGTAAATGTGTCTGGATGATGTCATCGGAGCGGCAGCATATCGAGCCCTACATGGAGGAGCATTTGATGGCCCTGAACTTCCAGAAGGTTTGACAATCATTCATGAAACAGGAGAGGATGGAGAGAGAAGTTAAAGCTGAAAGTTGGATGAGGCGTCTGGTTATTTACTTCATGTGAAGACCCCAGTGATGTTATGAATGTTATTGGGTTTCCGTTCTGCAAAACCCATTTAGCTCGTATGGTACCACCTGTTTGAACTCATTCAGAGCAATGTGACATGAAAATAAACAACGGACAAATAAAGGAATCTGACAAAGACACATTCAGATCATCTTTTTACTACATGAATCATAACAGTTTTTGATTTTGCATGAATGAAATAAAACTCAATGTTTAGCATCAATTTGAAGGTAAAATATCACAGTAATGTTAACAAAAAAACTATAATGGTCTTAAAAAGAAGTTTGAGTTTAAACAGAAGATGAGCCGGACATTTCCGCTTTCATTACATTCAGTCATGACAGTCAAATATAATGGATAAGTCAATACATGAGTTATAAACCTGTATGTATTCTGATCTACAAACATCAATGAAAACATCTTGAAAATGTCTATGATCATTACAAATCTAACTAAAACTCACGGGAGAGAAAACTTTCCATACCAGCTATCTGTTTACCCCACGAGACCTCAGACAGGCATTCTGAATATCTTCTAGATCACGGATGGCTTCATACTTCATCTCATTGTGCCAACAAAAGCTCAAATCCTTAAATCAATCGGCAGAGGTTTGTGAGGATCTCTATAAAAGTTTCTTCAGCTTTATTTCCACTCAGGTCTGTATGAGACTGAAGCAGATGATGACTGGATCTCTACAGAAATCACATCAGTTTGACTCATCTGAGAGGACACTACCATAAAACAGGAGGAGTTTTCTGGAGCAACTCAGAAATACGGTAAGATTAGTCTAGTTTTAAAACATTTAAGTTGAGTTTGTGCATTAAACAAGCAAAAAATTCTTAAACACTTCTTGCTGTTGCATTTGGCAGATCTTTTTGCTTATTATAAGCACAAATTCACTTCAGTTTTTTTGTCTTATTTTCTTAGCTCATCAAGAAAATACATCTTGTTTAAAGAATTTTTAGCTATTTGTTCTGAAAACAAGAAAAAAATACTCAGTAAGAAAGTAATTTTTTCCGGTTAACATATGTTTCTTACCTTGTTAGCTGACTTAAATCAGACTTAAGAAATTTGAAATGTAATGTTTTGTTCTGTTTAATAAAGGAAACATAACCATGTTATAATTCTTTTCTTTTTTCCTTGTTTAGCAGATAACTTCAGTTGTTTTCTCACGCGTCTGTATGATTTTATGAGCAGATTTCTCAGTATGGATCGTGAGCGATGTAAAAGATCAGCGGTTCAGACCCTGAAAACTCAAGACAAAGTCAAACAGGAGGGTTAGTAACACAAATCTCTGTCGTTCATAAAGTAAATACAGTAGTGTGTGAATGATTGAGATTTATTTATCATGTTGAACAGAAGCTGAAGTTCTCTATAATAAGTCAGTCTATACACCCAGCGAGATGTCCAGCATTGGAAAGGAGATGTATTATTTTGCCGGTCATGAGATCAAGATCTGGGAATCTCTGGATTCGTTCGGCTCCGTCATCTGGCCGGCAGTAAGAATGATTTCATTACACATATGAGAAAGAAATCAAAATATCTGAAGGAGGTCATTTTTACTACTGTTTGTGTTTCAATATTTGATCAATAACAGGAGTTTGAGACAAAAAAGTCCAGATATGCTATACAATAAATAGAATTTACAATATACAGCAATACACAAAATATACCAGGAATGCTGTATAATATATCCCAAATGTTTGGGAATCTGTCTAAAACTATTTTTCCAAATGACCTTTAGTTTTAAAGATTTGTACACTTTTGTCAAGACTTGTCACAGACATCTGACAGATGTTCTGAATGTTTCTTCAGGCTCTGGCTCTGTGTCGATATCTCGAGTCGAATCGAGAGACGGTGAATCTTCGAGATAAGGCGGTGCTGGAGATCGGTGCTGGAACCGGCCTTGTGTCTATTGTGGCCAGTTTATTGGGTCAGTGCTAAAGTTTCCTCACCTGATCATTATCAAATAACTAAACATCATATCTAGTCCTTTCATCTTTTCATGCATCATCATCAGGTGCATGGGTGACAGCGACCGACCTACCCGAGGTCCTGGCCAACCTGAGATGTAATTTATCTCGAAACACAACAGGCCGTTGCAGATACACGCCTCAAGCGGCTGAACTCGTCTGGGGTCATGAGCTCGAGCGGACCTTTCCTCATTCGGTCTACAGATATGATTATGTCCTGGCAGCTGATGTGGTTTATCTTCACGATTTCCTAGCAGAATTAATGCTCACCATGAAACATTTCTGCAAGCCGGGCACGACCCTCATCTGGGCCAATAAGACTCGCTTTCAATCCGACCTGGTGTTCGCTGAGAACTTCAAGAAAACCTTCAACACTAAACTGCTGGAAGATAACGGAGAGATAAAGATTTATTCTGCCACCATTAAAGAAGAAAACGTAGAAACGATAGAAAAGCAGACTGCAGAGATGATCAACATTACAGAGTCAAATCATTCAAGAGAAATCAAACAAGAATCAAAGACTGATGGTGTGGAAATACAGAAATTACCGATAGATCAGACGACTGTAAAAGAAATGCAGGAGGTGGAAAGAAATGAAGAAGATGAGAAGACTGATGAGAGACATCGAGAGGAAAACCTGAACCTCACAGATGATGAAGAAACAAAGAGAAACTCAACAGAAAATGACAAACAGCAGACTCATCTGAGATTATGGGTACCTACTGTTTACTTCATACCAGGAAAAGAAATCCATTATTTCTTAGGTCAGAAGATCAAAATCCTGGAGTCCATTGATTCTTATGGTGCTACGATCTGGCCAGCGGTGAGTTTCTTCAGATAGTGGAACATTTGTCATATCAACATGAAACGTAAACACATATTTCACATGTGCAAACTTATAGATGCAAAACTTAACAACATATAGACTATTAGAAACAAAAATCTAAAGGAAAAAAGCAGAAAAAGGTTGTTAAGGATTTCTGGTTCATGAGTGCTTTGCTTGATACTGTTATTTTATAGTTTTATTCTGTAAAGATAAAGACTTGTTAATGTTTAATCAACATTTAACTTTGAACAAACTGTTGCCAATAAATAACATACATTTAAATCTACAGTAAGTTACTGGCAAACAGCTGAATAACTACAGCTATTTTTTACAGTGTACACTTTTTACAGTAAATGAATTATAAAACAGATATCATTTTACATTGTTGTGTTTTTCATGTTAAATTTGTTAGTATGGTCATTTACTTTTAATATAATGAGCTAAACATTTAATTACAGATTTTTATTGTAAATTTACATGAATTTGTATGTAATTTAAGAAAAAATACTGTAAAGTAATATTTTTCTGTATAAAAACATTTTCTGTATTTTGTTATTAATGAAGTAATACTTAAAATTACAGTCGAGCTATTAATTAACAAATAATATTTGTAATTTTACAAAGTTTTAATTATAATTGTAAATAAAAGTAAACCACTGTAAAACATTTTGGGGTCGGTTTCCCAGACAGGGATTACACTAGTCCTAGACTAAAATAAATGTAAGAGCTTTTAAAACTGAAAACAACTTGCACTGACATATCTTAAAATACATCAGTGCACATTACATTACACTGACATTACACAAGTAATGTTTTTTGTAAGGCATATTTGTTAAAACTAGTTATATTTCCTAATTAAACTAAAGTCTAGTCTTGGTTTAAACTAATCCCTGTCTGAGAATCCACCCCTTAATGTAATTGGTGGTAAAAATAGGATCTTTATTAACAGTACACTAATGACTTCTATTTATAAGGCGTCTCATCATTACAATAATATTGTAATATCATTGTGATAATATGATTGTAATGTTTGTTGACACAGGCGGTCACACTCTGTAGATTCTTGGAAACAGCTGAAGGTCAACAACAAATCAATTTATGTGATAAATCTGTTCTTGAACTGGGAGCTGGAACTGGTCTTCTTTCAGTCGTAATCACGCTGTTGGGTGAGTCGTGTGTTAAATATTAAAAACACATTCCAACTAAAACATAAGAAATAAACCATCTGAAGCCATACGAGTCTCTCTCTCAACCAACTCAACTTTATCAAAACTTTATCATCTGACTTCAAAAGAAACTTCATGTGTTTCTGTCATGTTTAAAACTCAACAGATTCATTTTTCTAAATATCTTTGACCCACAGAGGTTCATAATAAAGTCATGAGTCTGATGTTTAATGTGTTTAAGTATCTTGTAATAAAATCACTGTAAATTCTTCTGTAGGTGCCAAACTTACAGCCACAGATTTACCGGAGATTCTCAGTAATCTGACATCCAACCTGAACTGGAACACCCGAGGCCATCGGAGACACGAGCCCCTGGTAACTCAACTCTTTTGGGGTCACAAGTTAGAGGAGACCTTCCCCAGATCCACACATCATTATGATTACGTCATAGCCACCGATGTGGTTTATCATCACGACTACCTGACTGAACTTCTCATCACCATGCGTCACTTCTGTCAGCCGGGAACCACGCTGGTCTGGGCAAATAAGATTCGATACGCCACCGATCTGGGCTTCCTAGACAACTTTCAGAAATGTTTTAATAGTAGACTGCTTGTAGAGATGGATGATGTGAGGATTTATGTGGCCACCAGCAGGGAAACAGAAGAGGAGAAGAACATGGAGTAATAAATGTGATATTTAGGAAGAAGATCCACCTGCTGAGATATAACAGCAAATATTACTGAGAGAGCTGGAGCAGATTTACTCGCTCACCACACCACCAGAAGATCTGACCATGAACATGAAGAAACAGAATTCAGTGAGAACATACAAGGACACTGAAACAATAATGAAGATGAAGAAACTGAAACTAGACATGATAATGAATGCAAAAATAGACTTATAGACAAATAAACTGATAAAATTGGGACAAAGGGAAACATATGCAGAGAGAAAACATTCTGTAGATTATAATCAGTCTGTGACTTTAATTACTTCATACAGTAGTTTAGGACAACATTTGTCACCTACACAATAAACAGAAGAGAATAAAAAGTAAAGACATTGATGTACACGAGCACATTACAGACTCTGAACCTGAAACAGATCTTCTCTCGTGATGGTTCAGCAGTTCTGCCAGTCTGACTCGGTGTATTTCAGTGGTGAGGCTCAGGGTGGCACTGCCCACTTAGATTGACGGCTGGTCCACTCAATCAGAAGACACAAAATATTTTTGTGGAAAAGCAGCAGAAATCACGTATGCATTATAATAATCTCTTTAATAATAAAATAACGATTTATATAGATAGTTTATGATTTGAGTTTATAAACCTTACAAATGTTAACATTCAAGCCAATTTACGTTTCAAAAAGCACACAAACACAGAATCTCCCTGCGCTTGACAGGACACAAACACGCAAAATTGTCTCAAAATATCACACTCTTGGCAAGTATTTTTATGAAACAGTCAGTTATGTCTTAAAGTGAACACAAACAGTTCAGAAAGAAATCAGATGTGTGTGTCTGTAAACGGATTCGTGCTTATCAGATCTTAAAGTGGCAGAACCTGATTGCCCTGAAAAAAAATCTGTTTATGTTTGTGTCATAATGGGGTGGTTTCCCGGTCAGGGATTAGCTTAAGCCAGGACTAGGCCTTAGTTTTCTTATGAAATACAACTAGTTTTAACAGACATGCCTTACTAAAAACATTACTTGTGTGCATTTTGAGGCAAAACAAAGGGCACTGATGTATTTTTAGATATGTCATTGCAAGATGTTACCAGTTTGGACAGCTCTTACATTTATTTTAGTCTAGGACTAGTCTAATCCCTGTCCGGGAATCCGCCCCTATGTTAATCAAACAACAGAAGAAAAAAGGAAAATCACTTCAATGGCTTTAAAAAGATGAATTAGATTTCATTTATAGAATGAAGACGACAGTGTTGTTATTATTCATTTGATTGTATTTATGTTCATAAATACTACTGTTATACTTTATTTGTAACTTTGTTCTTTTCTATTTTCATTTGCTTATAATGTCTTGATTTGTTCTCATTTTATTTTTGCTTATCCAATCCATGACTCAAAAATGCACAATATAATTTGTTTAATCATCACTAAATTGTAAAATGATGTAATTTGAGAGTAGGCATTGATGTTCACTCGGTTTAAAGATTCTGAACCCATCAAACTGAATCCAGTGCTTTATAAACAACATCATTCAGCAGACACAGAAGAGGAAAAATCCACCTTAACCCACAAAACATGAAAAAACTCATTTGACAAATATCTGCTGTCAGACTGAAACAAAGAGTCATTGTATATGATCATGTTTGTAAATAACGTCAAAAGTCAAACATCATACTGTGCTTTACAAATACAAAGTAAAAGCTCATTTATGATGAATTAACAACTGATCTATACTACCATTACATATCAAACAATGTTATCCTTATTATGCACTAAAAGCTCAGAATTATAAAGGGACCATTTTTAGTGCAATGTAACACCTATAAAGAACCACCCGAGGTGATATAGCCCATGCAGGTGCTTTATGGCACTTAAATGGTTCCTCTATGAATTCGAGCCAGTAAACCACTTCAGTGCCATTTAAAGTGTGAAGAAACCTAGAGATCTATCCTCACTGTTAATCAATAAATCTGATAGAAATATGATCAGTTTCAGATCCTTTTATTAAGAACGATCATCAATAAACATTATTTAGGACATTTACCAAAATAATGGCTGATACTTCTGAAATGAGAAGTAATGGATATAAAATAACACAACATAGTCTATCAATGAAATTAAAAGGATTTTAAAATAATGGCATTGGCTTTTATACTTTATAAATACAAGACATTCATAAATATATCTGTACTGTAGATGTTCAAGAGTTTTGGATACAGACGTGATATGAAGATTCCTGAAGTGTAGGACGGGACTAAAGATTTAAGGCCATTATTAAAAAAGCTGTGAGACCTGAACATCAAACCAGCAAATAAAACCCAAACTATTAAAATAAAACTGTTTACTGTGACATCACATCAGGAGGTATTTCTTCCTTTGACACTGCGTGCGTGTGTATTATTAAACAAAGAACAAAATGCTGGCTTTCTAAAAGACGAGGTGATCGTGATATTACAAACCTTAAAAAAAAAAAAATGATGAACAGAAGTGAAAATCATCACACCAACATCACCTCTCCTTCACGCACGCACACACACTAAAAGCCCTACTTAAATCACAAGATTAACAACTATCAAACATGATATGTCTTTAGAAAACATGCATACATTTGATTTAGATAAAACTCAAAGATTTCACCCCAAAATGAAAAGACAAACACTGAACTTCATTTTACATCACGGAAATGTTGTTTCATTTGTAGCGATGAGCATGAGATGCTTTGGCATTACCATCACAATCTAACATTAATATATAACTTCATCCTTCTTTTAGTTTTGGGGTGAAATTCAACCACAGAACTGAAAGTTTATATGATATTGCCTTCAAGTTATAATGATGTTATATTGTATGTATTTATACACGAGTCCCATTCGTTTGTTTTAGTTTTGTTGGCAGACGCTCCAGAAGTCCACAGAAAGTCCTGTTTCAATGATTTATAAAGAAGAATATACATTATTAAAGAAGTGTAAAACTGACAGATGTCAAACCATGAAAATCCGTCCCATCCATTCACAGATCACCACACAGCATGGCATTATGGGATTGTTGTGATACGTGTTGATTGGTTTCCAACAGTTTCAAAGTCTTTCTAGTTAAAAACAAACATCTGCATTGAAGGCTTGTGTCCTGTGCTGAAGGTGTCTGGGTGGTGTGAAGGTGGATTTTACCACGGTACAGGTTTAGAACGGTGTGTAGTCAGATGGATACATGATGGGAAGTGAGTTCTCAGCGTATGAGACGGAGTGAATCCAGCCCAGAGACTTCATCAACTGCAGAAGAATATCAACATTAAAACATCTACAATAATACAGCATATACTGTATAGAAACTGACAAGCGTCTACTCTTTACTGCACTGATAGCTAAGGACACCTTAATTGTTTCATATACTTTATAACTGAGAGCAGTAAAGCTTATAATGAAAAGAGGCTCACAAACACACACACACACTCTTACCTGAATACAATTCCTCCAATTTTCTTTACTGGGTTTGTCCTCCACAATTTTCGTCGCATATTTTAAGGCTCTTCCGTACATTTTATTTGCTAACGCGTGTTTGTAAGAAAATGTTAAAACCTGAAGAAAAACAAAGCACGCATTATACTTAAAAAAATGAGCAGGTTGAAATAAACTATTATCTGCAGGGTTCCCACACCTTGGCTAACTTCAAATTCAAATTCAAACTTCAAATTCAAATTCAATGGGGACACATTTCAAGTGAGAGCAAGATTACATCTTGTTATCTTTAAAGATACATTGTTACAGTTCCCTTTCGAGGGAACTCGCGCTGCGTCACTGTGTCAACACTTTGGGGACGCCTCCAGGGGTAAATGCGTCTGAATGTGTATCTCAAATTCAATCAATGTTGAGGCTTATCGACAAAGACAGGGTGACGCGGGAGTATATCACTATCTGAAATATTGCCGAAGACGGCGTTACAGGGATGCAGGAGTATGGCAAGGCAGACGCAGCGTCTCATTCCCTTCTCAGTGAACAACAGTTACATACGTAACCCGAGACGTTTTCATGTGTCAACACAACTATGAAAAAAGCATTTTGGTATGAATCAACATTTGCATCCAGAAGATGAAAGCATTTAAAGTGAACAGTTTAGCACGTGTGCTTAAAAAGTCTAGAATTTTTATGATATCATCCTACACTAAACAGGGAATTATATAGATTTTTATTCCAGAAAACTTATTGCATAAAATAGATTCAAGCACTTTTAATGACCTGTATCCATGTATGTTTATTTTCAAAAAGGGCCTTGAATTTTTTCCCCCAGATTCACAAACTTTCAAGGATTTCAAGGACTCTTGGGAACCCTGTATCTGTAAACATTAACAGTTAAACTACTGTACCTTTGAGTCTGTAAGCTCCGCCCACTTCTGTACCTCCCAGAAGGTGTCAGTCAAAGCTTTGGCCACGCCCTGTGGGTCATCGTCTGAGCTGCTCACCTCACCTGCACTGGCGCCGTCCTCTGTGACAGACTGCATGAGCTGATCAGACAGAGCGCAGCCTTTTCTACAGAGAGCGTCTAACAGAGCCGTCTTCTGTTTCTCCATCTCACTACACACATACAGAAATTTACATTTACATCTCTAATAATTATTTTATCACAGAGCTTAAATTATGAAGCATTCTGCACCTCTTAATAGAAGCGGCATCTGGTCGGGGATCGGTCTTCATGGTGAGATAAACGGCCAGTGCTGTCTGGTCAATGTGTGACATCACAACATCAGCAGCTGCTATGATGTCACCTAACCGCTTCAAACGCTCCTGTAAGACAAACATCACAGCACATTAACTAGACCGAGCCGATCTGTGATGAATAACAACATGAATTCATGACGGAAGTCTTTCAGCATTACAGTAATGATGGCAGAATAAGAACAGAAAGATCATTTCTTCTTTAAAATCAGATGATGTGTTGATGAACATGACATGAACCTTCTCTGAGTCCAGCTGATGAAGTCTCTGAACATGAAGAGGCAGATGTGTTGGAAACATCTCCTTCAGCTCCTCGTACAGAGCGCCGTTATCTAACCTGAAGTCATCATCAACATCAACATCAACATCAACATCATCATCATTCATAACATCAATGAGAAGAAGAAGCGGACAGAGATTTACAGACACTTACTTGGTCATCCACTGGATCTTCAGATCTCTAAGAGCTTCAGAGAACTCATCCTTCACATCACGCTCCTTCTCTTTCTCTCCCTCTTTCTCCTTCTCCTTTCCGTTCTTTGTTTTGTTGGGAGCAGGAATCAGATGATAGACGATTGGCACGATATCCTGGATGAGAAGAACATGTGAAGCACAAGACCTTCTTCACATTCATCTGAACTGTGTGTTTATGTGACTCGGTTTTTAACACTACCATGAGTTACATGATGTCTGAATGTACATCAAACAGACTGATCTGTGATCTGTGTGTACATTGTTATTTGATTTACAGATTATTGGGTCATTGTTTTTTTTCTGACAACTCAAACATTAAGAGCTATCAGATTCTGTTCTTATGGATCTACCCATTCAGTACCTTTTTAAATTTTCCTTGTCGTTTGGCTGATGCTTGACCCTGCCGATCAAAACAACACACACATGAGAGAGCTACACACACACACGCAGACACACACACACACCTATCCTCTCTACACCTGCTGAATGTTTTCTATTTTATCATCATATGAGAGGAAAACAGAAGACTGTGAATCTGTGCTGCCCATCTCATCTCATCTGATCTGATCTGACTCGCAGCTCTTTTCCACTGATATGATGTCTGATGTTTGTGGATGGAGAGCAGCAGATTA
The DNA here is from genome assembly GCF_027580225.2 of Misgurnus anguillicaudatus. NCBI lineage: Eukaryota > Metazoa > Chordata > Actinopteri > Cypriniformes > Cobitidae > Misgurnus > Misgurnus anguillicaudatus. The sequence continues at coordinate 48,705,667 of NC_073339.2, forward strand.
ATGAAGCATCAGGTCAGTGGAAAAGAGGCTGACATTGATAAACATCATGCACTTCTTATGAAGTTTCTGTATTTCTGTCCAACAGAATCTCAAGTCAAGCAGTGAAGTGAAAGCATCAGATCTCAGTCAGGATGAGAAGCAGAAAGTGTTTGATGTGCAAAGCCACCAGCAGACAGAAAAAAAAAGTGTTCAATAAACAAACAATGAAACAACGCCACCATCAGGCCCAACACAGGACAACAGTGAAGCTGTGTGTATGTGCGCATGTATGTGTGTGTGTTTGAAGAGATTATGTGACACTCACAGCTTTTTTGCCGAACTCACTCTTGGGCAGAACTAGAGATCCAGTGATGTATCCACCAGGACCAGCACCTTTAGGAATCCTGAAAAACACAGACATGATGATTTCTGTTGTCCTTGTGTTGTTACAGAAGAGGAATAGGAGCAAATCCCAAATTAAAACTTTTCCTAACAAGGGCCAAAAATCAAACCTGACCGTGGGCCGAAAGAAAAATGTTGCAGTGTTATATTAAAATTAAAGTTGCCCTGATTCTCCTCATTTATAATTTTCTAATATTTAAATAATAAATAAAGCAAACATTACTCTGTATGCATAACTAATGCAGTTTTATTTTCAAATGCAACTGTTGTAAAAAAAGAAAGAATTTTGCCTATAATAGCACTCAAGTTCATTGAGTTTCATGAAGCATACTATAAACCTTCAAGTATGCACGTACATTAAAAAATATTCACTTTAATTCCTTGCATTTAATTTCAATTTACATTTTTGTAATGTACAAATAAAACAAAATGTTACATTTTAGAAAATGTTTGATTAGAAATATGATCTGCATCAATGATGTTTATCCTTTTATCCTTATCTCACGTGGCATGACGGGCCAAATTAAAGGTCATTGCTTGTTTGTGCACCTCTGCACTAAAACAAACCATGTGCAAATTCATCATTCAACACCACTGCTGAGTTTTCCAAAGACAATCTCATTGCCAGTTTAAAATCATCTGGGTTTCCTATATCACAAACACGTAACCAATCACATCATCACAGTTGAACGAGTGGATCAGTAGTTCGAGCTATAGATATATAATTTATGGATGCCAGCCACATTGACTTGGTGCTAAAATGATTGCTGCTGCTTCAGCTGTAACCTGACAACATCATCACTGCTGACACACAGTTCACATGTGTATTATGTTGAATGTAACATATATTTACATATATATCAGATATGAACCGAGATGGTGTAAAAGAGTGGAGGCGGGGACTATTTTGCATATTCATATCTATTAAGTGAAGGCGGGGACTAATGCAGACGTTGACAGATCCGTGTATACTAACTGAGGCAAGGCTGTAAAGTTGCATTCAAGCTGTTTAAAAGCATGAACAAATGACTGTCACAGGAAAAACTTTTGCTATTATGATGCTCACAGATGAGTGATAAGATGGTGGACGACAGGAGGACAGGAGGGACAGATCTAATCTAATTCTTGTATCTTAAGTAAATATTGTGAATGGTAATCAAGCAGTGAATCCTAACAAACTCAAACTCACTTATCATCAGGCAGTGTTGTGATGTAAAAGGGTCGTGAAGATCCAGGGCTCATCGTGATGGAGTTGGCCTTCTTCTTAGCCATCATTGCTGCTCGGTGAGTCTCATAGACATCCAGTGATAGCGTGTTAGTGAGACGATGAGAGACGATAAAGGGCAGATCCTTTAAACGCTCCAGCTCGCTCTGTTGCTCATGACGCACCTGGAGACGCACTGTATAGTCGCCCTTCTCCAGCTTCAGCGAGTACTACAGGACACAACACAACATCTCACATCAAACATCATCAACACAACCTGATAAGAGTTTATGTGTTTGTGTGTTGTCTACCTGGTGTGGATATGCGTCTCCAGATCCCATGAGTCTCTTGTTCTGATCAAACATGAGCCACAGTTGACTATCAAACTCAGACTCGTACAGTAACTCGCAGAGCAATGGACAGCTCGGTGTCACCTCTCCGCTTTTGGGCTGAGACAAAACAAAACCATCCATTAGTTAAGAAGAATTAATGATTGAAACACAGACCCCATGTGTCCCATGTAGCTTACATGATGTGCAGGGCTCCAGACTAACTTTTTTCACTAGGAGGACAGTGGCCCACAACTGAAAATTTTAGGGGCGCAACCAGAAAATTTAGGGGCACATACCGTAAATCAACATGCTAACCAAATATTCACATTTCTACTAAGTAATACACTGTATTACTAATAAATACTTTGATGACAGATCCAGAAAGTACAATGTGCTGTTTTAAATTCAGTGTCACATCACAAAAAAAGTCAAATTTACTCCAAATTCACACTCTCAAATTCTGGTGGCAGTCTGGAGCCCTGATGTGTGTGTGTGTGTTTAAAGATTCACCTGATGAAAACTGTAAGTGAGGATGATCTCATAAACTTGTCTGTTGTTGGGCAGAACATCTCTCATGCCAAGAGGTTTGATCTTAGAGCTTACAGGCCTGCAGAAAACACACATCAGATAGCTTAAAGCTTTATATTTTATTAGGACATGAAGATGCTTTAGATATTTCTGCTGTATTCATATTAATACACAGAGATGTTGATGGATTAGATGAGGTGTCTGTGCTTCACCTGAGGGGCTGAACCCAGTTCTTCAGTGTGATGGTTGGAGAAACATCTTCATATCTCAGTGGAGATGAAACCTCAAAGCTGGAGATGCCTTCAGAAGCATTCTAGATCCAGAAAACCCATGATCAACACATCTGAGACATACTGCAGATATCAGTCTCCAACCCTGTTTCTGGAGAGCACCTGTCCTGCATATTTCAGCTACAAACACACCTGAACCTGCTAATCAAGTTGTTCAGAGCTACCTAAAAATTAAAGGCAGGTGTGTTGGAGTAAGTTTGAAACTAACATATGGTGCCCTCCAGGAACAGGGTTGGAGACCCATCTTCTGTATATATTATTTTATTACCAAACCAGCTAATACTAAAGATCTGAGTAGTTTTACTCACGATATGAAGAGGAGAGGGTGATGTCAAGAGGCCGTGGAAGGAAATGACATAATCAATGGTGACATCACCAAGACTCGCCCACCAGCGGGCGATACACAGCTCTAAAGTCCGTCCAGGCTGAGCACACAGACAAACAGAAAGTGTTACCAAGATTAACAGTTGTGTTCATCTATACTGAGAACAAACTCTCTGTAAATGTAATAATGGAGGTGTTTGATGTACCAGAACAGGGAAAGCCTCCGACAGAGATCCCTTCTCCAACAGTGAAGAGAACTTATAAAACTCATTGGCTCTGTACGCTCGCTGCTTTACCAGATGAACCGCATGCAGGACAAACTTAGATGAGACATCGACAGAGTGAGACATCAGCGAGATCTCTAAAAGAGAGACGGAGGGAATAATGAACCACAGCAACTGGTTTCAGATCTTTACATGCATCCATCATGAATGATAAACATTACCTGCCCACGTAGCCCCCTGTGGGACGTTAATGAAATGACGTCGAATCTGTCCCGGTCTGAAATGAACATCTGAGAAGGTGATCTCCTGATTGCGGCTGTCAGTGACTCTAAAAAACACAAACACACGTGTCACACACACGAAACCACACTGAAAAAAACAGACAGAAGATGAACTGGACGTACCGAGTAGGGATTATAACCGTCACAGGAACTTTAAAGAGAGGACCGGCGCTGAACGCTGATGTGTCGTATCCACAAACCTGAATGACAAAAACACCTTCAATCATCTCATACACGACCTGTCCGTTTCAGAGGTGTTACAGCGATCAGATGTACCTCAGTGTAATGAAGCCCCTCTCTGAGCCCCTGAGGATCCACACGGACGTTCACGTGTCGACACTGATTCATCAGCTCCAGATGTGTGGGACACTGAACCCACGGAGCGTTGCAGACCAGCGCCAGATGTAGCTGAAGAGAGATACGAGCCGAGTTCTCTGCAGAGAAACATCAGGACGGTCAGCCACAGACACATACACACACAACTATGTGTCCTACTGTGTAGCGTTTACCTGTGTTTTCAGGAAAGACAGGCTCAATGCCAACACCGTGATCAGAGGGGGCGGCGACTTGAATCGGATCCCTGAGGTAGATGCCTCGATGCGTTCCTACGGTAACCGCGAAGCCGAGGCTACTGGTGGGCAGCGAGGAATGCTGCATGAGGTAGTCAAAAGCACGCTCCACCTGCAACGTCAGATAAAGACAAATATAAACACTAAATTCATCCCCAAAACATCTGACCTACATCAAACCTGATTCAGTACCTGAATGATGCCGTGGCCCTGCGCAAACACTTCGATGTCCTCCACTTTAACAGCCGTGTTCTCTAGAGCTCTGCGTACAGCTGGCACCGTGGGCCGCACATCGTTCTGCTTCAGCCCTAATAAACACAAACACAAGAGTGCTGCTTTAAAATTATTTCTTATTCTCACAGAGAAATTATGTCACAAAGCATTATAAAGGGTTCCCATTTCCCACTTAAAATTCCATGACTTTCACTGACTAAAAGCAGAATTTCCATGACCTATGCCCGGGAACACAGTGTACACTGTGAGTCAATAAAAATGTAGCTTAAATGCATAAGATTAGGGCTGTCACAACGATCAAATAATTGTCTCATTGCAATTTTTTGACCTCATCTTGATGATTTCAGATCACCGCAATGATTGCACATCTCTTTAAAAACACAAGGGGGAGCTGCAGAGCCTGTATAAACGAGACAGTAGCAGATGATGCCCCTTAACTGACAGTGTATTTAAACAATTGCTGCAAAACTTTGATAAGCAGTACGAACTGCCAGGTAAAACATACATTTCCAAAACAGCAATTTCAAATTTAGGGAAGTGAAGCATCTGTAAGGAACTGATTTTTTTGCAGCCATTACAGACATAAGACAAAAGATTTAATTTAAATAATCACAATGTGTGAAAATTATTTTATGAACAAACAAAACATGTATAAGAATTAAATTTCAAAGCAATAAAACAGACAATTAATCGCCATAACCGTCAAAATGTATTAGACAATTTTCATAATCGTGACAGCCCTACATGAGATAAATAAACAGTGCCAATAAACAGCTGTTTAATTTGTAGTCAGCAGAGACTTGGACCTGGAAATTGTATTACTTAAATCACAAGTTAACAAGCGGATTAGAATTCAAAGCAACAAACAAAAATCCCTGACTTTTAATGTCTGGAAAAGACCTTTTTAAAATTCCATAATATTCCAAAAATTCCATGACCCTTGGGAACGATGTCTATACCGAATTGACCATAGTAAGACATGTTTGTTTTCCTCTCCACAGAACACAGATATAATGAATGTACCTGAGAGTATGAGAGCGATCCCACCACAGGCGTTCGGTGAGGACATGGACGTTCCGTTCATCAGCTGTGTGCCGCGGAGCGTCCAGTTGGGCACAGAGGCGATGGCGCCTCCGGGAGCGCTGATACTGACGCCCAGAGCTCCGTCCGTACTGGGCCCACGGGACGACCACGTGTACTGATTCGGAGGAAGTTTTTCTCTCAGAGAGTATTCGGCCACCATCATGTCAGGGGTGACGTACGCACCGACACCTGCACAGACAGCGTTACAGATCAAGATGCAGCTACACACCGCTTAAAGCTTACTTGATTGACAGCCATCACTGACCAATCACACTGCTGGTAGTTCCTCCAGGGCAGCCCACAGTGGACAGACACGGACCGTTATTCCCCGCGCTTGATACAAATAAAACATTATATTTCTGTACAGCCTCCGTGATGACCTCACAGATCCTCCTGAAACACACACATACACATCCATTAGAGTCACAGATCCATTAGGAACAGGTCACAACATTAACTAGCTGGTTAGTGAAGTGGGTGAACAGAGAGGCACAATTTTAGTGTGTTAAGATTCACGTTGGTTTTGAATAAAGTCGGTTCTCATCAGAAACTCTCACCCTGAGTTGGGCCAATGTGTAGCTTCTCCATAGCTGTAGTTCACCAGATCACACTTATAATTGATCACCTCAATCATCTGCAGAAAAACACATACACAGATGAGATTAACTAAACATACACTAACCACACAACACAAAACATTTTAAATTGATATAAGAAGTGATGATTGACAGCGTATCTCTCGTACAGCTCGTATGAGGCCGGTGCCCGTCTCCATGGTGCTGAGGCGAGTGTCTCCGATCTTTATAGCCAGAATCTGAGCTCCTGGAGCCACACCGTTCCTCTCAGGCTCATCCGGGAAGTGACCCGCTGCGATGCTGGCTACATGTGTCCCATGAGCACCTACACACAAACACACACATCAGTATTCAAGTAATTCAACTCAAACAGGTGTTTTAATGATTGATGGCCATGAACCCATGTCGTCTTCCACCATTTTTCCTCAAATAATCTGAAAAAAGTCTGTTGGTAGAGAGACAGACAGACAGGAATACGAGTCAATCATCGACTAAACAGCTGCAGAAATCCTGATGAATCTCACCTCCACTGGTGACGATGCACAGCGTGTTCCCTTCATCATAGATGTTTATGGAGTAATTGAGCATTTCGGCGTATCCCAGTGTTGAGTATTCCTGTCTCTCTCTGTAAGAGCTCAACACGGTGCAGGACGACAGGTCTCCTGTTTCTGAGGTGTCCACCACAGCCCTGGAGGAAAATCATCAGTGTTTTTATAAAACTACATTCACATCCAGAGAAATCATTTCATCTCTGTCATACAGTAATGTTCTGACCTCCATGTGACGCCATCATGCCAGGACACACAGTCATACACAGGCCCCAGATCAGTGTACTTCTTCTCCAGAGATCCTAACAGCTCCACTTGACTCTGTAGCTCTTCTCTCTGTAGTTTCTCTGTCTGATAAACACATGATTTCATTTCACTATTATATATTCAGTATGTTTATAGTGAAATTAAAGTCTCTGGAGATAAAGCTGCATAATAACTAAAAGAAAACGACAGATGTGAATGTTGAGACCTGTGAAGGGTTCGGATGAGTCTGATCAAACTCTTCTAATCTGCGATTGGCCTCAGCGAGAGCTGCTCGGTGTGATGGGTCCCATTGTTTCTCCTTACGCTCTTTCTGTTACAAACATAACACAAGTTTAACATGTTTGTACAAACGTGCGCAGTTGATTATAGCACAGCAGTAGTGTTACCTGTATTCTTTCTTTGAGAGCTTTAGGGAAAAAATCATAGCCGTTCTTTATTCCAATGTGATAATTCCCAGACGGATTGACCCATGCAGGAGGAATCTGAAAAACAAGCAATTGAAAGCTGCTGAAATGAATTAAAATAACACAAACATGGTTTTAGTAGCCTGAGTTTGAACATCTGTAATATCACGCAGGTCAGACGGACCAGATCAACTACAGTTGTAATCAACAATGTTAAACAGACACTGCTCCTCTCAAGACTACTGGTAGTTTCTTTATAATGTTTAATTAAAATGACTTGCACCACTTTTAAACAATGAGACACTTATAGCTGGTTTCACAGACAAGGCTTAAGGCTAGTTAGACTAAAACACGTCTCAACTGAAAATAACATGCACTGACCGATCTTAAAATATGCCGGTGCCATTTTGATTTTGATTCGTCTGCATACCAGTAACATTTTTTTTACTAAGGCAAGTTGCTTAAACATCTTAGTTTAACTAAGTCCTAGTCCTGGCTTTAGCTAAGCCTTGTCTGTGAAACCAGGCCATAGCCAATTATTAGAGTCATTAAAGGGGACATTTTACAAGACTTTTTGAAGATGTCAAATAAATCTTTGGTGTCCCCAGAAGTATCAAAATATCATATAGATAATTTATTCTAACATATTAAAATTGACACTTTGTAGCTGTGGCATTTTTGGGTGTGTCCTTTAAAATGCAAATGAGCTGATCTCTGCACTAAACGGCAGTGTCGTGGTTGTATAGTGCAGATTAAGGATTATTATAAAAGATCCCCTTCTGACATCACAAGGGGAGCCAGATTTCAATGACCTATATTTTCACATGCTTGCAGAGAATGGTTTACCAAAACTAAGTTACTGGGTTGATCTTTTTCACATTTTCTAGGTTAATAAAAGCACGGGGGACCCAATTATAGCATTTAAACATGAAGTCAGATTTTCGTGATACGTCCTCTTTAATGTTAATTTATTGTCAAATTTAGACTTTGTTTGGTTTCATTCTGGTATGACACACAACTTCTCAAAATCCTGTTAGCCTCTGAAATAAAGTTAAACCATCAGCCTGGTATATTTAATGTGTGGTCTGTGATCTTACCGCGAGCGTACGTCCGGTCAGTCCCGTCAATGTCCCGTCCTTCACCTCCACCACAGTGGACATGTTCACATCACCGCTGCCTGTCGTGTCAATGATGTCCACGATCTTGGCTTTCCCGTCTGTTGTGATCTACATGAAAGAGCATGAGATACTTTAATAATGTCAGTATATGGTGTCAGACTTACTGTATCAGTTTACATGAACATGTTTGAAAACTTAGATGAAACATTGATATATTTGTTTTAGCTTCTGCATAAAGCTGTACACATGACACAGATCGACTCTCAGCAGAGATCCAAATAACACAAACACTGTCAACAGACCACAGCTGAATGAAAGGTCTTGAAGTTTGACATCTCATCCATCATCATCATCATCATCATCATCATCATCATCATCAGGTACACTGATCATGCAATCATTACGAAAACCCAAATGTAAGCAAATAAACATTTAAACCATTGAGGACATATATAAAAACAAATTAGTAATACTATGGCACATATCTCAAAAACAGAGTAAACCATAGTAAGTTACCCTGTCCAAATAATGTCATTACTGTGGTACTCTTCAGTAAGTCATTCATGAGAATGACACAGCTCATCTTTCTAACGTGCCGTTTATTTCTGTTTTATACAGCTTAGCACGCTCCGAATATGGTCGTATTTTACTGTTTACATATCGCACCGATGTTCCGCTTGGGTCTGGTGTGTCTGTCGCGTTAAAACGGGAGTAAAAATCACTGCGGCCTACTACTGAGCCACCGCCGCGAGCTCGATTTACCTGCATGCCCGGGGCCCCCGGGTCCACCCCGGTGTCGAGGATCGCAATGAGCACCCCCCGGCCATCGTACTCCGGAAACCTGGTCAGGAAGGAGGCAGCACCGGTCTCTTTCTTAGGAAGCAGCCCGTGAAGCGGGAACGGATCTTCAGCGGAATGAGCAGCCATGACCGAACACAGACGGAATGAAAACACAACAGCAGCAGCAGCGGACCGGTACACAATGTGCGCGAGGCGAGCGGCGTTCTTAAAGGAGCCGCGACACTCAAACTCGACATAAACATACATGACTTTTTTTGGTACAAAACAGTGTATAAAGCTTAAACACAATATATTAATCCAATTAACTCATTGCCAAATTATTTTCACATTGCACTTCATAATCAAATTATTATTTTGCTGTATTATAACAATAAAATCATGATGTCATTTAACTACTATGTAAGAAACTATCTGAATATTTTGTCAGTTTTTGTTCATTTTAACTTTTGAAAGTGGGGTGTTTGTATGTATTTCTTTTGGGTTAAACTACAGTATGGTTAATGCCCTAATTTGAGATGTAAATGTGTTTAACCACTAGATGGCTTTATAGTTTTAAATATAAAACACAGAGACAGCAGGAGAAACTTCAGACACACAGTATTGAACTCACTGACCCACATTATTCATGATTTTATAGATGCAGTAAAAAAGATTGAGATGTACAGAAATGTACTTATTGATTGTTTTTATTGTTCTTTTTTAAACACAACCAGGAATTATGGATCAGTCAAATAATACCACATCAGTCCATTTTCATTATAATTAATATATAATAATTCTTTATGCATGTAATAATGACAAATAACTGGAAGTCACAAATGCTTGAACCAATTCAGATTTCTCCACTGACTCCAGTGTTGCAGCTTGTTGGTTAAAAAACAAAAATGTAAAAATGCTTTCTCTCATTTGTAAAACCTTTAGATAAAATCCTCTTGTTTATGCATAAATGTGAAGTCTACTGAGACACTGTCATGTGTGAGGAGGAGATGAGGAGGAAGTGGAGAACATCATTTAGTTGTCTGTGGCTTCTGTATTAAACACCAGCAACTGAGCATCAAACCAGATAAGAGTCCTGTGAGATGAGACACAGGTATCTTTTCATCTGGGGATGAAACTGTGCAACAATTAAATATTCATACATGACAAATAGTCATGCAAGATATTGTGCAGTTTACAACAGAAAACACAATTTCATTGATTTGAAATGACAATGGATTCTAATGATTAAAGAAAATGACACATGGGATGTATGATAATCTTTTCTGTACATTAATGTGAGTCAATGAATTAAAGACAGTCATTATAAAAACATATGAAAGCATAAGAACAGAAGCTTAATGAATATAAATGTTAGTGCTCTGCTGTGTTTTCTGGATTTCATTTGGATGTAAAGTATTAAGAGCACAATAACAAATTCCTCATTACAGAGAGATCTGGCTCATTTTTCATCCGGTTAATCTCAATATGGACCTACTATCTCTCTTTCTATCTCAGCATTTTCTCAAACTCATTCATCCTTTTGTTTGCTGTAAGACAAGATGAGCCTGCTCTATAATTTTGTGCATGCATGCGCTGGTGTGCGGAGCTATTTTTAGCATCTCATCTCTGTTGTCTCTTTGATTTGTGAGTGAAACTAATGCACTGAGCGCACATCATCCCCATTAATCAGATTAAAGACAGAACATGTATGTCCACCCGCTTTAATACATGACATCAGTTACACAAACACACAAATACAATGACAGTCCTGAATGCTGATGCTGGTCATTACAGGGTTCCAATTGTGCAAAAGAAACATACAATATTAACATGAAACACCTGTTCTTGTTAAGAGCTACTGTACAGCACCAACAGACACAAACTATTAACCATGTTAGGAAATATCTGACTATGTCAGGATGCTAGTTCATCAATTGTCTAATAAATAACCATTTATTTAAAGATTTGTTTGCTGTGCTTACATATGACTAATAACGTAAAGTAAACCAGTGCATGAAAATATTCACTGTATAATTTAAACATTAAATCTTTTCCTCAAGCTAAACCAACAGGCAGAGTAGCACACACAGACACACACACAAACACACGCACACAGACACACACAAACACACATGTAAAAAATATACACGCCCCTAGTGGTTTACCACAGGGAGTAGTCGATGCTGTTCTGACTAAAAAAACATCAAATAGATGTTATATTACACTGGCCGACCCTGTGTGTTTGTAAACATCCCATCAGGTCACAGACTGTGATGTGATGGATAACTGTAACAAAGTATTTTTTGTCTCAACATGTTTTGAATATACGTCAAATAATGTACATACAGCCATGCAGAAGTCACAGATGACTGGAGATTGTTTTTAGTTCTCACCATGACACCGTGATGCTGACGTGCATGATTGCTGAAGAGTAATAAGCTTTGGTGCTATTTTAAAAGAGTCAGACACTAATTCCTACTATCATGGTTAATGGGAACAATAGTCTGACCTCAAGATCTTCCTCATCTAATGCTGACAAACAATACTGCCCGTCCTGTACAGATGAAGTATGAAGCACAAATAGGGAAACTAAGTAGAAAAATGACCCTGGTAAAGCACACATGATACAGTCACAGTTAAAGGTGCCAAAGAATGCATTGAAAAAATAATTGAAAATTTACTCTGATATCTACATAGAAGGTTTGTGGCTTAATTAAATGCAAAAATGACCCAAAGTCAGTTTTCCACTTTACAACTATTATTATCTTATTTGAAAGAGTCATGAATATTAATGTTGAGCTCTGCTCTGATTGGCTGTCTCTCCGTCAGTAGCTCTGTGTGTGTGTAAACAGATCTTATTGTTTGAGTCTGTATCAGATTTTGAGGAATAATCAATTGTTTGGAGATTGTTAATGGACGTTTCTGAGTGATAACTAAGTTTGTGTTTTTTTCAGTATGAACCTGCAAAACATAACTGTAATGTCAATAGTAGAACTTCAGCCTAAACACTAGCATATAACATTAACTAGCACAGTGGTTCCCAAACTTTTTCAGCGTGCGGCCCCCCTTGTGTACGGTGCATTCCTTCGCGGCCCCCCAAAGAAAAGTTGTGACGAAAAACTGTTCAAAAACTCAACATTTTAATAAAAAAAAAACATTAAATTATACAAAAAGTAATGCTTTTGGTTAGTAGCCTTATTTTTTTAGGTTTAACTACACAGAATTGATGATAAATTAATGTATTTCATAAAATATCATAAAACTGGCCCCCCCCTGGCACCATCTCGCGGCCCCCAGTTTGAAAACCACTGAACTAGCATATAGCACTAACTCAGCAGTCATAACTTTGTTTTTAGCATTGTAACAACATTGTACTTTATTTAATATTGTGGTGTACATCTTGATTGTAACGTCACAGTTGGTGTTATGTTGAGATTGGTCTGTTTTCCAGCAGTGGGTCTTTTTCATGCATGAAGTTTACATAAGGAGGAGGAAACAATCATGTTTGACGCTCACAATATGTTATTACCATGTACAGAACACTAATTATTCATCTATGCCTAGATAAATACAGTTTTATGTTCTACGGCACCTTTAAAGTTTTAGGCAGGGTCGTTAAAACATGATAAACATCTTTCAATAAAAGCCTCAGGATATGGCGAAGGACAAAATTGCAGTTTTCAGGTTAAATGGATGTATGGCAAGATATCTGTTTTCACAGGTTAATATTTCTCTATCTTTACACTGCTGACGAGATGTCAATGACTGTTAACAACCCAATGGACCAAAAAATCTTGTTTTAAAATGGGTTTAATGCTTTTATGTTAAATAGTTGTATGACGTGAAAGATAAGTTTATATAAAAGCTGTAAACAAAAAAACAACTTTTTTAGCACACAATTTACAACAGACCAGAGTAAATAATTCAAATACAAATACTAAAGCATGTAAGTTATGTATGTGTTGTGTTGAGCCTCTCGATGTGAACGGAATGTGAATATCAGGCCCCGCCCACCCAGCAAAACTATCCAATCATCACACGAAATGATCCGTTATGTCCCGCCCTCTCGATCCGTGTGCTGCGCTCGGGTTCAGTCCGGTGAGTCACCGAGCGCGCGGGAGTGCGGATAGCGGCGAAAAGAGAGCCGAAACACCGAAGAGCTCGAGCATGGCGGTCGAGGAGGAAGGGCTGCGGGTTTTCCAGAGCGTCAAAATTAAAATCGGTGAGTACCGGAGCGAATGGCGAGATCGAGCGTAAGTGCGCGCGAGCGCTTCTCATATTCTGACTGGAATCTCACGCGCGCGCTCCATTGTGAGAATTTGTGCATTTTATACCACGATACACGCGTGAATGTGCTATTGTAGCATTTAATTTTTATTAAACGATGTGTGCAAAAATAAATCAAGCATTTTGATTGTGTAAAATGAACATTCTTCCGATACATTTGTATGAATGACGCCACGGCAGCTGTGTTGGGTTAGTTGAAGTCAAGACTGAAATAGCTGCACATCTATATGCAGAAAAACACTTTCACTCGAGCTGTTTGTGTATTTTATATCCACGTTCATGTTTTCAAATGTGCACTTATAGAGAGAGCATAATAGTCACTGTAAGTGTAGTGACAGATCAGACAGATGCTGCCGATGTTTTCTCAGAAATGATGTTGCCGTTGTTTTTTTGCCGTATGTTCAGCATCTGAAATTGTAGACAACAAATGAAAATAATTCATTTTTGCTAACGAAACCCTTGCTATATCGCACTTACTAATGTAAACATCACTGATGCTCAATGTTAATGTTTTTTTTTTTTTTTTTTTGGCGTGACGTTGATACATTTTCATTGTCAAAACATCAGTATGTGTCAGAACTCAGCCCCCTGTGGTGGTATTATGGTAATATCAGATAGAAATAACTTGATTCTAAAGATTAACCCATATGATAGTGTTCAGATGGCACACCATACATAGTATTTAAAAAAATACTGCATGTTTGTGCACAACATAAAAGCGAATTTTCATTTGGTGCTGAGATGTCTGCTGTTTACTACATCTTCAATTGCTTATGTCATTTTCATTAAAATACATTATACTGGTTTCTGTTGAATAGACTTACACCTCAAAATATTTAGGAATTGACATTATATGAAATATTATGACAATATTTAGAAAATATATAGAAAATATTTGACCTTTGTGTCATAATCTGTTACTTTAAGCAATGTTTTTCATAGTTTTTTTTTGTCTTTTTTGTAAATGTGAACTGAATTGATAAATTGCTGTCAAGTAAATCTTGAAATATTGAGTTACAGACAATTTGACATTTCCCAGTCTACAGTGAACCTTTCTTCACAATGTGTGTAATTAGTTTACAGAAAATAAAGGTCAAAATGTAAATTCGTGCGCAGTTTACATCAGAAAATACTGACACATATTATAACTGTATACACTTGGTATATTGACAACATAGCTAAACATTTTGACTGTTTTGTTAAAGAACAATGACACATGGACTTGCCAGTTTAATGGGACTGACGTGTTTACTGACGTAAACATTTTGAGAGATGAACTATAGGATTTTGAACATGTAATATGCTTTTGCAGGACATCCATGATGTTGTGCAGTTTTTACAAATTGTTCTGAGAAATGCACGCATTATTTTGCAAACTTTAAAATTATTCAAGAAATGCTCCAAAGCGACTGAGAAAAACTGTAAAATAATCTGTGTGTTTGTTTAAATGTCATTATGTGAATGTGGATTAAATGCAGAGGTCATGTTTCGAGTATGCATTGCACACTTGACACGCATGTCACACTGTCATTCTGTTCTCTATTATGGCAAATATCTGTTCTGGATGATGATAGTTATATTGTGCAGCATCAGGTTGTGTCAGTTGTTGTGTGTCAGTTGTTATCATTGAAATCTGCTGCTGTAAACATATTGCAGTTGAAGAAGCGTCTGTTGCCAAACACATAAGCATTTAGCAGATGCTTTTATCCATAGTGACTTATAAAAATAAATTGATTTGTCATAGAGAGGCAATAAGTGCTTATACCAAGTAAGTAGTTTTCAGAATTCCAAAGTCATACCTGTTAAGAGAGAGAGAGAGACATGAGAAAGTTATTATTATTATTATTATTATTATTATTTTTGATAGAAGAGTAGTCAACATCTGCTTGTCAAGTACTCATGGACAGTGTTTTTGTTTTTAGAGTAAAGCCAGTATTTATTTACTAAAGTACAGTAAGGGCCATTTTATGTTAGTGTTTAATTCTAGATGAAGAGACTGTTGTTAAATCTATCATTGTGTTCCTGAAGCTCAACTGGTGGAGTGTTGCGTTAGCAGTGCAAAGGCTTGTGGGTTCAATTCCCAGGGAAAACATGTAGTGATAAAATGTATACCTTGATAATACTGTAAGTCTCTTTGCCTTATACCTTCTGCAAAGTAGCTATGATATTTGTCAGGGAGTAAAGTAAAAATGATAAATGTTTGTAAGAAGAGTTGTTGTTGTTTAAATTGGTATTGCATGCAGGAAGTAAATCTGTACTCCAGTTTAGTCAAATATTATTTGTCTACTAACTCTCTTACAGAAATAGAAAGCAATTGTACAGTGTTATCAGATATAACATAAGCGTACTAAATGATTCCTCAAGAAAGTAGCTGATCCTGAGTCCTGATAGTGAGTTTTGTTTCCTAACATTATAATATAAAGTCCCTCTGTGCCTGCTTTGTGTGTTTTCTCTCTGATTACTCCACCAGCATTTCACAGAGTTATTTTGGAGCATATTTTGGAGAAGTATTCACTGAATCTTCCTCTGGTCAACGACTCATCAAACAGTGAGAGGAAATGAACATGATCATGATTATATTGGTTCACATTCATACACCGATGTAGAGAAATACTTATGTCCAGCCGGTTACACAGACAGACTGGAGGTTAACTCTTACCAAAACTCTTCACACCAAACGCAAATGAAACCAATAAATTGCGCTTTTCATGCATAGTTAGACGCTTGAAAATTTTGAGTTAACTCGCTTAATTTGCACATGGAATTCGCGTCATTCGCGTGAAAAATTCTGACTCAAATATGCTCAATTTGACAACTTTAGCAAGCTTGTAGTCTCAATATGAATATATATAGCTTAAATTAAGTAAAGAGCGTTTTTACAACTTACCAAATTGTCCGATCTCCTCACTCACTTTCTTCCAAGCAAGATCCTTTTAAAAAGGACATTTCACAATCACAAGACTTTTTAAATATGAAAAATAAATCGTTGGTGTCTCCAGACTACGTATGTGAAGTTTTAGCTCAAAATATCATATAGATAATTTATTATAGCATGTTAAAATTGTCACTTTGTAGGTGTGAGCAAAAATGTGCCGTTTTGTGTGTGTCCTTTTTAATGCAAATGAGTTTATCTCTGCACTAAATGGCAGTGCCGTTGTTGGATAGTGCAGATTAAGGGGCGGTATTATTATAATAAGATCCCCTTCTGACATCACAAGGGAGCCAATTTCAATGATTCAATGATTTGGTTTACCAAAACTAAGTTACTGGGTTGATCTTTTTCTAGTTTGATTGATAGAAGAACTGGGGACCCAATTATAGCACTTAAACATGGAAAAAGTCAGATTTTCATGATATGTCACCTTTAATTCCTGTTTCTATAAAAGTATGAAGATGTGTCGTACAGCTACAGGTGTCCAGATACAGTGAAAATGATTTTGTCCTCCATTGTTGTTTCATATTTTTGCCTCCGCTCACTACATAGAAATCACGTCACTACTTCAGAAAGCTCCTGATTGGTTAACGCAACTTGAATATCTGCCTAAATTGGACTTTTGCATGAATCAGCATAATGTGCCGAAAACTTTCAATTTGTGCCGTATAATTTGCGCTGCCTCATTTGCGCTGCCAGATGTTTATCACCCTGTTTACAGCTAATATTAAGATGCATTTGGTCCATTAGATCACAAGTGTGTAAACAGGCTGTAAAACGTTTTGAGCTTTGACCACGTTCAGAGGTAGTTGAAAATGCATTTGCATTCAAAAAGTCCTGCATGAATAACATAAAGGTTCATGCAAAATTTCTGTTGTGCGTAATAGTAAATGTTTAAATGTAAATAGCTCTAAAATATTTATTTGAATAGATATTGCTGTGCGTGTTTGTCTAGAGTACAACTTATACTGTGAGTAATTGTATTATAAATAAGACATTTACATACTAATACACCAGTAGACGGTTCGCTGCACTAAACAATGGTGTTACGGTCAGCAGACCAACATCAGACCTTTCCGTAAGGAAGTAGAGGTTTCCAGCTTGTTCGGCTTCATATATGGAGTTCTCTCCTGATCTTCCTGTCGGACGCACACGTCTAGAGGAAGCTGTGTTGGGCTTTTAAGAGTCAGAAACTTCTGATACCGGGAGCGAGAGGAAACGGGAAGCTCCTTAAAAATCACTTCCTGATTTAACTGATCTGTAAAGCTGCTGGTGTTTTCCATATTCCTGGGAAGGCTAATGCAAACCAGATGGAAGCGCACTTTAAGTGCTTGATCAATGACTTGTTTCAATCACTTTTGAGAGTCAACGTGACATCAGAATATGGGCTCTTGTGTATGATTTGTAAAGTTACATAATTACAAAGCTGAACTTTACTTTTCATAATGTGTAGTCTCGTTTTCTCATAATGTGTAGGACGTTCTCAGATTAGGGTTATGGTTAGTCTCAGTGATCTAGTTGAAGAAGGTCAGTGGTTATTTATTTTATGAGTTCTCCATTGGCAGTGTTGAAAGAGTTTCCAAAGTTTTCAGGGATCGCTCATGACACAGACCTCTTCTTCTCCTAATGCTCATCTCAAAGAGGAAGTGATGTCACAGACAGCGTTTATACACAGTAATGACTCAGTTGCTAGTGAAAAAATGTAAGTCGTTTTCCAGGAAAATACTTCCCCTACCGGTAACACATCAGTAAAAATAAACAGATTTTGGGATTTACAGGGTGGTAGTTGATGGTGGATGGATGAACACTTTTAGGAAGTACTTAGGGATATCGGCACATTTCCACCTGGCATTATGTAGTTTCTGCTTCTGTTTTCCACCGTCTACCTTCTTTCAGTGTGATAAAGTTTCCTGTCATAGATCAGATGCTGTAAATATTGATTTAAATGAAGTAATATGAAGGACCAAGAGACTGAGAAATGTATCAAGACTGAGTGACTGAATGCAGCTCAATTCATATCTATCAATGCTGTGATGTATATTGTGTCTTGCCCAGCATACGTTTGTTGAGCTTGTTCATATAAAGTGTCAATCAATTTTAGCCGTCATCTTTTAAGATGAGAGAGAGACTTTATTGTCATTGTACAAACAGTGATCAGCCCTCAGAAAGATAAAGAAGAGATCAAAACTAAAACTGAGGAAGTTAAGATTAACGGTAGAAAACTATCAAATAAATTTTGCACTTAAAACATATTGCTGATAAATATATCAAATATATTTGTGTGTGTCTTTTCCAGTGTAATGTATTACATATCTATTACAATGAAGTCTTGTGAAATGAATGTAAAGAGTGTGAAATGACTCTTGTAAAGTCATTTAGTGAAGTTCACTAGCATCGGTATGTTCACTGTCTGTGGTCTGATGAACTGATTTAATCTTTACACGTCTCTCTCTGAACTGTCTATCTATCTGTCTGTCTGTCTTTGAAGGCTTTTCTAAGTTTAAGACGTCTACCTGTATAGCTAGCGGAATGAGTTTATCAAGTAAATCCAGATTTCATTTGATTTATTCAGACATTCCCAGTGTCTTGCTATCATAATCTTGACAAAAGTCTTGATTTGGTTTCACCCTCACTGTTGTGCAAAGGAAATGCTATTTGAAAACTGTAGACCCACTTCCTGTTTTTTTCGGCTGGTTTGTTGTCAGTAGTTCAGTGTGGCACACAATCTTACTTGAGGAGTGACAGACAGAAATGTTGATATAAACACTTAAGTCGATCAGGTATATATATATTACATCTGAACACCTGTGATATGAGTTTACTGTTTGATGAGTGTTGAGTTTTGTGTCGGAGTAGGCATGGGCCGGTATAAGATTCTGGCGGTATGATAACCTTTAGCAAAAATAACACGGTTTCACATTGATGCGGTATTGCCATTGCAACACTAAAATGTGTTATTTTCAAATGGCAGCTTTAAATTATAATATGCTTTCAAAAATAATATTTTCAAATATAATAGGTTATATATAAAAGGTAAACATCAAATCAATCACATGACTTAATGATTTAATAATTTTTTTATAAACACAGCTCATACCTTGGGGATGGTATCAAAGAACATTTTAGTGGTTTTGAAACCTTGACCTTTTAAAACCTCGGTATACCTTGAAACCGGTAACCGGCCCATGCTTATGTCTGAGTATAATGTACAGAATAAATTATAAATAAACCGCTGGTAATTTCACTTTCTGAAATGTGTGAATATAGCGACTCCAGCAGGATCATGAGTTTGGTCTTAAATCGTCAGAATTTTTTACACTTCTGTTTCTGTTAATAAAGGTGACGTGACACCCTATTGCTTTAAAGACGGTAAAGCATTCGGAAAAATCCAACAGTCCCTCCCGGTGTAACAGACGAAGACAAACTGCACTGTACTGTACTGTACTGTAGTGTCTATTGAGTCTGTCCGTGTTTGTTACGGTCACATTAATGTCAGCATTTAATTTTGTCTTATTTTATACACTACTGAACTTGCCAAAGCATCTGATTTACTCTACGGTTCTGTTCAACATGCTGTCATGTGTGCCTTCTCTCTCTCTCTCTCTCTCTCTCTCTCTCTCTCTCTCTCTCTCTCTCTCTCTCTCTCTCTCTCTCTCTCTCTCTCTCTCTTTCTCTATGTCTCTCATGTTTAGCCTTTAAACTACATCTTGGATCAAGTCAGAATTCCTTGTGTATTATGTCATTTCCTGAAGCTGTTCTCTCATGTTGTCTCTCTCTTTCACTGGTGTGGGTCACATTCTGTCCATCAGACAGGCCTGTTTTACACATGAGCAGTGCGTTTGCGGTGCGTACTTTATTACGTACCCATGTTAACGGGTTAAAGCTTTCACCCAGCATACGTATATGCAGTCCATCCGGTTCGTTGCAGATGCGGTGCGGTACAGCAGCGCTGCGATCGTGTTATACTGCACGCAAACGTCACACACTGAATTAAAGTGATAGCGCATGTTTGTTTAAGTCTCGAAAATGTATATACGTAAAGTATGCTATTAATTTTTACCATTGTTCAATTATACTAATATTGTGTAAGAGTTTTTATTTAAAACAACGGTAACCACAAATTTACTATGGTATCATCACAATAACCATTGTATTTGTAGTAAAAATAGGGTAATACAAATCGTAATCAATCTGCCAAAAAACGTTTTCACTATAATAAAATCATGGTTATTTTCCTAAGGGAGTAACTACAAAATGATATCTGTTTGAAAGACGGGGAAGCGCACCTATCAATCAGTGCTATTACATAACAGAACGAGACCAGAGACGACTTTCCTCAATAAACAGGAGTAATATATGCAATGTGTGCAGATAAATAAACCTTTGCAAATCTGCTTATTTGATCCATTCCTGCATCCTCCTGAACACAATGCTAGAGTTTTTAAACATCCTTAATCTACACTTCTCTGATTTAAGCAATTTTTAGCATGGCATGGTTGTTGGTGCCAGACGGGCCGGTCTGAGTATTTCACAATCTGCTCAGTTACTGGGATTTTCACTCACAACCATTTCTAGGGTACAACAGCAGAAGACCCTACCGGGTACCACTTATCTCAAATGTTGCCTTGTCTGATGAGTCTTGATTTCTGTTGAGACATTCAGATTCAGAATTTGGCGTAACCGAATGAGAACATGGATCCATCATGCCTTGTTACCACTGTACAGGCTGGTGGTGGTGTAATTAGGGGAATGTTTTCTTGGCAAACTTTAGGCCCCTTATTGCCAATTGGGCATCGGTTAAATGCCACGACCTACGTGAGCATTGTTACCGACCATGTCTATCCCATTATGACCACCATGTACTAGGGCTGGGCAAAAAAAAATAGATTTTTCAATTAATCATTTTATTTTATTTTAACGTGGTTGATTCAGAATCGATTCTCAAAGAGCAGAATCGATTTTTTCCATATTTTTTCTGCAAACACTGAACGCAAGATTAATGTTAATCAAATTACTAGTCTTCTTCACTAGTCTTTTTTGCCTTGCCCAATGTTATCAAGGAGCCTGTCATTCTTTCATTACGTGCTTAAAATGTTTTAGGTGCTTCATCGAAGTTGATGCCACCTTCGCATAAAAAGAGGTATGGAAGCATTTAAGATTTCGTAAACAATACGACAACGAAAGGGTTGTGGTTTTTAATTTTTTTTTATTAATTACCCACTGGTAAACTTATGTTCACTGTTATTTTTTATTAATATAGTATTTGTATTAAATCTATAATCATTGAGTTGAATCGAGAATCGAGTATAAAAACCGACCCGAGAACCGGAATCGAAAATTGAATCGAGAATCGAAATCGAAACGATTTGGAACATCTGAATCGATACCCAGCCCTACCATGTACTCATCCTCTGATGGCTACTTCCTGCAGGATAATGCACCATGTCACAAAGCTCGAATCATTTCAAATGGGTTTCTTGAACATGACAATGAGTTCACTGTCCACAGTCACCAGATCTCAACCCAATAGAGCATCTTTTGGATGTGGTGGAAAGGGGACTTCGTGCTCTGGATGTGCATCCCACAAATCTCCATCAACTGCAAGATGCTATCCTATCAATATGGGCCAACATTTCTAAAGAATGCTTTCAGCACCTTGTTGAATCAATGACACCTAGAATTAAGGCAGTTCTGAAGGCGAAAGGTGGTCAAACACAGTATTAGTATGGTGTTCCTAATAATCCTTTAGGTGAGTGTATATTGTTATGTAAAAAACACAGTAGGCAATGTTATATTGTTTATGAAAGAGACACTTTTCCACAGAAAGTGTTAATCACATGATCATTTGATAAGCAGAAGCAGCAGGGCAACAACGCACTGCACACGGAGTATGTGTGAAAGCACAAAGGGTGGTTGATGGATCCTACCACAGTACGCACTGCACACGGAGTATGTGTGAAACAGGTGTGAAACACCGCGTGTGTTTGTCTTATCTTCATTCTGTCTGTCTTATTCTCCTCTGCTTTCTGTCTGTCTGTCTATCTGTCTCTGCATACAGTTACAGAACATACTAAATTAAGAGTACCTACTCTATCTACTAGACAGTTAAAACAGTGCGTTCTGAATAGTATGTATGATGTAGTATGCATACTTACTGAGTCTGATGCTGATGTCTTATTAATTAATCTGTTGCAAAAATTTTTGCAAAATGATACAAACTGAAGTCTTCATAATGTTAGCAGCACTATTCACTACGAAGAGATGAATGATATTAGTAACAAGCTGTTGTTTAGCTAACTTCTTTAGCACAAAACAGCTGTCAGGTTGCAACGCAGGTGCGCCTGAGAAAGGCACCTTAACCCCAGTTGCTCCCTGGGCGCTCTGTGTGTGTGTGTGTGTGTGTGTGTGTGTGTGTGTTTACTAGTTGGGATGGGTTTAATGCAGAGGTCACATTTCGAGTATGGGTTACCATACTTGACAATCACGTCACTTTCACCTTCAATCTGTCATTATATTCTGTCTCTCTGTACTCTGCTCTTTGTTTATCATACTTTGTGGTGTGAGACGAAGTGGATCTGAACTCATTTCCTGTTTACCACCCATTTGTGCATTGTGTGTCTGTGTGTGATGTGTGTTCTGTTGTCATTGTGCATCATGTTTAATGCATGCATATCTCTGTAGTTCAAGCACACCAGTAACATGTTTGTTTGCGTATCCGTGAACTTAAGTTCAAAATATACTTTCACTCTTTTGACTTTTTGACAGTTGTTGTTGTTTCAGAAAATCTAAAACTATTTATAATTTCACTTTGTCTGCTGAAACAGGAATCAGTTTCTGTATTAAGTCTGTATACCAAACCACACATCATCACTGCAGTCTTCAGATCAGCAAGACACCGCAATGCCATTTTGAGCTTAATTACAATCACAGAATCATACAGATCATTTGTATTGATCAACATATAAAATATAACTGTCTAGATTGAACTGTATAATATAGTTTGTAATGCTCATCCTTTGCTTTTTATTTTGTACTCATGCTTGAAATGTAATCAGAAGTGGCAGAAATGTAAAACTGACAAACATGTCACAAATAATAACAGATTACATACACAACCACATCTACTAGAAGCAATAATATCACTGAAAATAAACAATAATACAAACATCTGAAGCTTAGACATATGACATGCAAATAAGACGATGGCTAATCTCTGACTCTCATATGGGGAAACAGATGCTGGCAATGGAGGAACTTCCTGTTTTGGTGTTTTCCTGTGGCATGAAGACTTGTTGTGACTGGCTTTAGTGTTGTGTGTGTGCACGTGTGTGTGTGTGCGTTTGTGTGTTTGTGTGTTTGCGTGTGTGGTCTTTGTGGATTTTCTTAGGGAAATGTGAGGTGTTTGCCTTTGGCAATATCCAATAATTCTGATCTGAGAACAGTAAGGTCTGAGGATTCATTTATGTATATGTGTTGAGGGTTTAGGGTTGGTTTATCAGTGTAAGCAGCATTAGTAATAGTGAATCATTCTGAGGTCACCGGTCATTCCCATGAGCACTTCCTGTGGTCTGGAGTCTTACAATATGCACACATGTACTCAACTTCTGTAATCCCACAATTCACACAGTGATCTCGGAAGTGACCCACAGCTAATCCAATTACAATCCGTGTGATAATAACAGGGACAGGAAGTACAGATTCCTCTAGATCTGAAATCTCATCTGTGGATCAGCTTACCATATCAACACCTCACCACGTCTGTCTGCTACTGACTCATCACAGTCTCACCTCAACACAACACTCATTATCATCCTCACAACATTACATTTATGCATTTGGCAGACGCTTTTATCCAAGTGACATACAATGCACTACAAGCTGTAGATTTTATCAATATGTGTGCGCTCCCTGTGACCTTTGGTGCTGTGAACTAATGTTCTACCAGCGAAGCCACTCGAAACACTAGTTTGTACAGAAGAGCTCAATACACTTCAGGGCATTTACATTAATGCATTTACAATAACACTCAATGTCGCATTGCATGCGCTTGCAGTTGTTTTGTGTTATATTCACACTGGTGTTGTGTAGCTCAGCCTTATGTGGCATTCACACCAACCCTGGTAGAGGCAGCAAAAACGCGCTATTTGCGAGTAGTTGGACGCTTGAACATTTTGCGTTTACTCGCTTCATTTGCACGTGAAATTCTAGTCATTCGAGACATTCACACGGAAATTCGCAACATGGGAGGGGCTTCTGCGACTCCGCTCGCTGCCTGTAATCACGTCACTAATAGAGCAAGCTCCTGATTGGTTAACGTGGCGGAATATCTGCCAAAGTTCAGATTTTTCAACTTGCACATTGTGCGCGCTCTGCACTGCGCCTTCCGCGCGTTCCGCACCATTCGTGCATACCACGCCGCAGGATGCCTATTCACGGCTTTGCATTGACTTAACATGTAAATCAATCTTGCTTGCCGCCTCTTCCGCGTCTCAGTGCGTGCACACCGACAGCAACTTTGTCACTGTGTGTTGCCCATCTCTTTCAATAAGGTTGTTAGGATGCGTTCCTAATTTTGGTTGTCCTAGTAACAACTATAAACTAATGAGTAACCGTCCTTTTAGTAAATGACGAAGGACAGATGACGTGAACTCACTCTGCTTCACTCTTATTGGTTTTTGCTCACGAAAGTTGCTCATCTTTTGCATAAAGTTGAACTAAGGGATCTGCACGAATGGTCGAATAATCAATCTGCAATAATAATTCAAATAGAAAAAATGCTATTCGAATGGTTTTTGATTTTAATGCACCACAAGGGTAAAAGCTACTGCTCAAAATATACATAAAAATTATTGTATATTTCTGATTGTTTTAACGCCATTTTTCTGTAGGCTATTTTTATAGAATAATTTTAAACACACTTTTTACAATGTTTTCAACTTAAAAATACTTATATATACAGAATATGAGCTTAGCTTGTTTTTGGATATTTTCTAATTATAAGCCTTCTCTGAACTTCTGACAAAACAAAAAATACATACAATTTTAAAAACATAGGTCTTAATAATTATTTATATTTATTTTTATAAGTTTTATATTAGCTCAGATATGCAAATATTATATTACTAAAATGCCCATCCCTAGTTGAACTGTTCTAAACTTGGTGGCATGGCTGGACACACCCACTTCCGGTTGCCAACGTGTTATCAGAACATGCCAAGTTTCCAAAGAAATGAATGAGATGGCATCGCTCTGCCATTGCTATTCGCTGGTGGTGTGCACACAGCTTTAGTGTAGTTTGTGTTGCTCATATCTGTAGCGCTGTGGTTTCTTTCTTTTAGTCATAAGTGCACGCACACAGTACCTCTTTGACGTAGTGTGTGTCATTTTATATCATTATTCCTGAAAATATTTGTATGAACCTCTTTGTTTGTGATATCACAACCATGAATATTTCTGAACAATGCTCGCTCCTCTGCAGTAGTTTTAGTCGTTGCTCAGGGTGGACCGATTGTCTTATTTCAATGTTTAAATCAGGGTAGTAGATGAACGTTGTGTGGCCTGAGATTGAACGCCTGTAAAAATGTATGTCGGGGTGTGAGATGGGTGTGTTCGGTGGTTACATTCACTTCTGTAGGGTGTGTAACAGGACACCAGTTCATTCTGAGGAAACACACACACACACACACACCACAACACACCCTTAACTTCCTGCTGCACTTGTGTGTTTGTGTTGTCACACATGTGTGTATCGGGCTGCAGATCCCACACACAGATTTTTGAGTCGAATCCACCCTGGTCCTTCATGGCTGGAGAATATTGCTCTCTTTTGTTCTTTTCTCAGTAATCGTGTCCAAGCACACACTTGACTGATTCCAGACCAGCCCCTTTAGGCCAATAATCTATTTATATCATGAGGCTAGTTTGTGTGTGTAAGTATTTAAAGGAATTACTGCTTCATCATTTCAACTGTACAGAAGAACAGTACACTTACACTAATGCACTTATAATTGATATGTCTATGAAGCATGACAGCATATTAAAACTTGCCTTAGTCCAATCTGATTTAAACAATCATGTGTTTAATGTAAATGTCTCTCTCTCTCTCTGTGTGCAGGTGAAGCTAAAAACATTCCTCCATATCCGGGTCCAAATAAAATGCGGGATTGTTACTGCACCGTCAACTTGGACCAGGAGGAAGTTTTCAGAACCAAAACCATAGAGAAGTCTTTATGGTGAGACACATACTGCAAGAAAATACTTATTTAGACATATCTAGTTTTCAGTACAAATATCTAAAATAATTCTAAAATTAAGATGCATTTTCTTGAGGGGCAAAATGAATTAAGAAAATAAGTCTAGTTTTTAGACAAAAAAAATATTTTTTCTTAATTTAAAAAAATGTAAAGAAAAATGTTCTTACCTCATTGGCAGATGTTTTAGGGTGTTTTCACACCTAGATCGTTTGAGCCCTCCAAACGCTCTCAGATCAGTTCAGGGTGTATATGTCAACAAACCAAGTGATCTCAGACCCCCTTAAAAGGACCCAGAAGTGAACCGAACTCAGACCACGTCAGGAGGTTCGCTTTTGGGTTCTTTTGTGGTTCGATTTCTTTTTGATGTGTGAAATCAATGAGGTCCCGTTCCGCTTTGCGTGTCGTTTGGACATTGTATCAAAATCAACTGCTGCACAGAAAGCTGGGGCCTGGGTTCTTATGAAGTCGTGATGTGAACAAGAAAAGGTCTGAGATCACTTCAGTTCTGAAGAGGGCTAAAAAAAGAACTGGGTCCTCTTTTGAGTGCACTATATTGTGAACACCAAAAGGACTGAGATCACATTCAGTTAGTTCCTTTTCTGGTTCACTTCAAGTGAACTGGGTTTGGTTTTTTTAAAATGAACTATATATGAAAACACCCTTAATGTCAAGTTCCCTTAAAGGAAAACACCACAGTTTTTCAATATTTTACTATGTTCTTGCCTCAATTTAGACAAATTAATACCTACCTATCTTTTATCAATGCGTGCACTTCATCTTTGCACAGTGCATTGTGAATGTGTTAGCATTTAGCCTAGCCCCATTCATTCCATAGGATCCAAACAGGGATGAATCCAGAAGCCACCAAACACTTCCATGTTTTCCCTGTTTAAGGACTGATACATGAGTAGTTACACCAGTAAGGATGGTGGCACAAAATAAAACGTGGCAATATTTTAAGTGGATAAAAAATGAGAACTATATTGTATGGTGGAAGAGCACTCACATAGGACGTGGTGTGCGCTGAGCTCGCCGCTGAGTTCAGCGCAGCCAAGATGGATGCCCTGTTTGAATGCCCCTTTTTTATAGGTTGCGCGCGTAATCGTCACAGAGCGCAGTGAACTTTGACCTTGGCGTGAGCTCAAGCTTATTATTAATAAACCACATCTTTTCTGCAAGCTATTGAAATGAATGGGTTTTATAGCGCAGCCCACACCGCATCCTATGTGAAAGCCGCATTAGTTTGCATCACTTTGACCTCTGGCGCAGTAACATCATCACTCCTGTGAGCTCCCCCCCCCCCCTCGCTCAGACTCATTGAGAGAGGGAATGATGATGTTACTGTGTGCCGAGGTTTGTATTAATTCATCTAAGTCGAGATAAGAACATAGTAAAATATTGAAAAACTAGACTTATATCTTATTTATAACCAAACTTCATGATGCATCATTTAATAACAAATATCATCTTCAGAGGCCATTGAGCAACAGTTACACAATCTCACACTCTCATCACTTGTGATTGTATCATGCGGTTGTGTGTTTGATGTTTCTCTTTTTGTTTATGGCAGTCCTTTCTACGGTGAAGACTTCTATTGTGAAATCCCACGCAGTTTTCGTCATCTGTCTTTCTACATTTTTGACAGAGATGTGTTCAGGAGGGACTCCAGCATCGGTGAGCAACATCTCTCCTTTAATCCTCTCGATCCTCATGCCACATAAATCTACTCTTCTCTGTTCACATTTTATGTTTTATATTTTCTATGGCTGTCAAAACATTAATTGCGATTAATCATATAAAAGTAAAGTTCGCTTTTGCATAATACATGTGTGTGCACTGTGTGAAGATTTACATATATATGTGTATTTAGACTTTGATATATTTACATTATATATTAATAAAAAATATACATAAATATACTTTTTCTTAAATGTATACATTTATGTGTCTATTTATATATACATTAATATTTAAATAATTACAAACTTTTATTTTGTATGTGATTAATCGCAATTTATTTTTTGACATCCATAATAGTATGACATGATATTATAGTGTCACTTGATATGACATGTTTCTGACATGTTTTAAGATGTTCAGCACTTCCTGTCATATCTTATTACACTAGTCACAGTTCACTGCACTGACTGTTGTTTCAATCACCCCCGCCCCGGTGCCAGATCTGTAAATGTCTGTCACTCCTGTACAACAGAAGCTGATTGGCCGTGTCGGTGAGGGGCGGGCAGATTTCAGTATATTTTACAGCTAACAGAACTGATCAGATGGTCTCAATGTGTTGAGCAGATGTAGCTGCTCTCTCGCAAAACAAACCACTGCCAATCCATCCAGTACTGCCTAACACATCTCACCATATTCTGTTTATGATGGAACATTTCACAGGCAGCAATTTTCTGCTGAAATAATGAGTGACTGTTAACAGATCAAAGAGCACACAGAGAACCCATTGTATGTAATGATATAATGCGGTACGTTACTACATTCATGAAAAACTCTTGTAGAAAATGTGATTACGACTTGAGCATAGAAAAGTTAGCATGTATGGGTGTGGTTGTTGCTAGGGTATGCAAGTGGTTACTATGGTCTTACTTGTTAAAGTGCCCATGAAATTAAAACTGACAATTCTTATTTTTTAACTCTTTCCCTGCCATTGACAAGTTATTTTGTCAATTAAGAAAAAATGTGCATAAAAACGTGTTCCTGATGAATTTTTATGTTAATCTGCAGTACCAGTACTTACTTACACAATTTATGAAAAAACTGATGCCAGAACGTTATTTACAAATTTTAAACTCTGTGTATGTTTTGATAATCGTTCTGATTCTGATCTCTAACAAAATTCCTTCACAAAAATGCAATTATTTCAACTTTTTGCTAAAAAAAATATTTTTAAAGAAAAATACCCAAATTTAAGGGGTTTTAAGCAACGAAAAAGTACAGATAGGATAAAACGTTTTCCCCATTTTATTTTTGTTTGTTTATTGTTTGTTTAAAAGCAGAGGGTCTGTTCTTTCATTTGATATATTTGCATGTTTATATCTTTCTAGAAAAAAAAATTGTCAAGGTACTTTGTGAAACTTCTGTAAAAATCACAAAAAGTGCTGACAGGCAACTTTTCAAAAAATGGCTGGCGCGGAATGAGTTAATGGAATATTTTAGTGTTCATTATAAACAATTTGTCCGTGATGGTCATTTATTTTTTTAATTCATGTACCCTGTTAAAAAGGAATCAAAATCTGAAAATGTACTTCCACCCTTTGATCCTCTCTGATGATGTCAGCTAGAGAGCACCAGTTAACTCCGCCCCCCTCAAACTGTCAGTCTGCTGCAGTTTTTTTTTATGAAATGCCTACTTTTCTATCCAATCAATTCACAGTAGAAAGCACCTGCCACACCTATTATTTTCCTTGTGTGATTTTCCGGTTTTACTCAGAAATTTGTCACAATACGGAAGTAAAGTCGAACGCAACTTCCTGTTCACAGGGACTATAATGGGGCGTGCACACCAAAGTTTTTACGCCCGCAGCGGGCACATGTTTTCAATTGTTTCCAATGGAAGCTCTGCGTTTTTCAAATAAGCCAGCAGCTATAGCGATTTCGGTGCTCGGTGGTTTTTATGCGCTTGGCGCTGAGTGTTGAGAGTTGAAAGAGATTCAACTTTAGGTGAAAAGCTCCGCTCGTCAATGTCAGTTCTCACACGGCCGCCAAGTCACTGTGGAGGGGCGGGACAAGTATCACAACAACCAACAATATCACAGCTCAAGTATCACAGCTACCAAAGCTCTCGGCTGAAGAAACAGCTGGCAATCGGTGTCCTCCAGGCGTTTTCAGCCGCGTTTAAAAGTTTTGGTGTGCACAACCCCTTAGGTGTTTTAAATGGGTTTCATTCTATTCAGCCAATAAAAACACATTGGCACTGTACATTCTGAACAAGACCTTACTGCGATTTCATGTTACAACATCCTCCCTAGGGACCACAGGTGCAAAATATCTGACTCTGGCATAACATAATAATCTAAATTTATCCAATCACAGAAGAGCTGTTTTATTTGAGTCTGACCAGCAGGAAGTTTATGATTCATTAATAAATAACACAACTTCAGGCCTTAATATGTTACAAGAATTTGTTGAGTAGTTTAGTAAATGTCCTAAAGAAAGTTGAGAGTTTTTGTGTTTGTGACGGTATCACATGTTGAGATGATCTGTGATGTCTCTTTCTTAAGGTAAAGTAGCAGTGAAGAAGGAAGATCTGCAAAAATACCACGGTAAAGACCACTGGTTCCCACTGCAACCTGTCAGTGCTGATTCAGAAGTTCAGGTACAGACTCATGGGTGTGTGTGTGTGTGTGTGTGTGTGTGGGTGCGTGCGTGTGTCTATGTGTGTGTCCTGGCGTTTAAGAACTGTAAATTTCAAAACAAACAGTGTGTATTGACCACAAACAGTGAGTGAATCCTTTTCACCTTCAGCTCACATCATTAACATAAAAAATTCAAGACAACAAACACACTGTAACACACATTATTTCCATTGTGTGTGTGTGTAGATTCACACATTTCAGTAATTTAAGCTTTATTTCCTGGATTGTATAATCTGTGAGTTTGATGTTGTTTTGCGATCGATCAGTTGTATATTTTCGTTTATAGTTGCAATGTTTGATTGACAGAGAGTAGGCGGTCCTTCATAACTGTCAAATCAGGTCAGATAGTGTTTACACTACAAATGCATGGGGATGTTGTGATGACAGAAATGTTTTGGATCTTGTTCACACCTGGTTCACTTAACCTGTGTCTTTATTGTAAGATAACAAACCCTAAGACAGAACGAGATCTGTTCAACAGTATCCCAAACATCTGCATGCATGTGAAGCAGATCTCTTTCCTTACAAACACACAGAGGCATTCATTCAGACGATGAAGAGAGGAAGGATGAATGTGTGTGATGAAGAGGACAGGGTGTCTGTCCATAGAGAACTCATTGTTAAATTGTGTGCCAGTCCGGCCTCTTTATAAGACACATTTGCATATTGATGATGTCAGCTGAAGTTCAACAGAGCAACTTTGTTTCTACTCACAAGAAGATTTTATTGCTTCAAAATTTCTGAGCTCATGAGACTAAATTAACTCGGTTAGGTTTCCTTTAAATACTAACTGTGTCTGTGATGTTTCTTAGGCCTCGTACACATTGCAAACTTTTGGGAGTGACAACCGCATTTAAATGCAGGAGTGAATCCACTAAATGTCTGTTACGTGTCTGTACGAAACAAGGCTCACTCCTGAAAATGATTGACACCGAGATAACCATAGCAACGTTCTGCCTTCTCCTGTGCTCATCACTCACAGCTTTAACCAAAATAATTAAACAGCGTTATGTTTTGCAATAAACCTCTGTCTTGGCGTTGTGCATCGTACACATTTTTGAGGCTGCTGCAGTGTTGCCAGGTCCTCGTCTTTTTTGTATGTACATATATCGTTTTGGCGCATAACTGTTAAGGCTTTTGGCTCATGAAGCGATCAAGATTTTGGTGTTAATAAAGTTTGCAGGTCCCAGTATTTAGATCTTTGAGGTAAAGGATTTGGATTATTTTTGGTTTATTATTGGATTTTTCTTGTTCGCTGTTTTTTTAGTGCAATATCTGGTAACACTAGTCAGCAAATGCTCGTGTCTCAGTCATTTTCTGAAACGTGCATACAGAAGACTTTTTCCCCTTCTATGCATTTATATTTTCAGAAGAGAGACCTGTCATCTGTCATGTCCATGATGCACGTTTAAACACTTTATTAACTACTAGTTGTTTAGTTCGGTTATGTAACTTACACACTATGCAGAGTTTCTGTAAATGCGGTTGTCAATACCTGCATTTTGTGGGAGTTAATTCGGTCGTAGAATGCGGTTGTGAGTCCCGTAAATTACTGAACTGTGTGTGTACAGAACAGGATTAAGAATTAAAAGGTGAAGTGACAACCGAATTAATATGCAGTGTGTACGAAACTTAGTTTGTCCAATCAAAACAGACAAGTGGGTCAATAGTTGATGTAAAATTACTGTGAAATAACAACACTGACATCAGTTTCATATTGAGATTGCTGACTTTCGATTGCGCACATTTAAAAAAAAATCTGAGCATACTTTGAGATCATCTTCTCTAAAGGAGAGATGTGAAATCCATTCAATCTATTTTCAGTCCAAGAGAAAAGATTGTGGCTGCATCTGAAATCTCATACTGTGACAGTAGGTACTGAATTAGATGAAGGATTGTAAAAACAGTATGTTCTATATAGTATGAATATGGATAGTATGAATGAATTTGGACATTCGTCGTCATAACAACAAGTAGTCGTTAACTGGAATGATGTTAAACTAGTGCAATTTAACCACAAGGAACAGCTGTTTAATATATTTATTTGCATTTGAATAGAGCCGCGTTACAGCTTTTGGAATTTTTTTTAATAAAACTGCACCCCTTCGTCTTCTTCTTCGTCGGATAACTCCACTCCTGGGAGCTCACGGGATAGTAAAGGGTCCATCGAATGACCACTTTGGGATCTTGCCGGAAGTAGTAGGTCATAACGGATAAATATTATGAATTTCGGACGTACTACTTGCCTTGCCTACTGCTTTTCATCTACTGTATAGTATGGAAGTAGGCGGATTAAGACGCAGCCTGTGTGTCTTTGATTCATCATCGACATCTCATCTTTTTTCACTTGTTTCTCACATTTTACTTTTCTCTTATTTCATCCTATCTCTCTCTTAATTGCAATTCAATTCTCTCTCTCTCTCTCTCTCTCTCTCTCTATCTCTCTCTCTCTCTCTGTCTTCAGATGCTGGGCGTCACCATGGTAACACTGTTCTTTCTTCCGCAGGGAAAAGTTCACCTGGAGCTGCGTCTCAGTGAGGTCATCACCGACAGTGGAGTCGTCTGCCACAAGCTGGCAACACGGTGAGACAGCCAATTACAAGTTTACACAGCCTGCTCTCAGCCAATGGGAACTCACGAATGGCTGCTCTTGGATCTTATCATCAGTTTCGCACAATTGCCTCGATATTTGTGTGTCAGGCAGAACTTCAGTCACAGCCAGAGACATTTTTCACATGGGGGACAGAAGGTCCAGTTAAGCAGATTGCATTGTGGGATACAGTATTTCATGCAGTGTGACGAGACCTGTGTGTTTTGTGCATACAGTAAACACTGTTTTGTGTTTGTGGGCGTGGTAATCAGAGTCATGTGATCAGTGATGTCAGAGAAGCACACAATCCCAGCAGGTTCTCTGTTAATTATTGGTGTTGTTGTGTGTGTGTGTGTGTGTATGTGATTTGTTGTGTGCGTGTGACTGCACATGTGTTAATGTGTTTTCTTTAGCACCAGAGGCTTTTTTTAAAGAGACTCAATGCCCAAACCAACAATAAATATGGAAAGTGACACCTGCTTTGTGTGTGTGTGTGAGACAGAGTTAATGAGTTGCATCAAAACTTACATGTAAATGTAAAGATTTATAAATAAAGTAGAATAACACAACACAGAATGCACAGAATAAGCTCACGCAACTTATTAAAGAGTAGGCAGTCTTTTGTGGCTGCTTGAACACAAGGTTTACACCACAAAAGCAATCCGGTTGAAAGTGTTTTCGACTACCTCTGAATGTGGTTGAAAGTGGACGAGCTCAAAACGTTTCACACCTGTCTTTAGCGTTGTCCACTTGTGATCCCATCGACGAAAACGCATCTTAATAGCAGGTGTAAACAGCCTCTAACATGTGACCTGGATGTAGTCCACATACACAGTCAAGTCATTTAATCTACATTGACTGGTCAGCGTCACACAAAACTCACCTTACTAACATTATTCCATATTCCCACGTCTTGCGTCTGCCCCATATCTCGGAGCTCTTGCGTCTGCCCCATATCTCGGAGCATTGTCCACTCCACCATCGGCTCCGACAGAATCCTGAATTTGCTGTGAACGCATGTGCATGTCTTTGAATGAATGTATGTGCTGGACTGTCAGTTTGATAAATGAAGATTAGGTGTACATATGTGTGTGTGTGTGTGTGCGCGCTCATATAAGCTCTGCGTGTGTTTCTTCTGCGTCAGTGATCTTACGTCTGTACTAAAACACTCTGTGTAATGAGTTTAGAGTCACAGCGGTTCTTTCTCAAGAGATTTATGCGTTCATTTTAAGACACAATGCTGCTCTCTACATCTGAACTGATTGATTCACTGCAGGACTGATGATTCACTTCAGCTTTCTCTAAAGTATATTTTAAACATTACACTTTGATCATATTTTTGTAAATCTGAATGCTTAAAGGTCACATAACACACACACACAGTTTCTGTCAATCTCATGTTAATCTTGGGCAGTGTTGTAGTCGAGTCCTATTTAAGGTCAAGACTAAGCCCAGATAAAGCTGGATGTAGATTCGACACTCAATCTCTGGTCTGGGTCTTGACCATAGACTGCAAAAAAGATGGACGTAGTGTCTGTGACGTCACCCATAGGTTTGTGAAGAGCATTTTTGAAGCTTAAAGTTGTCCGTGCCTGCTGTTGCCATCTTGGCCGTGCGTCACCGTGCATCACTCGCGGAAAACCGAAAATGGGTAAAGAGGTGGGACGTGGGTGAAGCTGAGGTGCCTGGATGCTGAAACCACGCCCACCTGGCTCGACTCTAGTAACAGCATTGGCAGTTCACCCATCACTCAAGTGGCCACACCCTTAATTATGCAGAACTTTAAAAATTAATATCATTTAAACAGATGAGTTACAAAAAATTCTCCCTCCTTACAGTTGACATGAAGGGCAAAATTAGCTAGACAGATCAAAAACACTTTTTGTACCAAGCTGTAAACATATTATTTTCTGCTGTAAAGTTGGACATTTTAACATGGAGGTCTATGGGGATTAATCACTTTTGGAGCATTTATCTGCTAGTCGATGAATTGCAGTTTAAGTCACTTCTGTATTGTCTTCATCAGAGAGATCGGAAGGTTGCACGTCGATCTTTACTAAGGGGGTCACACATCGGACGAGAAGAGTCGCGCCATAATTCTAAAAACAGAAACACATTATTTTCTATTAATGTATGCACACCGGCCACGGCTGTTAAAATCCCTGTTGCGCCACTCACATAGTTTACCATTAAATGACATCATATTTGTCCCAAATCGTTAGCGATTAACATTGGCTGCTAACGTATATTTTGCATTTTGAAGTAGACACTATCTGACAAAGCTCGCACTATTTAATGTGCACTTCCAGTGTACGATACCTCAGAGTTGTTCCGACCCCCTTCACACTTGAGTTGGATTGAACTACAGCATGGATCTTGGGTACTTATAGAGTAATATTGCATCCTTTATATCTCCAAAGTCTTTTAGTTTTGATTTATTATCATTTTCATTTTAAATAACACTGACAGTTATTAAATCTATTATCAGTATCCATAGAAATATTTCACCAGACATGTAGGCATAAAATAATGTTGTCAGTTTAATAAGACATTGAAGTGGTTCAAACCTGTGCACGTATGATCTTAATGACACTGAGGTGTTGAGTTTTGAAAACTTTATTTGACACTTGCATTTGGTTTGTGTGTCATATCAAACATCATGTGATTGTTTTTATTCAGGTATAGACCTGCGTGGTACGTCACTGCTGCTGTATTTATAGATGGTTGAATGACTGGGCCATGCGGGATTATATAAACCGGCTTAACGCATCGGAAGAGCTCGGCTGAGACATGATGATCTGCTCTAAACTCACTTCATTCATTAAATGACCAACATACAGTATAACTCATCTTACATGATGGTGTGAACCAGTGTGTTTTCTGCTGATGTCAGGACACAACATGAGCTAAACTCTGATTGGCCAGAAATGACATCATTTATAAGATAGTGTTTTGAAGTGGTTTGTGACGTGTTTGCTGGCCATATTAGGTTTTTTTCGTAAGTAATGTGTGTGATGCATTTTCATGCCAAACTCACCACTGTTAGTTGTAGGTTGCAGGATGTTGGTATAGTTTTTCAGAATAAGATGATTCAATCCTTCCTTCTGGGCAATCTTATTCAGGTGAACATCATTAATCTGGTCTCTTTGTCTCTTTTACCTCATACATTGTTGTGGATCTTAATGTTGCTCTTTTCCTTCACAGGGTTTTGGAGTGTCAGGATCTGCCGATAGTGAACGGTCAATGTGACCCGTATGCAGCCGTGTCATTACTCGGCCCTTCCAGGTAACGTCAGATCTCACCGAGAAACGTCCCTGCTAATCCAATTTACAAATGCCAGTTAAGTGTTTGCAGTGGCACGATTCCCACGATGCTCTGGGTCATTGAGATGAAGTCATGAAGAACACTGTTACTCTTCTGCTATTGGCTAAATGCATTGCCATGGAAACACATGTGGACTGTTGGTTTCTAGAAGATGTCACTGCACATTTATAGAAACTGTGTGACAATGTTACGCTCATCCTGTCTCAGATCATCAGATTTAATCAGGACGAGCAGGTGCTCAAAGTATTCAAGGAGCACATTTTTCATTATATTTAAAGTATCATTTATTCTCATCCTGTTCTGGGTATATATTGTATATTTATATGAAAGGTAATGATAATAAAAACAGGATTGATGGGTATAATTTGGAGATATAAACAAGAGTGGAGGATGCTCTCTTCACATCATTCTTGTTAAACAATAATAATAAGTAAGCACACACGTTGGATTAAAGATATCTTGATAGTGCACTAAATTACTAAAGGTGTCTGAACATGAGTGATCATCATGTGGGTCATTTTATTTGTGACTAAATTATTATTTATGATTTTTACTAAAAGTGAAATACTTCACAAAAGAGGGCCAAAGGAGCGCAATCTGGTTAATTTATGATAGCTTGAAAGAGGCTGTTAAACCTTCTATGATGGGTTAGTTAAACTGTGTTCATCTGTCATCCATCACAGGTCAGATGCCAAGAAGACTAAAGTCAAACGTAAAAACAACAATCCTCAGTTTGATGAGATCTTCTTCTTTGAGGTATGAACTTTAGAAAGATGGCACACGTTCACATTGACTAGAAAGGTTTGTGTTTCATATGATAGATTAACAGTAAATCTCTTCAGTCTAATATGAAACTGTGAATTGTTCTTATTTGGAGTTTAAGGTGTTTTGAGTGTCGTAATACTGACGGCTTGTGGTTTCTCACTTTAAAATGTGCACACGCTCTAACTTTCAAAACACCTGACATCTACTGAAAACACAACAGATATTCACTATAATGTATATGTGCGTTTGTAAATGCCATTGCGCAGGTTTCAGCTCAGTGATCTGTTTATTTCCCAGAATCCTCTGCAGTGCTTGTGCTGATGTTTAAAGAGAAGTCTGTTGTATGTTGTATTTCTGTTTCTTATATCACTTTACAATCCTTGATGTGTTTTCTCTCTCACACACACACACACACACACACACACACAGACATTAACACGTCACAGAGGACATCAGGAGACAAGAGTTTGATTGATTGTTACGGTACATTCACACGGGGCGTCTGTGTTAACGCTTCTCATTTACTTTGAATGGGTGACGTCATGCGTTGTGAATCTGTCGGTATCACGTCACTGGCATTGGTTGCAGCAGAAGTTAAACATTTCTTAACTTTTCAAGTGCGAATGCAGATGTCAGCCAATCACATCGTCTTATGCAAATGACCTAGTGCAGAGCCAGCCAATTATGACCGGAGAAAAAAGGAGCATGTGTTGCGGGGACTGTGATTGGCTGTTGGCCACGCTTTAGACACGCCCTCTGTGTGAATGTACTGCTAGACATAATCTTCTTCAATTATGTTCATCTTCATCATCATCATCACCAGAGTGCCTTTCATGCCTCATATGACGTGTTATTTTAATATGAAATGTTTGAAAGAATCAAAGTGCAAATCTCTTTAGATATTTCACAGATAGTCACGGATATTTCAGTATGATCAGATCAGTAATCATCATATCATTGCTCTGATCTCTTTATAGTTCAGATATTAACTCAGTGACTTTATATATCACATCAAGCTGTAGTTAGTTATTTTATTTTTAATGGTTTATTCTTTAAGAAATCAACTTGCAGCTCCGCCTCTCCTTTAACTCGTTGAACTTTAATCATCATTTATAAACAAACTAACAGAAGAGATCCGTCAGGTCAACCCTTTACCTAAAATATTTCTGTATGGTTGTGTGTGTTTCTCTGGACATTGATAAAAGTGTTTTTAACAATCATTTCATCCTTAATCAGTGAGTCAAGTGATTTCATTTATTCTTTTAGGAGATGATTTATTTAAGTAGATGTTAATGTTAAAGATTTAGATGCACGTGTTAGAAATGTTTAAAGAGTCTCTTTCTGTTTCATCTGACAGGTGACCAAACCGCTCAGCTACACCAAACGCCAGTTTGATGTTGAAGAAGATGATGTGGATAAACTTGCACTCAAGTGAGTCTGAATTTGCATTAACAAACATCTTTAAAATAATATCCATTCACTTCTGAAACATCATTGTGTATATAAAGCAGATGTACAGTATATGATTGATGTTCTCTTTCATCTCAGGGTGGA
Organism: Misgurnus anguillicaudatus; assembly: GCF_027580225.2. NCBI lineage: Eukaryota > Metazoa > Chordata > Actinopteri > Cypriniformes > Cobitidae > Misgurnus > Misgurnus anguillicaudatus. Next base: position 48,744,890 of record NC_073339.2, read on the forward strand.
TCTGTGGACCGCCAGCAACCTGAAATTTGGAGATGAGTTTCTGGGAGAGGTACGAGTACCACTGAAGGTACTGGGACAGTCGGGCGTTCACGACGCATGGTACGACCCTCATGACCTCACAGTCTGTCTCTGTAATTAATGATGTTGTGATGTAAGAGCTCATGACTGTTCTTCTACTCTCAGGTACTTCCTTCAGCCCAGAGATAACGGTAACAAGTCAATTAAAGCTGATGAGCTGGGCTCACTAAGACTCAACATCATTTACACAGAGGATCACGTGTTTCCTACCGAACATTATAATCCTCTCAGAGACCTGCTGCTGCATTCTGCACACGTCGAGGTGTGTGTGTGTGTGTGTGTGTTTGTGATGATGGTTTTCATATAATTATCACTGTGTAAACATGAGCGCGTGTGTGTTTGCATCACAGCCCGTCTCTGCGTCTGCTGCGCACATTTTGGGCGAGGTGTGCCGAGAGAAACAGGAAGCGGCCGTCCCTCTGGTCCGACTCTTCCTGCACTACGGAAAAATTGTGCCTTTCCTCAGTGCCATTGCACATGCAGAGATCAACCGCACACAGTGAGTCACTATAAAAATCTCTCTCACATATAAAGGAATAAATGATCAATCATGTTGTTGGTCTGTGGAAGAAAAACTCTTTGGCTGAATGTTTGAACAGACTGTGCAGATGTTTCTGATGTGCATTTAAAGTTTTTTCTGCTCCTCGTGTTAGGGATCCAAACACCATCTTCAGAGGAAACTCCCTCACATCTAAATGCATCGATGAGACCATGAAACTGGCTGGGATGCATTACCTGCAGGTCACCCTAAAGCCTGTGATTGATGAGGTTAGTCTCTTACACATTCACATTTCTCACATACTCATCAAGAACATCTTATTTTAAGACAAAAATACTAAGTAAGAATAAGAAAGTCATTTTTTGCAGGGTTGGGATCAAACCTCAATGCCTTTGAGCTGATAATGCAATGCAATGCTTTATCTATTGAGCTATTCCTCATGAACACATGAATGAATGATGTTTAGTTCACGTGTTGAAAAAAGATGTGTGATGATACTTGACTTTGCATCTAATGAATGATGAAACTGTTAAAATATTACACTTAGATTGAAGTGGATGGTCAGAGAGATGTTAGAGACAGAATATATCATAGAGACTCATGGGTAAAGCTCTTGACTGGTAACACTAAACAATAGTGGTAAGTTAATAATAGGCTATGTAAAAATCCTGTTAACGTCTACTGTTTCATGTCTCTGTAGATTTGTACTGACCACAAACCATGTGAGATTGATCCTGTCAAGCTGAAAGAGTCTGAGAATCTGGATACAAACAGGGTGCGTTACACTCGTGTGTGTGTGTGTGTTTTGTGTAGTTCAAGATCAAATAAAACACATTTATTATTTTATTTAAATACCATACTGAGGAAAAAAGCTTATAATGCAGTTAAATGTCAAAATATCAATAAACGTACAACACAATATATTGCTTCATTAGCTGAAATTATGAGATTAAAAGCTAATTCACATTTGTGTTGTAAAGCAACTTTAGGTTTAGACTTGTAGAGATGATCTACACATCCATGAATCTTTGTTATGAGACGCTGGAGTATATCGTGTTCATCTGTAAGTGAAACCGTATCAATTTCTGTCCACAGGAAAACTTACGGCATTACGTGGACCGCATCTTTAACGTCATCACCAGCTCAGGCGTCAGCTGCCCGACGGTCATGTGCGATATCTTCTTCTCTCTACGAGAATCTGCAGCAACACGTTTTCAGGGTAACGGCTTACACACCATCATTTCATTAGCACAGATTCATCAGAGAAATCTGGACATTATTATAATATAATCAGAAAGACATTAGCATTAAAAATCATCCTGTAGTCGTGGGTTTATTACTAAGCCAGTGCATATCGCCACCTTCAGGTCACAGATGAGCACTGCAGCGAGTGTTATTTGACATTATTCAGAGATTGATGAAGATGTTTTTTGTTGTGTTGCAGTTGATCCAGACGTGCGGTACACAGCTGTCAGCAGTTTTATCTTCCTCCGGTTCTTTGCACCTGCAATCTTGTCGCCAAATCTTTTCCACCTGCGACCGCATCACCCGGTGTGTATCACATCATGTGAAGTCTTGTTAATGTCTGTGTTCATGTGGCAGAAATTAAATTAAAATATTCTTCCTTTATCAAGGATCCGTGCACATCACGAACCCTCACTCTCATATCCAAAACCATCCAGACTCTGGGAAGTCTCGCCAAGTCTAAATCTGTGCGTCTGGATTTCTCTATATAGACAATCAATAATGCTCCTCTGTGCCACGTAATGATGACAAACATGTTTCTCTGTATCTGATGCAGGCAAATTTTAAAGAGTCTTACATGGCTGCCTTCTACGATTATTTCAATGAACAAAAGTATGCAGATGCTGTAAAAAATGTAAGTGAATTGTGCAGATTTTTACTTTCTAATTGTACACTTTCATTTATGAATACGTGAGGATGTCTTTACATAAGATAACAAAATGTCACTGCATGTAATGTGACCCAGATAACAACAGAGATTAATAAAGACACAGATGTACTGACTTCACTAAAATCACACTGACATCAGATGATTAAATATGTCATTTAACACAGATATAATCAGACATTAATACGATTTTGGTCTGTGTTTCAGTTTTTGGATCTGATATCATCATCGGGTCGCTGGGATCAGAAGAGCATTGAGACGCCCATCATGCTGAAAGAGGGGTCAGTTACACGTGTGTTTGTGTGTGTGTGTGTGTGTGTGTACGTGCGTGTGTGTGAGGACATATGAGCATGTGTGTATGTGTTTGTGTTCCTCTGCTGGACACAGGTGTGTTAAACTGGGTATAAAGAGATTTGATGTGAAAGCCTCTGGCAGGTAAGAGACATCTGCATCAGATGCCTTTGTGACCTTTGACCCTAAAGATGAGCCTTCTTATCATGTTTATAGCATCCCAGTGTTTATGATCTATTCATATACAAATTAGGAAGCACACAGAATAAAGACATCCAATAATGAATGTAATGTAGTGTAATGTAGTGTAGTGTAGTGTAGTGTGTAGTGTAGTGTAGTGTAGTGTAGTGTGTAGTGTAGTGTAGTGTAGTGTAGTGTGTAGTGTAGTGTAGTGTGTAGTGTAGTGTAGTGTGTTTAGTGTGTAGTGTAGTGTAGTGTAGTGTAGTGTAGTGTAGTGTAGTGTAGTGTAGTGTAGTGTGTAGTGTAGTCTTTTCCCCTTCAGTGTTAAGTGTGATTTATAGTTGTGTTTAGCCTGATGTGCACCTCTGCAAAATTGTAACAATGCGTCCATTCTACGTGGACCGTAAACGCTGTGATTGGTCTGCCAAAACCCCTCCCATCAGATCCTTCGCTAACGATAGTAAAAACAAAGATGGGTCAAGTTGAGGAGTGATAAACTCAAGCAACCTGACAACCTGAGGGGTCGGTGCCAGCTGCAAATGGGCGAGTCAGTCTCAAGTGGGTGGGACTTTAGCCTCAAGTGGGCTGCACAAATCTCCAAATGATTTTGATTGGTTTAATTAATGTCATTTGCATTGTGGCCGTAATGAGGAAGTTTGTTGCGATCATTACTCATACATGTAGAATGATTTCAGGACTGTCAGGACTTACAGAAACATATATTATACCCTAAACCACAGTGAGGTTTTAAAGTTTGAGAGCTTGACTTTAACTACGTTATCATTGTGTAAATGATAGGAGAGGTAAGCCCCACTCATTTGTTTGGCGTAAGCTCCTCCCAGCGATATCTACTTTATCTACTCGGTTCTTGCAGGTTGTTGGTTATATGATGATGTCAGAATGATTGGATTAATAATATTAAGTGAGTTATTTTCAGTGTGTGAATCAGACCGGAGGGAATTTAAGTTAGACTTTAACTGGTTTAAAGCTCTTTAAAGGTTTTTTGTCCTCTTTAACCTTTACTGTCCTCCATCTTTCTAGATTCATGATCAAACGCGCTCAGGGGCGAAACCGCTTCGGTCTGAAGAACTTCAAGAAGAGATGGTTTCGTCTCACTAACCACGAGTTCACCTACCATAAAGCCAAAGGTAATTCAAGAGGTTTGTCCTTCACTCTCATTACAGGTGTCTCTCTGTCTGTCTGTCTGTCTGTCTGTCTGTCTGTCTGTCTGTCTGTCTGTCTGTCTGTCTCTTATTATCAGATCATATCTGTCACGTTTATATTGAGATCTGTCACACATACAGATATAATGCTATAGCTTTAGAAAGACACATGGGGTGACACTGATATATGTGAACAGAAGAAACACACACTGTCTGTGTATATGAAGCTGATATTGTTGTGTTGTTGTGTTTTGTCCAGGAGATGGCGCTCTCTGCAGTATTCCTATAGAAAACATTCTGGCTGTAGAGAGACTGGAGGAAGAGTCCTTTAAAATGAAAAATGTAAGAAATACAAACATCTAACAATGAGTCTGACGTCAGAGCTGTTAGGTTTCATTATCTAGTCATCTTTAGGATGATAAAAAACACCTTTTCCTTCTGGGACTATATATTGATGACATGCAGGCAGTGATGTAACACTAGTATCACAGAGCTTGATTCATAATAATCTTACTGTCAACATTAAGAGCACTTGTGCTCCTCTATCTAAAGCAGATCTATTTCTTTATATTTTGTTTGTTTTTCACCAGATGTTTCAGGTCATCCAGCCAGAGAGGGCGCTCTACATCCAGGCCAATAACTGTGTGGAGGCCCGTGACTGGATCGATATCTTGACTAAAGTCAGTCAGTGTAACCGCAAGCGTCTGAGCACCTATCATCCGTCTGCTTACCTCAACGGCCATTGGCTCTGCTGCAAGATGTCTGCAGACGCAGCGCCCGGCTGTACGCCCTGCACGGGGTGAGACGCCTTTAACGCAGTCGTGTCCTCACGTCTACTCAATAACTTTGGTGTTAAATAGGAAATAGATCGATAGATATATCAGACTCAACATCTCTAACACAGTGATTTAATTCAGGCTCATGTTCATGATTTGAAGAGCACAAACACCAAGATGATTTAAAAATCTTATCAGAAGTAAATTTGGGTTGAATGAATGTTAAGTTTGTTGTTGTGATTTTTGCAGTGGTCTTCCTGCAAACATTCAGCTGGATGTGGATGGAGATCGAGAGACTGAGAGGATTTATTCACTCTTTAACACGTATATGTCTAAACTAGTGAAGATGCAGGGTGAGCGATGATGACTTAACATAAACGCAAACCTAATCAGATTAATTTACCTTTACTAAAACTACTGTTAAATAATGTAGATGAGGAATCCAGTCATTTTGTTTCTCTCTTTCTCAGAGGCGTGTGGCAGTAAATCAGTGTACGATGGGCCCGAGCAGGAGGAATACTCCACGTTTGTGATCGATGACCCGCAGGAGACGTACAAAACTCTGAGACTCGTCATTTCAGCCGTTCAGACGCTGGAGCAGCAGCACATGCAATATAAACGAGACAAGTTTAGAAAGACCAAGTATGGCAGCCAGTGAGTATCACACTAAACCAACTTTTTCAAAACAGTTTTTATTGGGCAAAGCATTGTAGAGAATAAACACAGGTTTAAACTGAAACTGAAATCATTTTTTTTTGTAAATGTTGTGTAAATGAAGCACAGTGTAACACGTATATTGTGTTTGTGTTTTCAGGGAGCATCCAATCGGTGATCAGAGTTTCCAGTGTTACGTACGTCAACATTCAGAAAGCACCACATACTCCATCTGAGCCGTCAGTGATCTTCACAGTGACATCACAGATACAGGACACTTCTGACAGCTGTGATTGATTGACAGCGAGAGAAATCGCTGCAGTTTTATATCACAGCAGCTTTCTCCGTGACAGAGGCACTTTATACGTCACATGATCCTGTGGACGCCTCACGGCACGTTTTAACATTTTAAGATGTATTTTTAACAGAAGAAGACCAGAAGAAAAGCTCTGGATGTTTTTATGAACTGAGTACTCAGTTTTACTGTAAGTCTTCAGGACTAAACATCAGCTCCCAGAATGCTTTGCTGTCAGATGGAAAATCTGATGGAGACTTGAGATTGAATCTCAGATATTTACTGTAATCAATGTTTATAACTCATATAATGAGATTAATACTTCGTTCAGACACTTCAGTATTGTTTTGTCCCTTTTCAAGCCCCTCCCACTGATGTTACATGTCAGCCAATCATCACGCCAGATAAAGAAATGCTGCATTATGGGAAATGTAGTTTTGTGTATTGGAGTATGTGGTGTGACACTAAGAGTTTATTAGTTTCTCATTGCTTCAGCTTTCTTTAATCAAATCATGGGTTAGGTTATAGTTATGTAACCTGTTGAAAACCCAACCTAACTACCTTTGTATAAGCAGATGATCGGTTACGTCTCTGTGTTTGTTGTGTGTTGTAGGTTCTCCTTTATCTCTGCGTGTGTGTTCATCAATGATAAATATTTGATGACCTGTCAAGATGAGTTCAGCTCAAAATCAAAAAAGAAAAGTATAGTTTGGATATAGAAAACGTTTTTTTAAAGACAGTTCTTGACTAGATTTTCATAATAATGAAACAAATTTACCCAAAATGTTCAGTATTGTTATGCAATAAAGCGGTTTATGACTGTAATGCATAAACAGTAATACATTGTTAAAGTGTTAGCTCATCTGGTAAAGCAGTGTGCTTGCAACAACAGGGTTGTGGGTTCAATTCCCAGTAAATCAAAACTGATAGTGCCGTACTTCTTTTTATTGATTTTGATTTAATCATGGTATTAGATGACTTTTTATAGTAATACAGTATTTTTATGCAATATTTTTTGTTTTACAAAAATGAGAATGGCAAATATAAATAGAATGACAGAAAACCCTTTCAGAATGAAAATGTCTGAACGTCGGTCATTATGCAGTCCAGGCTTTATTTTCTTTATGCAAAATAGAAATGATTTATTTATAGTTTCATATTTATATTTGAGTGAAATATAACCCAGATAGATTTGTTCACACTGTCAGTCCAAATCCGATTGAAATCACATTTAGAACGTGTGAACGGCCAAAAACAACACTTTTTTTAATGTGTTTCGGGAGTGTTTCCAGCTTTTGTGTCCATACACATTTCTGATGTACATATATGTTAACATACAGTCATGTGATGCATGTTTTATTGATGTGGTCTTCATTTTAGTACGGTCCATATTTTCTTCCCAAAATGAAAACCTATTTATTTTTATATCACAGAATGATGCTTTTGTGGTTTTAAAACTCCAGACGCACAGTATAAATGAATAATGCAATAATGATCTTTTTTTGTTAAATCTTAGATTAAGAAACTATTCAATGTAAATGTGTGATGATGATGATGATGATGATGTGTACAGAACTAAAGGTTTGATCTGTGGATCCAAATGAAGGCAATAGCAAACTAATAATATCTGTGTTTGACTTATTTTCCATTGTGTTAAAAAAGAGATTCAGAAAGTCATTAAAAATATTGAGTTGTTTAATGTTATTTGGTCATATTGACTGTTCAGATGATCATTGTTATGGCTTTCTTATGTAAATGTTCATTTGTCTCAGATGTTTCTTTTAAATCGTAGCAATAAAACAAAGTTCAGATGAGTTTTTTGTTGGAAGAATATTTTAGGTTGATATTAAGATCTCTGACTTTTGATCATCTGATCTGAGTAGATTTCTGAAATGACTGTAAACTTTCTTTCAGGAGAGACTTCTGAGATTTCAGCAATAATCTCAGTTTGATTTTCATTAAGTATTATGAGATAATAAATAAAGAGATCTCATATTTCTTCAGCTATTATAAAACACATCATATTGGCTTTGTTTATTATTATCAACGCAATGGGAAAATGTGAGATTAAATATCATTATTATCTCATCTCACCTGTTTGTGTCATTGTTATCTTTCAGTTATCTAACCCTTTACAGTAGTGAACAGAGGGCTACTAGTTAGCCCATAGTTAACCGATAATGAGCTGTGTTTGGTGAAGTGTTCACAGCTCATGATCGATTCAACTCTTTTGTTCCGATCACACGACTCACATTCAGCGGGAATCTGAAGTTTCTCCACGCGGGGAATCTTTAACAGAAAGTGTCCGGATTCCGTGACTCAAACAGCGGGATGATGTGTGGACGCGACGCGGCGATTAGCGGCTCTCTGCTCGGCCTCCTCCTGCTGCTGCTCACCGCTAAACTCAGCGACTCGCAGTCATGTGAGTAAAACTCAACCGAACCTTATAAACTCATATTATATAACAACAACATCATCATAAACATCGTGCTGAACTGAGTTACTGTAACTTGACAAGCAATCTACAAACTTTAAACATCAAAATCAAAGTGATATTAAGGTATCACAGTAAAACTCTGCTTATATCACTTTCATTGTGATTTATTGATGTTATCGCGGTGTTTTGAAAGAAACTTTACATTACTGTACAGAATGATACGAAATATTTAAGACATAATGTTTAAACGTACGATCTTAAAGGGTTAAAAATAGACTGACGTTCACACATGTAAGAAAATCGCATTGTTTACAATATAACACAGAAATAAGAGAAAGCGCGCGCTGCTGTATCGTGTTTACGACAGTTACATCGCGTGACGTCATCACAAGAACAGCGGTGCGCGAAATAAAACTTTAACAAAACCACAAGAACTATATTTGACAACATTTATTATGCTCTTGTAGTGTAGAGAAACTCAATTTAACAAAATAAAAAGAAATTGCCTTTAAGTTATGTACAAAGTATCTAAAATTTCCCTCAACCCAGCAGCCGTTTCAACGTTAATTCACCGTTGAATTAACGTCAAGGACAAGGTTGAATCAACGTTGAATTACCTTTTAATTTTGCAAATTGAATCAACAGTGAACAAACAGCTGACATTATTTTAACCAAATTTCAACGTTGATTTTTGAGCATTTCATTACCCTTTTACAACCTTTTTAGCATTGACTTTGAAACAAGAACTGACTTTATTTCAACCACATTTTAACATTGAAGGTCGGTCATATACCTGCTAGGAAAGTTAAATAAATAAGTTTTACAATATTAAATGGTGTATATTCATCCAGTGAATTTGTCCAAAAAGATTACGAATTGTAAGTAGATGTGACAGAAACCACAGAACATTTATTTGATCATTGTGTCAATGTTGATAAATATTTATGACTGTCTTGACCAGAAAATACCTCACAGTACATGACATATAGACTGATTAAGAACAATAATATTGATAATAAATAATCATACACAAAACATGCATTTCATAATAAATTTGTTTCCTCTACCAACGCTATGATGCAAAACAAAAATGCTACTAATATTGTCTCCATCATTCAGGAATATGACCTAAATCAAAAGCTATCAAAAAGTTTTCTTTGCTTGTTTTTTTTTCTTCTTTTTTGTATTTGCTGTATGCACCTGTTGCTTACAATGTAAAGAGGTGTATTGAACTTTGAACTTTGATGCCACATTGTTTGTACATGTTAATGTTGTCAAATAAAGTAAAACGAAAAACCCAAATTCACCATCAGAGCGTGTCAGCGTGTTGAAGATGTTTTATAAGACACAATAAACGTAACTTCTCATGTGCCAGATGAATAAGTGTACTATAGTAAAAGTGTGTGTTTAGTTCTTTCACAGAATCGAGCTCATGAGTTTCTTATGAGACACAGACGAGCAAACACAATGTTTGAAGAGCACAGGAAAGGTAATTTAGAGCGCGAGTGTATCGAGGAGCTGTGCAATAAAGAAGAAGCTCGAGAAATCTTTGAGAACAATCCAGAAACTGTGAGTTCTCATCCACATCAATATTCCCTCACTGATCAATGATCGCATTATAATCAGTCTTTATTTCTTTTCTAGGAATATTTCTATCCCAGGTACATCGGTAAGTCATATTTGTGAAAAAACACACAAACTTACGGTAAAAAGAGTTTGGTCGGTAATGTGAGATTGCGTCAGATGACCTCTGGGTTTGTGTTTCAGTGGCCGTCAGGTTATAATCTGATTGTGAAACTGTTTTGGGCTCAATGCCATTTATTCACAAACAACACATTCAACTGTCAATGATCTCATACTGATTTCTCTCTTTTACACACATTGCACAAATTATGTTGTTGCACAACTCTTGACTTCAAGCTGAATGAAATAAATAAGATCATAACACTGTGTGTGTGCGCGCGTGCGTGTGTGTTGTAGTTTGTTTGGGGTCTCACCGGGTGGGCATCACTAATCCAAACTCAGTGCCGGGAATCCCTCAGAACCTCCGGACGTGCGTGCGAGGTGAACTCTTTTTCATTGAGCAGTGTTGATATTGTGTAGCTGCTTGTGTATATGTTTGTAATGTTTTGTGTGTTGTTTTTAGAGATCAGTAATCAGTGTCTACCTCTGCCGTGTAAAGCGGAGGGTTCTGAGCGCTGTGTGGACGGTCACGGTTCTTACACCTGTGTGTGTAAACCGGGTTGGACGGGTCAGCAGTGTGAGGAAGGTGAAGGTTAAATCCACACATCTACAGAAACACACTTCACACACAGGGTACTTTGTGTTGTGTTGTGTTGTGTGTCTCTGGTATATGCCATGTTTTCTGTATCTCGTGTGTTTTTATTATTCTGAGTTTGTGGCAGCACATAGAAGTCAAATGTTGTGAAATTTGGCAAATGTTTGATGTTATTTTGGTGTTTTCTGCAGTGTTTGATCAATCGTGACACTAACAGGCCAAAAGTCATCATAACTTTATTAACTTAGTTTCAAATCTTTCTTTTATAATGAAACACAGATTATAATGTTACACATAGGCTTTGTGCCCAGCTGCACTACTTCCTGAACTTCAGCCAGCTCCGTGTTTCCTGTCTGCCATTATTGGACAAACTGATTAATCCAAGTGTGCCTGACCTCAGTAGTCACAACAACAATAATCAGACACACCTGGATTAATCAGTTTGTCCAATAATGGCAGACAGGAAACACGGAGCTGGCTGGAGTTCGGGAGGTAGTGCAGCTGGGCATAAAGCCTATTTTCATGTCATTTGACTCTTAAAGGGTTACTTCACCCAAAAATGTAAATTCGATCATCAGCAAACAGCTGATTGTGGCCATTGACTTGCATAGTAGGAAAACAAATATTATTGAAGTATTGTCATAAATGATGATAAGCAGACAGTTGGGTTCCATCATATTTGTTTTTCCTACTATGGCAGTCAATGGTTACAATCAGTTGTGCGCTTATCATCATTTATCAAAATATCTTCATTTGTGTTCATCAGAAAAAAAATAATTCATACAGTTGTATGACAGAATTTCTATCTCTTGAATGACTTTGAACCGTTTTGAGTTTATGACTCAGATTATGTTGATTTGAATCTTCAGTAATGTATGTTTGTTGGTTATGATTATTAAACATCAGAGTAATAAAGGACAATATGTGTATTGATAGGATTTCTTCTCTGTGTTTGTTTACAGATATAAATGAATGTGAAGAGCCAAATGTGAGTTGCAGTCAAACGTGTCACAATCTTCCAGGCAGTTTTAAGTGCAGTTGTGAGCGAGGTTTCTATACACACGATGACATTCACTGCTTCGGTGAGCTCTTTATTAATATCAGATCTCAGTCTTCAGTCTTGTGCTCAAGTGTTTGGTTCAGATCCAGGTTGAGTTTGAGATCCAACAGCTGTTCCAGGAATTCTTGGATTTTCCTGTAAAAGGGAAACATGATTCCTGTTCAGCTGTGTGGTCCTGTGTAATACTGAAACCACAGAAGTCAAGAAACTTGTGCAGAGCTAAACATTTACATCTCCTTCAGATTAACAGCGATGTTTTCCCCAGTGCTTCTATCAACCCAGAAAATGTGCAAAAGATCAACCCAGTAACTTAGTTTTGGAAAACCATTCTCTACGAGCATGTGAAAATATAGGTCATTGAAATTTGGCTCCCTTTGTGATGTCAGAAGGGCATCTTATTATAATAACCCCGCCCCTTAATCTGCACTATCCAACCACAGCACTGAGATTTAGTGCAAAGATCAGCTCATTTGCATTTTAAAGGACACACACAAAAACTGCACATTTTTGCTCACACTTACAAAGTGGCAATTTTAACATCTTATAATAAATGATCTGTGGGGTAATTTGAGATAAAACTTCACATATGTACTCTGGGGATACCAAAGATTTATTTTACTAAAAAAGACTCCTTAGTCTCCTTTAACTTACACTATCATATTTATCAAGCACTTTTCTTTGATCTTAATCAGGATTGATAGACTTCAGTGGATTCAGTGGAGGTCAAGAGATAATGAAATGATCTGTAAATACACACAGTGATGTTTAATGATGTGTGTTTTATTACAGACATTAATGAATGTGTCATGTATCCCAGTAAATGTGCTGAACCGGCCAAATGCATCAACACGCCAGGAACGTTTGAGTGTCGCTGCCCAACAGGATACAAATATAACACAACATCACAACAATGTGTCGGTGAGACAACATAACACACTGCTGCTGACAGCTCACGGGCTTTACTCTTTACTTTAAGAGATGTTTCTGAATGATTCTTCAATATAACAATCATGTGTGTGTGTGTGTGTGTGTGTGTCGATGTAAATGAATGTGAGCAGGACGTGTGTGATGGTGAATGTTTAAATACAGTGGGGAGTTTCCGGTGTTACTGTGACGGACGGAGCCGTTTGAGGTTATCAGAGGACGGGCGTGTTTGTGAGAAGATCCCACAGTGTTTGGATCTGTATGATTATAAACATGAGGAGATGCTTTATCTGGGAGAACAGTTCTCCGGTTTATCTGTCCTCTATCTGCGCTTCCTTCTGCACTCGGACACCAGGTATACAAACTCACTTTATTGCCATCAAATCTCAATCTTTTTTAAGAATATTGATGAGTTAACTTCTGTTTATCTGTTAGAGATAAACCACTAGTGTATCTGTAGATATAACCTGTGCAGTATGAATAACTTTCAATCTGACAGCAGATGTGTACGGTTGCTAAGCAACAACATCCCAAACTGCTGCATTCATTTTGAGAGTTTGCTGCTGATGTCAGATCAATTTATTTGAAAGAATCAAATGAAATCTGTTTCGTGTGTATATAATACAATCATAATCTCTCTGTATGTGGCGGCAGGTTTGCAGCTGAATTTGATTTCCGTACCTTTGATCCAGAAGGTGTGATACTGTACGCCGAATCTCGAGCGGACTCGTGGTTTATGTTGGGTTTACGGGGCGGCCGCATCGAGGTCCAGTTTAAAAATAATTACTCGTATAAAGTGACGAGCGGAGGGAAAGCCATAAATGACGGTCAATGGCACGTGGTGAGTTGTATATCTGAGAGTTGTTTCTGATTAAAGAATTGTTTTGATATTTTTTAAATGTTTGTGTTTGTTGTAGATCTCAGTAGAGGAGCTGTCAGGTAGCATCAGTGTAAAGATCAGTAAAGAAGCCATCATGAGTATCAACAGTCCTGAACGTCTCTTTACGCCTCTCAATAATAAACTGGATGCTAAATTTTACATCGCTGGACTGCCCAATCCCAACCAGAATCTCATCAAACCCGTAAATCACCGCTCTTAACAAACACTTGAATAATATTGCACATGATTGTTGAAGAAATAAGACACATTTTCTTCCTAAATATAATGTAAAAACTCATAAATGACGACTGTAATATGTTTGTGTGATGTTTATTTTGGTGACTGTGTGTGTGGTGATTCAGATCAATCCGAGGTTGGACGGTTGTATTCGAGGTTGGAATCTGATGAATCAGGGTGCGTCTGGAGTAAAGGAGGTGATTCAGGACAAAGAGAGCAAACATTGTTACGTTTATGTGGAGAAAGGTTCATTCTTCACAGGTGGAGGTTTCGCTCAATTCAACATCGACTACAGTGAGTTTACTCATCTGTTTATTAACTTCACATGATTTAAACTAATCCTCTCAAAACCCTCCTAATGTCTATCAGAAGATTAATGAATCTGGACCACAAAACCAGTCTGAATAAATCAGCTTTCCATTGACAAAATCTAATAATTGAGAAAATTGCCTTTAAAGTTATTCAAATGAAGTCCTTAGCAACTGCATTCACTAACAACAATATTTATAAATTTTTACGTTAGGAAATTCATGGATCATGATCTTTACTTAATATCATAATGATTTTTGGCATAAAAATACGTTAATTTTGACAAATACAATGTATTGTTGTCTTTTGCTACAAATATACCCGTGTAAATTATGACTGGTTGTGTTGTCCAGGGTCGAAAGTTTTCAGTAAAAAATCTTTCTTGTTTAAACAGTAAAATGTCTAAATCATCTGTTTAAGCAAACCTATTGAGCAGATGAACTTCTGGTTTTATGTAATGTTAAGTTTACTACATGTTACCTGAATTGTGTTTAAAAAAGTTGCCCATCTGCGACAGCATTTTTTTATTGTTTTCACAAAAGTTTAATGCCTTCCAGAAAATTTTCTTCTTTAAATATATAAACATACAATATATCAAATGAAAGAACGGACCCTTTGCTTTTAATAAAAAAAAAAAAACTTTCATCCTATCTTCAGTGTTTTATAAGTTGGGTAATAGTGACACCTGGTGGATAATAGCAGAAATATAAATTGACGTAAAAACTCGTCATTGGCAGGGAAGCATTTTCTCTTAATTGATGAGATAACTCAATGGCAGGGAAAGAGTTAAATGATAATACCATATTATATTCTGTATATGTCACTGTTGATAAGAATTTGAAGTCATCAGCTCATATGTCTACATACAGTATGAGTTTAAATTGTACAGCTGTAATGTTGATGTTTTGTATATCCGTGTAGGCCGATCAGGCAGCTGGTTAGTGGACGTCACGATGACTATTCGGCCTTCCAGCAGTACCGGTGTATTATTTGCCCTGGTTAGCGATGACACTGTCCCTCTATCTGTTGCCGTGGTAACACGAGGACCAGAGGATGCGGTAAACTCTACTACACAGTAACACAGATGATTGATGATGAAGTGAAGTCTGATGTGAGACTCTTGTGTTTGTCATCTCAGGATCTGCAGGTGTTTCTGGACGGCGTCTCTGTTGCTGTTCTTCAGTCTCTCATGTTGTGTTATCCAGACCGGCTGCTTATAGAAATGAAAGTCTCACCAGATCAGATTCAGCTCACAGCAAACTCCTCCACAGTGTCCTACACTGACTCTGAGACTCTGAATCTGACCTTATCTAAACTCAACAACACTCTTCAGAGCCACGTTCACACTTATATAGGAGGACTTCCAGGTAAATGACTTGATTTACTCATCGGATTATAATCATCTTATTCCTCTGATTCAGTGCAGATTTGATCTGAATCGGTTCATATTCCCTTTCTGTCCAACACTCAGTTCCGTTTAGTTTAGTGAAATGGTTTTATCAGGGACATTAGATTAATAAATCTGTCACTGGTGTACGTAAAGAGATATCTTGTTCTAAACTGAAGCAGTGGATTAGTTTTTTCATCGTGGTTTAGGTGAAACTGGTGATTGATTAGTCCCTTCAAACTTCACTGATCTGTTTATTTTCATTTAATGAATCTTTCATGAGTCTGACATGACAACTGTACTTTATTATTACAGGATCAAATGTGTAGTTATATACGTATCACTTTATGCAATCCTAAAACTGGTAACCAAAACCTTTCAAATAAAATCAACCAAGACAAAAAGAAATGTTTTTTATGCAGAAGTGAGCTCCATTATTTCCTAAGAGGACATGAGACTTTTGTGTGAGTCTGAATTAGATTTTGTTCAAACACGAGGACGAGCTGTTCTTTTAAATTGGATTGAAGTTATGTTTATGCAGAAAAGTTCAGCTTGGCTCCATTATTGATCAGTAAAGTGTTGCAGGAAGAAACACCAAATAAATCTGTCAGGAGTTACTGGAGCTCAACTATATCTGCTGTGGAGTCATGACAATGTAAGACATAAAGAGATGTGTGTTATTCATGTCTGTCTGTCTGTGTGTCTCTATGCAGATCTTCCTTTGTCTAACACTCCCATCTCAGCGTATTATCACGGCTGTCTGGAGATCAGTGTCAATGGACTCAAACTGGATTTTGATGAAGCTGTCAGTAAAGATAACAGCATCAAATCTCATTCCTGTCCTCCTGTATCCTCTCCTGAACCTCCATCTGTCCAACCACAGCCACACTAAACAGGAAATGACATCACAGCTGATCTGTTACATTCACTAATCATTGACTTTATTTCACCATTGCTTGAATCTGATTTAAATTCCTGTCAATCATATAATAGTTGTGTTACTTCTAGCACCCTTACTAGTGTTCTGTATGATCTCCCTATCTAGTGTTCTGAATGAGCACCCTAACTAGTGTTCTGTACAATGAATGAAGTGGGATTCAGGCAGACTTTCTTGTGTTTGTTTGGTGTCTGTTTTATTGTTGCTTCTCTTTTAAATTGATGTTTTTAATACATTGACTTGGTAAAGCACTAGTTAAGCTCTTTAACTAACCTGTGAAAACTGACAGAGCTATATTGAATAAAGCTTATGAGGTTTTAAGATGTGCTTCCACTATTTAAAGATAAAGTCGTGATATGAGGCAGAGCTGAAATCTGAAACAGGACTCCAGTGTTATGTTGTGTTGTCTCAGTTGTGTCTTGTCAGTTTATTTGTTCTTAAACTTTAGTAAATGATCACTGCTCACTGTGTTTTTTTGGTTTTTGTTTGATCATTTTACTGTGAATGTTTTTAGGTGATTTAATTAGTGCAGCATTAATTGTTAATAAAATAGAGTAAAATACAGCATGTTGTATTTGTTGACTTCATCCAGAGCCCTGAACCGTGAATCATCCTGAGAATAAAAGAGACATTTAGATGAGGCGTACAATGTAAAACTGTATTTATGTAGTCGTAGATGAATAAAAAGAGTTCTGTACATGTTAATGACGTATCATGAGCCCCAAAAACAATTGTTTCCTCCTTCTTAATGTAAACCTCGTGCATGCAAAAGACCGACTGCTGGAAAACAGACCAATCTCAACATAACACCGACTGTGACATTACAATCAAGATGTACGACCCCAACATTAAAGGCGGAGTCCACGATGTTTGAAAAACGCTTTGGAAAAGGAGACAGGCCAACTACCAAAACACACTTATAGCCAATCAGCAGTAAGGAGCGTGTCTACTAACCGACATCCTTGCCGGGTTGCATATGTGTGGGGCGGGTCTATTAACAGAAGGTCCAGATTTTATTGGGGTAGGGGCGTGTTTGTTTAGGTGATTTCAAATATCAACATTGGCTTTCAAACATCGTGGACTCCACCTTTAAATTAAGTACAATGTTGTTACAATGATAAAAACAAGTTGTGACTGCTGAGTTTATGCTATATGCTAGTTAATGCTTTATGCTAGCGTTTAGGCTGAAGTTCTACTATTGACGTTACAGTTACGTTTTGCAGGTTCATACTGAAAAAAACACATCTTACCACTCAGAAACGTCCATTAACAATCTCCAAAAAATTGATTATTCCTCAAAATCTGATACAGACTCAAACATAAGATCTGTTTACATACACACAGAGCTACTGAAGGAGAAACAGCCAATCAGAGCAGAGCTCAACATTATTATTCATGACCCTTTCAAATAAGGTAATAATAGACCATTTCATTATAAAGACAAATCCTAGGGTTGTAAATGGACATGAAAAACTGACTCTGGATCATTTTTGCACATAAAGCCACAAACCTACAGTGCATTCTTTGGCACCTTTAAGTGAAAATTCCAGGTCTGGATAATCTAAATCTTTTTCAGTTTTGATCAGAAGTGTTATTTATAAATTATTATCTTTATTTGGGTCTGGTTAGTTTTACAGGTCAGTGTCTGTGGTAGAGATTCAGGAATGTGATGTTTGTGATCCAGTGTTTTACAGACGGACACAAGTGACCTCAATTAGATTAAGAGAGGGAGAAAATGAAAACATTGGGTCAGAAAAACAAGAGAGAGAGGGGGGGGGGTAAACACGAGGAAACAGCTGCAGGGAAAAGTTAACCTCACATGTACTATTACTGCTATAAGAACAATAATGTTGCTCTTTTTAAAGGGGACATTTCACAAAACTTTTTTAAGATGTAAAAGAAATCATATGTGCTGTTTTAGCTCAAAATACCCCACAGATCATTTATTATACAATGTTCAATTTGACACTGTAGGGGTGAGGAAAAATTATTAGTTTTTGGGTGTCGCCTTTAAAATGCAAATGAGCTGATCTATGCACTTAATGGCAGTGTCGTGGTTGGATAATGCAGATTAAGGGGGCGGTATTATTATAATAAGATCCCTTTCTGACATCACAAGGGGAGACAAATTTCCATGAGCTATTTTTTCACATGCTTGTAGAGAATGGTTTACCAAAACTAAGTTACTGGGTTGACCTTTATCACATTTTCTAGATTGCTAGAAGCACTGGGGACCCAATTATAACATAATTGCAGCTGTTAATCTGGTGTGATTTAACAGCTGCAGTCTTTACTGACTTTCAATGAGGTGATGTTTATTTATTGTTTGGCTAACTAATCCTGTCAGTGTAATGTGACCTCTAATGTGTGTTAATGGGGTAAGTTAATCGGGGTAATAAAAATCTAACGGGTTTAAAAGCCGCGTGGGTCAGTAAACGATGACAGAATAGAAATCGTTTAAACTGCAGCAGAGTGCGCGTGTTCTGCTATGATGCTGCGCGTGCTGCAACTTTCCGCCAATGAAAGCGTCGAATCTGCTGCTCGCGTTCAGAGAGAGAGAGAGAGAGAGAGAGAGAGTGAGTGAGTGCAGGAGAGAGAGAGAGTGTGTGTAGAGTGCGCTGCAGGAACGCTTGAGTTCGGGTCCTGGTTCGGTTTGTGTCGGTTCGAGCGGAAGATTGTGACTCAGAAAGCGAAAGTTTGACGCAGGATTGATCATGAGAGAGCTCGTGCGCAACTGCTGTTGGATTTTGTTGCTGGTCTGCGGATCCTCACAGTGTAAGTACACGAGTAAACACCCACCTAGTGCACTAGAAAGTCACCGAAAGACACCGATTCAGGTCGAAGAAACCGCAGTGTCTCGTGCAGGCAGAAGTTGAGTCGAGTATTAGCTCCTCTCACGCGCCTCCTCTCCGCTTGTTTTCAGTGTCTCTGTCGCCGGAGAAGGCGAACGAGTTTCTCCGCAGACACCGGAGGGCTAACCACATGTTTGAGGAGACGAAAAAGGGTCATCTGGAGCGGGAGTGTGTGGAGGAAAGATGCTCGAAAGAGGAGGCGAGGGAGGTGTTTGAGAATGACCCTGAGACGGTGAGGAGGAGATCACTACTGCATACTAACTTACACACCAAATACCCAGAGATCTGTAGTACCGTTGATAGTGTGCACTTGACTGTTCTTCTGCTAAATCGAGTCGATTATTTACCGCAGCGCAGTGTCACATTGATTTTGCGGGTTTATCGCTTTAAGTTAAAGGAGTTTATTAAGTTTTAAGTCATTTACAACTTTATATGAATATTAAATCATTTGCAATAAACTAATCGCCAGATAATCGAGTTGTATTATCTGATTTCATCAATGTTTCAAATTTAGTTATATTTTGTTTAGTGTTTTGATGTGTGTTTATAGTTCAAGTTTGTGTGATTAGTTAAAACATTTATTTTAATGGTAACATATGCCTAATATATATGCTATAATAGTATGCAGTGCGGTTACTATAGTATATACACCAGTGTAGTCACATTACTGTAGTTAGTATATATGATGTGAATATATCATTACATCTGGATTAAATGTAAATAATTTGTGATTCAGCATTTGTGTTTAAAGGTCATGTGCAGTACAGCTGAATCAATTTATATTTACATGCACCAATAATAAGTGCACATTAATGGCTAATAGTTTACTGTATTATTTTAAATAATTGTGTTATTGTCTCTGTAATCTCTCATAGACATTGCTTTCCTCTTCAGGGGTGGTTCATATGCAAATAGGCCTGCATCTAAGAGTTCTGATTGGTTCTCCCAGCACCATTGACTGA